>NC_091438.1:152172684-152479470 GCF_964237555.1 Oryctolagus cuniculus
CAGGCGCGTGGCTGGCAGTCGCTCCACGCTGTCTGACGCGCGTTTGTTACAGCTCATTTGCTCCTGGACTGGGAGGCTCAGCGGCGGTGATCGGCTGGCTCGGGAGAGAGCTGGCCCTGGACGGAGGCAGACGCGGGACTGGCAGCATGTGGCTCCGGGAGCCGCTGTGTGGGCTGGGCTGTGGCGAGCCCGTTCAGAACCTGCCACGCATGTGGCCCTCGAGTCGGCCTGTGGGGGCACGCAGGACCGGACCCCGCCGGCCAAGCCCGGGGGGCCGTCGGCCTCCCCTTGCCCCGCACCCCAGAGGTTTCCTTCCTCTCGCACCTCCGTCTGCTTCCACGTCTGCGGAGGAACTAATCGCCTTCCCTTCTGCGAGCTGTGACAAGTCACTTCCTCTGCTCCCAAGGCAAGCGGGTGACAGCCTGAGCGGGGCTCGGAGGAGGACGAGGCAGGCGGCAGCCATAGTCTCCGCCGCCCACCGGGGTGGGGCTGGGGCGCTCCTGGGCTTGGCACAGCTCCGGAGCCGCCTTCCGCCCACCGCTGCGGCAGCTGCACCCCCAGGCACCCGGCAGTCCCTAAGGACCCCTCCCCCACAGGCTAGTGAGAAGCTTCTGCCAGTCGCCCCAGAGGAAAAGTGGGGGTGAAAGGCTCAGGGGCCCCCGGCGGGAGCCGCCACTAGCGAGCTGGAAACCGATGCTGTTCCTTGTGACCTCTGCCAGCTCTCCCGTCTCTTCTGTGACAGGGGCAGTGGCGGTAGAACAGACCGGGGTTGGGTACATGGCCCGCTGGGGGCGCACCCGGGTCTCCTGGCTCCACCAGGGGGCAGCCGTGTTTGGAAAGTCAGCAGGTGGGGAAGCCGGGGAGGCCAGGTCATTCTGGCATTCACGCGTGCGCTCACTCATTCCTGCGGTGGGCACGTGCGGACCATGCACCTGCCACGCGCCGGGCACAGCTCCGGGTTCCGGAGACCCAGCAGTGGGTAAAAGCCAAGACCGCGTTCTGGAGCCGGGCAGCCGAGCGCTTTCTATGTGAACGGCCCGAAGGTAACAAAGGGCTTTAAGTGGCACTGCGCGTGTCCGCCACCCCGGGCCTGCCGTGGTCCGGACACGTGTGTGTTCAAGTCCAAGCCTGGCGGCGAAAGCGGCTGTGGGGCCTGCAGGCCGCGTGCTGGAGGCTCGAGGCGGGACCTTTGGTTCTTCCGAGTCAATGAGGGAGGCAAGTGTGGGCTGAAGAGCAGAGTCTTCACTGGCTGCTGGTGTCCCCTGGGGAGGTCCCGGCATCCGGTGCAAGCCCCGCCCCCTCCCCTGCCTCCAGTCACTCCTCCTTTCTCTGAGCTTCCCGGAGGGGCCAGAGGCCTCTCTCCGTCTGAGCCCAGGACGTCCTTCCCCGCAGTGGCTCCTGTGGACGGAGGAAAGCAGGCAGATTCCAGAAGGTTCTCAGAGTGGGCCCTAAGCAGGAGGCCAGGGCAGAGTAGAGAGGAAGAGGGTCCTCATAGGGCCAAGAGCTGGAAAACTGGCTCCCACATCCTGTCCCCCCGGGACACGGTGACCCTCACCTTCGAATCCTTGTCTAACTGGGAGCTTCCACCGCTTCCCTGGCTGTGGCCACACCTCACCACCTCCAGGATGGCCACTGGTTTGATTCTGCTGGATCAGATCTTTCCTAAATTTCCTCTTATCAGTGCACAGGGGCCTTTATTTGTTGGCTGTGTGGGTGTCCTGCCTCAGGACATTGGGCAGCCGGCTCCCATCGAGTGCAGTCTGTCTGTGCCTTCTCCACTGGTCGGGGAGCCCTCCGGACAGGAGGTGTGACCCACAGCCTGGGCCACATGCGGCTCTGCCCGCTCCGGCCTCTCGGGAGGGTAAGGGTTGTCTTGCCCATTTGTCTCGGCAGGTCCTGAAGGCAGAGGCTGCTGGCGCCTCATCAGCTGTGTCTTCTCCCACCACACTTCCTGGGAGTCAAGGATCCTTGGCAATGAGAGCCGAGGGCCCCTCCAGGGGGTAACTGGGGACCGGGCCCCATGGAGGGCACGGCCATGCACTGCCAGCGGTCATGGTTTCGCCCCTCTCCGTAGCCACCCTCGGTCGCTGTCACTGGAGAAGCTGCACCTGCTTCCCTGCGCTCTGTACCTGGGCTGGCCCGGCAGTGAGCTCGGGACAACAGTGAGGTGACGGTGACAGTGACACCAGCGCCAAGACCGGGCCTCCGGGGCTGTGCACATGACTGTGGGACCAGGCTGGGCTGGCCCGGGCCGGATCACTCCTGAGTCCCAGAGGCCAGCGAGGTCAAGCCCCGCCCTGCTGCCTTGGCCAGCTGGTTGCCTGCCATTGGCCTCAGTCCACAGTCCCCGGGGGTTCCTGGGCCCAGATGTGTGAGCAGAAGGTGCTCACTGCCGGCCACTTCGGGGTCGTGGGTCAGCCTGCGTTACCATGGCAACAGAGGCGCTGCACACGCGGCGGGATCCGGGCTCAGGGACATGGGCATGGGCATAGGGCCGGCTCCTGGCCCTCCTGTGTCCCGCCCGGCTGTGTGACCTGGAGCTAGGTGCCCAGCCTCTCTGAGCCTCCGCTTCTTTATCTTGGCAGTGAGAATGCAGGCAGCAGTCAGCTCCTGGCGCGTGGGACGCCTGGCTGAGACGGTTCATGCCGGGCGCATACCGTGGGGCCGGGCACACAGCCAGCGGCCCGCGGGTGCTAACCTGGGAGGTGTTGCGGTGGCAGGCAAGGACAAATCGCTGGGTCTCCCCACCTTTTCCGCACCCGCGCCCGGCTCCCTCTCGGCTCCATTAAATCCCTGGAAACCTCACCCTCTTGGCCTCCCACGCATTCTTCAACTCCAGACCTGCGGAGCAGACGCAGCGGAGATGCGGGCCTCGGCCAGAGGCAGCCAGCTGGGCCCTGAGGAAGGAGCTGGCCAGCCTGGGAGACGCACTTCCAGCGGGGTGCACCCGGTGCCAACGTTCTGAGCGGAGAATTCAGTGGGGAGCAGCGCGGTGGGGGAGGCGAGCACGCGGGCGCCAGGCGGGTGGGCGCATTCCCTTCCAGCGGCTGTGTTGTGACGCAGACTCAGTGCCCCAAGGAAGCGCCGACCAGGGGTGCTGGGTGCGTGCACGAGTGATGACAAAGCTCCCGGCCATGGCCTTGCACTGGACTTGTGCGCGCGGACGTGTGCGAAGGCAGCTGCACCCACGGCGGGTTTCCGAGAGTGAGGTTTACCCGAGACACATGCAGAGGACACACAGGGTGGCTCTCCCAGCTGATAGAGGTCAAAGTCACCACCCACAAGCACGGGCGCAGCAAATTGTACTCAGATCGGCTCCGGAAGGGAGCTCCTAGGGAGGCAGAGGTTTGCTTTAAGCCGGACGGGTCCGTGACCACAGACAGTGTCCGTGTGTTTCTGGATGGAAGAGTCCTCCTGGGGCTCCTGACCACCCTGTCCTGCTCTGGGCTCCTCTGCCCCCCTGTTTCACAGCTGGGAGACCCGGGCGTCGGAGGGGACCTGTTGGCTCAGTGACACCAGCATCCTGGAATTGCAGCTGCATGTAGCGAGCATTAGTTGTGTAGTCACTATATGCTAGGACTGGTTCCGGGGGCTTCCTGGGTCTGTCTCATCACGATTAGTTTAAAGGGTGGGGGTCAGGCAACAAGCAGGAAGTGGTTCATACACGCTGGGCTTCTTACTGCCCGGGTCTCCACGGGGTGCCAGGGAGGCTGGGGTCCCCACTGGAAGGGAGGAGAGAGGAACAGAGCGCAACCCGGAGAGAGGGAGGGGCTGGCAGCTTGAGATAATGAGCAGGGGAAACAATCACTTGATTTAAATGAGCTGGAGACCTCTGTGGCTCCTCTCTGTAAGAGGAAGCGGTTAAAGGGTTTCATTTTATTTTTGGCCCTAATAATATTACAATCTGCAGGCTGGTTATTAGCTGTCACTTTCCAGGGGAGATTGAAAAGAAGATAGTTTTATCCCAGGCAATTGTAAACCATTCCACTGGACGGGTTATTGTCCCCACTTAGATATTACCTGCGCCCACATCAGGTGACCCGGCCCGGCCCGGCTGGCAGGCTGGCTTTGTTTAACTGGCTATGGCAGAGGCGAGGAGAGGGAAGCGGGGTGTGAGAGGCAGGGGGAGGGCACATACCCCCCTGGCTTTCTCAGCAGAGAAGAGCGACGCGCAGGTCCCCCGGGACCCAGGATCTGCACTTTGGGAACATCTCTTCTTTACATGCCTTGCTATGTATGTATTTATTTCTCGACATTGATTGCACAGCGCTCCGGAGTGCACTGTGCTACTTTAATCCGCGGACACAGCGCGCAGGGGTCAGATCCGGGCAGAGGGCACTCCCTCCCCCCGGCATTCATCGCTTCCTCATGCTGGCATCGTTCAGAATCCTCTCCAGCAGCTGTTCCGAAATCCACACTTAATTGTTGTCAACTGTCGCGCCCCTGTGGGGCTGCAGAACATTTGAAGTTACTCCTCCCCCACCCCTCCCCATCCGCCTGCACCCATTCGCCATCCCCTCCCCCCCACCTCGAGCACCCACGATTCCATGGCCGAGTGTGAGAACAGGAGGTCTCTGTCTGTCCGAGTCTGATCCATCTCATTTAACACAGTGCAGCCACCGCACGGCTGGGAAGGTGTCTCCGCCCTCTTCCTGCACCTGCTTGGCTGGGGCACGGCATGATTCCGAGGGATTCCTCCACAGGTAAGATCCAGAAGCTATTAGGGCAGCACGAGGTCTCAGAGATAAGCTGATGAGCCCTCAGGTCCTGTAGCAGGCGGGAGCAGACGTGGGTGGGGGCAGGACCCTCCACTGCCCAGATGCCCGGTCTGAAACTCGGCCCCTGTCACCACTGAGCAGCTGCCTCGCGGAGACGTGGGGCCAGGGAAGGGGGGCCGGGAGAGCCCCAAACTCCCGTCTGTCCTCAGGCTCCCTCAGCTGATTATCCCTCAGCGAGTTGAGAAGGACGAGAAAGCACGGCCTCTTCCCAGCCTCAAGAGCCCTCCTCCAACCCGGCCGAGCACGCGGCTCCCCAGCCCCACGGCGACCTTTCTGTGACCTGTTCACACCCCTGGATCACTCTCCTCTCCCGCAGTGCACCCCTCCGCTGAGTCCTCTGCTCCATCCAGAAGGCTCGGTTTCGTCTCGCAGGCGCTGATGGCCAAGCTGTCCAGCACACAGCCTGCCAGGCCACCCCTACCCCTGTGACTGGCAGGCAGAGGGCTGCGGCTGCCTTGGCATGGGTGGGGGCGTGGCTGATGTGTCCCGTTCCCGTGCTATCCCATGTGTTACAGCTTCTCCCCACCCCCGTGCAAGTGCAGCCCCGGGTTCCCGGTGGCCCCTGGGAATGCGTGTGGGTCTCCAGCAGCCTCCCGGGGGCCGGGTCTCCAGATGAGCTTTCCCAGCATAGCAGCAGGTGGATCAGACTTGGCTCTGGGGACACAGGGAGAAGCCCCCTCAAACAGACGCTGACCTCTCCAGCCAGGAGAACCCAGACGGACAGGGACTCAGGCGGGGCTTGTGCTGGCTGCCAGCTTCCAGCTCTAAGAGCCCAAACGCTCTCACCCCAACTCCAGAACAGTGCTGTGGCTGCAGAGGCCAGGGGTTAAATGTGCAACTACTACGTGCTGGGCGCTCTCACCAGATCCATGGCATTAAACCCCCACTGTGACATGAACCCCAGCATCCGGAGGCTACACGGAGGCTCAGAGAGGTTGTAGGGTCAAGGGAAGCCCCCAGGTGGTGGGGGACAGAGCCAGGAGCCATGCAGACCCTCGGACCTTGCAGCAGATGCCAGTGGGGCCAGGCTTCCTCCTCTCTTGACATCTGGGGTCGCATTTGCGCCGTCTGCTGCAAGTCTCTGCCGGAGGCTATTTCTTTGGCTGCCAGAATGTCCAGAGAGCTCAAAGGCCCAGGAGCAGCCCTTGGCCAATGATGGACAGGGCGCTGGAGGAGGAGCACCCCAGCCCCTCGCCCCTTCATGCGTGGGGATAGCCACACCTGCCACTCAGAGTGTCTTCCTGAACCAGCAGCGTCACCTGGGAGTCTGTTAGCGACTCAGGTTCCTGGGCTCTGCCCCAGACCTGCTGAGTCAGCATCTTGAATGGGGCAGGGGGGGGTGGCAGGGGGGAGGGGAGGGAGGTGGTTGGTCCTCTTCAGGTGAGTCTCGGGCTTTCAGCCCCACCCTACACTGTCCGCCAAGCTCCCAAGGTAAGGATAGGGAAGGGGCAGCGAAGCCTCGCTGGCCACTGTGCTGGAATGAGAAGGCCATGCCAAGATGGCCACTGGCAAGCGAGCGTCAGTTACTCAGGAATGGCTACGGAAGTCCCCTGGGAAACCACTTGGCAACGGAGCCTGCTTGGCAACAGGCTGTGATTGGTTAGAGCATAAACTGCCCCTTGACCATATTGGCTGCCTTGGCTATATAAGCTGCTGCACCAACTGAAATAAATGAGTCTGTGGGCTGCTCACCTCAGGCCTGCTTTCACCTGGCTCCTGGGGTCTGTATGGTGACTCCACACCTCTTGCCTCCACTGTGCTCCTCCTCTCAGAATGAATCCACAGCAATATCTGGTGCCAATGTGACTGAGAGAGAGACAGTGTGTTGGACTCAGCGAGGTCCCCCCTGGATTTTGGCAAGTAGGCCCCTCGGTATTTTGTGTGCTGTCCAGTTCTATGAGGGTGAGCACAGAACCCTCTCCCATGCCCCTTTCCTTGTCCTTGTCCTTGTCCTCGGTCTAAGTGACCCCAGGTTAGGTACACACTGCCTAGAAGTGTAACACCACTTCTCGGCTCCTCCTTTTACTCTCGGTTTGCCCGGCGAATTCACATAAGGGACTGATCATCCTGGAATTCAGAACCAAGTCATATTCCCTCACTCGAGAGAGGTGACACTCCAGAGACACCGTGTGTGCATATGGCCTCAACCCAACGAATCAAGGAAGTCCCCCACTAAGCACAGGACATACATACGATCTGCTATACCACTGGCTGTTCGTCTAACGTAAGGAACACCCTGCAGAATGCCATAAGCAGCTGAGGTGCTAGGAATTTGCTTTGTTATGGCAGCAGTGCTGTGCCTGTCTTTCCTTTGGCTAAGTTGGCGTGGCGCGCTGCTCTTAAGCGCTCAAACATGAGAAAGATGCCCCCTCTCAGAATCCCGTGCAGATTACCAAACATAGTGAATCTGTGAGTGATAAGAGCCTGACACTCCAGGTCTCTGCCTCACAGACAACAGTTGATGATTTAGGGAGAGAGAACTCTGATGGTGAAAATGACATGACAGCAGACAATGCAGCAATGCCTGGTCAGCCACCCCCCACATACCCGTGGGAGGAACTTAGACAACCTCGAGGCAATAACCCATGTGAGGTCATCCCATCCACACCCAGTGAGGATCCCCACATTTGTGGCAGTCCCCAGGCACCCCAGGCTCTCAGGGCAGCCTCTAGACCCCATCCCACCCATATGTTTGCCATTAATGTAGGAGCAGATGCAGAATTCAGGCCCTGGATTCCAAAGCCCCTAGAAAGGCCTCTGCTAACCAAGGGCTGAGGATATGCTTGTGTCTTTCCAGAGAATGCAGAACAGCCCATTTGGGTCCCAGCCGGAAACATCAAGCCTGCAACTGACAGCCAACCAGAACCAGCTGAACAAGACTGAGAGCCTGCCTTGTTAGCAGACGCACCTGCCCTATCATCCTACCCCGAGGAACTGCCCAGAGCCACATCCATTACTGTTTTATACCCCACTAGCTCTGGTCAGCCACTCAAATGGCCCACAGCCTGTGTGCGGTCATAGCATTCCTGATTACCATTGTTCCTCATTCCTACCCCATCTGAGCAAGCACTCCTGTGGTCTCCTGTTTTGAGCACTGGTTAGTCAACGACGGGAAGGATCCCCTAGGGGACTGCCTGCCAAGACAGGCACAGCTGCGTACGAAGACCACATGGAAATGGGGTCAACAATGGTATGGCTAAGGATCATGCCTCCCGTTGCTCAAAAATAAATGAAAAGGGGGAAATGTGGTGGAATGAGAAGGCCAAGCCAAGACGGCCGCTGGCAAGCAAGCGTCATTTACTCAGGAATGGCTTCAGAAACCCCCTGGCAACGGAGCCTGCCTGGCAACAGGCTGTGATTGGTTAGGGCATAAACTGCCTCTTGACCAGATTGGCTACCTCGGCTATATAAGCTGCTGCACCAACTGAAATAAACGAGTCTGCAGGCTGCTCGCCTCAGGCCTGCTTTCACCCGGCTCCTGGGGTCTGCCCCCATCCCCAGCACTCACACTTTCCTCAATGAGTCCTGGAGCCACCTGTGGAGTGGGGCCTACGGGAGCCATAGTGGGGCCTGTGGGAGCCATAGTAGGGCCTCTTCAACCACACTCAGTCCTCGGGGTCTGCCAATTCCACACTCTGGGCACAGTCAACACAGGCCAGAAATATTCAAGAAAGTGACCTCTCTCCTGAATGTGAACAGACCTTTCCCTCATCATTATGCCCTAAACACAGCAGAGTGTAACAGCTACTTACACAGCACTTCCGTGGTGTTAAATGCTACAAGGCACCTAAGGATGATCAAGACACAGGGAGCTATGGAGGGTAAAAGAGAGGGGCTGAGCGTTCTTGGATTCTGGAGTCCTGGGGGGTCCTGGGACCAGCCCTCTGTGGACACTATGGGAGGTCTGAATCCCCCCCCCCCTTACCCACTGACCCCTCTTACCAGCCTGTGAACACGGGCATAGCTACCTGCCCTAAATGTGTATGCACACACACATGCAACACACAAAGCACACACGCTCATACATGTGCACATGCAACACAACATAGACACACAATGTACATGTATGTACACACATGCACACACATACAAAAGCACACACGTATGCAATACACCATACATGCGTGTACACACACACACACACACTACCCCTGGAGCCCAGTCCCCTGCATGCCTGTCCTGTCTTCTGTAACATGGAACAGGAGAACCGTCCCTGCTGAGGGCTACAGTGCACGGGGTTCCAGGGAGGGGAAGGCAGGGCAGAGTCAACCCAGGGGTGACCCCTGCCAGGAGCCTGGTAAGCACCAACCCCATCACGGGTTTTTTTCAGACCAAGGATGACTGCTTGGTTTGTGAAAACCTCCTCTGTTGGTGCACAGTTGTGGGGCAGGATGAACTCTAGCTTGTACTGAGCACCCATCACATCTTACACATTTGGCCGGATTCCTTTTCTCTGATCTTTACCATGGGGAGGTGGGCCTGGATGCCCCCATTTCACAGATGGAGAAACAGAGGCTCAGGGTGGCCCTACTCCTCATCACAGAGACACCCAAGGGAGTTTCAAGATGCAAACCCAAGCTGGCCTGGCCCCTCTCTCTCTCTGAAGTAAACTGAGCTTTCTCTTCTGTCCTGACCTCCACCCTGGGCGCCGGCCTGCATTGGACAGGTGCAATCCAGTAGCAGGCAGGGAGCGATCGCTTCCCTTTTGCTGTTTTAGTTCTTCATGCAAAGGCTCAGCAGCCAGCCCCATCTCCCTTTTTCCTGTATTTGTTAACATTTTACCCGCTTTCCAAAGGGTCCCAGCAGAGGTGAAGGGGAGAGGGAGGGAGAGAGGGGTTGACCTGGCTTTTTGTCTGGTTCTGTCTGCCTTTGAACTAAGATGGGTCCCCAGGCCTGGGCATGCCATGCAATTCGGTGGAAGCCACCGTCAGGGCGAGGAGGCGATGGGACCCAGCACACACCCATGAGCTGCTGAGCACCGAACTAGAGACGCGGCTTTGCTGCTCTCCATCCCCCTAGGAACACATGTTTCCCTCTTCCGTGGGCAGAGCAGCTGCACCCCAGTGGGGTAAAGCGAAGGCAAGGACAGGGCCCGCGTGCAGGTCTGAGGGCTTCCGGGTACCACACCTCCGCCTAAGGCAGGTCTCGTCCTTGACATTCTTCCCCCAGCCGTCATTCTCACACAGGAAACTGAGGCCCAGTCATGCTCACCAACCATGTGCTCACATCAAAAGTCAGACTTAGAACCCGGATTTCCCTGTTCCCAATCCAGGACTCTCTCTGCCCTCCTGCCTGGCTTTGCCAAAGCACCAGATGCCAAGGTCAAGGTTACTGGAACCACAAAGGTCACAGGGTACCCCTCAATCTGAATGGTTGCTGAGTTCCATCTGTCTTTGGGACATTCTGCTCCTTAGTCACTCTGGGTAGAGAAGAGGCATGGACGGGTTAGGGAGAAGGACTTCAGTCCCCAAAGCCCCCTGCAGAGACCCTGGGGAGAAGAGCAAAGCCCATGGCAATGGAGGGAACCCCTTGCCCCTGCTGTATTCCAGGTGTTTGGTGTGTCGGCCAACTTAGGGAGTCAAAGTCGTGGGGGTGTCGGGGAGCCTGGCTGTCCAGTGGGAACAGAGAAAGATGGCCATGGCTGCTGCTTCCCCGTGCGTGTGGTGCCTCGGTTTCCCAGGAGGGCCTGCCTGCTGCTTCACAAACAGTACAAGCAGAGCCCAGCCCCCCGGAGCCCCCTCAGTGAGGGGGCACTGCAGCAGGTGCCCCCGGCCCATGGGCCCTCAGGAGACGTTCAGGGGCAGGGGTCACGGGGGCGCGGGCAGAGAGGTCTCCTTGTCCAGCACTAGGTGAAGACAGAGCCCCTGAGGGAACAGTGCCGTTCCCTTGACTGCTCTCCCCCCTCCAGTTTTGTAGAATTCTGGGCTCTCTGCTGATGGCCCCAGGTTGTACGGTGCAGCCCGGGTGTGTAGCAGGTGTTGATATAAGGTTCCCTGCATCAAAACCTGTCCTTGGCCTGTGGCTTGGTGCCCTGCCACACAGTGCAGAGTTGGTAAGTGTTTGTTGACTGAATTAAGCGCAGCGGGTTAGAACCACAGAAATGGGAATCAGCAACTTTAGTGTCAACTCCTCCCACGATTTGGGAGAAGACCTCAGAGTTCCCGTGGTCTCTCCTGTGTCCTGGGGGAAAAGGCCCGTCCAGGGTTCCCATGCTGTGTCCTGGGGGTGGGGGAGATTTAGATGGAAGATAGAGACGTGCTTTCTCTACACAGGAGTGATGCACCACCATTGCTGGGGCTTCCACGGGCATTCTCTCCACTGTCACGGTCAGGAAGTCCTCCCTGAGGTCTAACTTCTGTCCTGCACAGATCCATGTATTCCAGGAGACACAGGTCATTGCCGCCGATGCTGGGACGGCGCTACTGCTCGAAAGCAGTGTGGAGATGGAAAACACAGCGTGTGTCTTTAAGTCACTCCCTCCACTCTGAATGGCTGTTCAGAATACAAAGTATAATTTGCCTGACTGCCTGGCCCATCAGCTTATCACCAAGGGCCTACCAACTCCATGAGGGGAGGATTATGCAAATAGAAAATCCGCTTTCAAGGAAGTGGGCTAATCCAATATTACCAAGAGGGAACGAGGAAGCAACTGAGACGGGTGAGCTGTGGAGACGGAGGGCTGGTTCCCAGCACGCGACGGAGCAGAGGCTGGAGAGGGGGCTCTTGCTGGCACCTGCGCCAGCGTTTTAGGGAAGGGGGGCTGGTCTCCCCTCAGAGAGGGAGGGAAGGGGATCAGGAGAGGGGACAGAGAAATCGCCACTCAGGTATTGGTTGCTGCGATGCCTCCCCACTACAAAAATCTGGCCACACACGGAGAAGCAGGTGCGGCAGCAAGCAGCCAACTTGGAGCTTTCCCAGTGAACTTTCCACATAAAGGCAGATCCAGATGCACCAGGCAGAGCAGAAGAATTGAGGTCAGACTGGGCCTTTGACTCCCGGGGGGCGGGGGCAGAGGTTCCTCCAGAGTGGGAGGTCAGCAAGGCGCTCCCCCAGGAAGCACGGGAGCTGGCAGCACCATGGAGAGCTCCCAGAGCTGGCCCGGGAACCTGCCTGCCTGCCTGCCTGGGCAGTGAGGGGGCAGGAGTTAGGGAGCCAGGTTTTCCTTTGGGAAACTGGAAGCCCATTGTGCCCTAATCCCTAGGGCTCCAGCAGCGAAGGCAGACAATGAAACAGGCCGTTAGGATGCACTTTGCTAAATGCTTTGAATTAGAGGAAGCAGAGGGGACCAGAGGGAGCAGAGCAGGAGCAGGGGACAGAACTGGTCCATCTGGGGCCACTGCAAGCTGCAGCGGATCTTTACACAGCGAGACGACACGAACAGATATGCAGCTTGAACCCCCACCCACCCACCCACCCACACACGGCTGCAGTGTGGAGAAGACTGGGCTTGGGCAAGTCACTGCCGCCAGGCACGCTGGGAGGTGACAGCTCCTTCAGACCATGGTGCTGGCCGATCGGAATAGCACGTGGAGCCTCGGGGTGCAGAGCACTGGATGCATTGGGGAGCGACTTAGGAAATGAAATTGACAGGCCTTGGAGCAAGATTGCCTGAGTAAGGGGAGAGGGGAGGGTGTTAAGGATCACTCTTAATGCAAGTGGGCACCTGTGAGAAGCAAGCAGAAAGGAAGGGAATGTGGAGTAGAGCCAAGGGGGATTACAGGGACAGGGCAGAGAGGGAGGGACTGGGAGCAGAGCCACGGAGGCGAGAGCAGGGGATGCGGAGGGGCATGGCTGTGTGGTCAGGATGAGGGATTCCCGATTTAATTCTGTCTTCTTAGCACCCTGCCAGAGTGGGTCAGTGTCCGTCCATGGCCACGGGCTTGAGCAGGAAGAGGCCATAGCTCTCTGCACAGGACGGTGGCCAGAAGGATTGGGCGGATAGTTAGGTGGGCAGGCAGGGAAAGGTGGGTAGGTGGATGGAAGGATAGGTGTAGAATAGATGGATGCAAAATGGACAATTGAATGGACACTATGATCTATGGCTGTTGGCATGGATAAGGCCTCTTTGGAAGATTCTAGAAGTGAGGCAAAGCCACTGGACACTCTGGGCAGCCCAGAGATAGTGAAGGCAACAGCGTATTTGATGGTTGATGGGGAATTTCAAGACCCTAGCCATACCCCAAGGCCACCAGAGGAGGCCCTTTGGGTATGAGACGGTTTCCTGGCCTGGACCCCAGTCCTTCTTGCCAGCTGCCTTCTCCCTTTTGATCCCAGCAGCCAGCAGGCCTGTTGGGGTGGGAGGTCTATTGGTGCAGAACGGGGGCACGGAGCTCCATGTCCTTGGTGGACTCAGAAAGAGGGGAACCAGGGCAGATGGCCTTCAGGGAGAGAAGAGGCTACCTGCTTCCCCGTGGCTGCAGTCCTGAGCCCACCAGCCTCCTGCCCCTCTTCTCAGCCCGGGAGCTCTGAGCCCGTCTGCCTAGGCTCTAATCTGGGTGCCAACACTTACATAGAAGCACAAACTTGGCTGCAGCACCTAAGCCTCAGTTTTTGTATCTGCAAAATGGTGACACTGAGAGACCGCGTCTCCAGTGGTGTGGGAGATTGGAGGTCGTGTCTAAAGCACTTGGCGGCATGGGTTCCCACGCATGAAAGTGTCCAACCAACATCCCAGATTAGTCCCTTTGACCTCGCCTTCGCTGCCGTGGGGCCGCTGGCCAACAAGCCCCCCCTTGCCTCTCCAGTCTCCCTTGGCTCCGTCTACCTCCCAAAGCTCAGCCAAGCCCGTCACTTCCATAAGCTTTCTCCGAGCCCCCCTCCCCGCTCCCATCAATCTCCATTGCACCAAGAGCTCCAAGGGTAGGGGCAAAGTCAGACTCCCTTCGCCTCTCTCTCTGGAGCCTTCAAGGAGGCAGGCGCCCGTCACTGTACCCAGCTGTCCCTGCGGGAGGAAGCAGCGAAGGTGGCCCCCAAGCCTCCTGCACCTCCCCTGCACCCTCTTCCAGATAAAACGCCTGCAATACAGTCCTGGTCACTGGCCTGGCCCTTTAATTGGTGCTCTGACAAAAAACAGCTTCCCTGCTAAGCATTAAAAGGCTTTCAAATTCTCTCTATTGAGCTACCTTCCAGGGTCCAGGCTGCATCCCAGGGGCTGGCAGGAGCCAGCCTGGGGGCTCCCTGGGCCTCCCCAGTGCCGTGCAGGGGCCATGCAGCTCCCAAGAGGCTGATGGCTGCAGCCAGAGTCTTGGGACCCAGCCCGAGCCTCAGAGCAAGCGTTTTCTCTCCTACCCCTGCTGCACCTGTTTGATCACAGGCCTGTTGAAGGGCACTGGGGTGTCCTGAAGCCACAGTCCAGCAGATGGCCTGGGCAAGCCTTGCTGCAGCCCCCTGGGTCCCTGGACATCGGCCCCGAGGTGCTTACTTGTGTCTTATCCCGGAGACTGGAGGCTGGGTGGACCACACCCATTGCAGAAGACGCCTGCGGAAGAGGGGAGCTTCCATTGCGTGTGGCCAAGTGAGCACCTAAGCTCTCCTAATTCCAGGGGCATTTGACCAAGGGTGAAGGGCCGACTCCCAGGGCCCAGGGTGTGCAGGGGAAGGTGGAGAGGGGACTCAGCCACACTCCCAGTGGATTCTGTCCATCAGTCAGATCTTTGAACGGTCAGACTTCGGGCCAGGGCTTTTTATCTGCGCTCTCATTCAGTCCCCATCAGCCCCCACCCCTCACCACCCCAAGGCCAGGGCCCTCAGCTCCTTCTTCTCCAGGGGTTGAGTAATTAACCCACGATGCACTGGAGGGGGTGTGGCAGAGGTGGGGTTAGAACTCGGGGTCGTTCCCGCTGCCCTCTCTGCTCGTGCTGTTCTCAGGAACAAGGGGGAGGGGGAGGGCACAGCAGCCAAGCTCAAATGGGCAAGGCCAAGTCCCCTGCTCCCTCCTGCAATCACGTCAGACAGGACCCGGACAGGACCTGCCCCTGCTGTTCTCAGCCCTGCTCTTGCTCGGAAAGAGAAGTCCAGAAGTCCCTGAGTTGTTGGAGAAGCACGTGGGATACTCAGACCCGGGCCCTGCCTCCTCTGGAGCTCGGGCGAGTCCACGGCCAGCCCTCGGCTGCTCTTCCCGCCTGACAGTGCAGGGAGTGGACCTGCACTGCCCCAAGAGCCATTCCAAGGCTGAAGCTCCAGCGTTTTACACCCACGTCTTCTGAAAGCCGCGGTCAGACCTTACAAAGTGCGAGAAAGGCATTTGGGGAGCCTCCCTTCGTCCTACAGAAGAAAACGAAGACGTTCCAGTTGACTGGGGCTGTAGCAATGAGAGCTGTGGCTTCGTGAGCGCCAGTTAGGCACAGTGGCAGGTGTGGAGCGCGTGCTACGACCCCTGTCTCTGGGTTCTCACTGCCACCACACACACACAGGTTACCGTTACCCCCATCTGGAAGACTGTGAGAAGTTCCTCCCAGTGCCGTCCTTAGCAGAGACGCTGCGGTGTGGTCACCAAACCCCACCGCATCCCCTTCTTCCCGGGCATCCAGCAAAACCACCTTTCCCAGAATCTCCTGCAGGTGCAGCCCTGAGGCTGGATGCTGGCTGGGTTGGGGGAGGGAGGGGGCGATATGAGCAGAGCCAACCTCAGCCACTCCCAGTCCAGCCCCTGAGAGCCATCTCTCGTTCTGGGCCCCCATTAAGGTGTCACGTTCCAGGTCACAGATGAGAGAAGACTGGATCCCTGAGTCACCTCTCGGACAACTGCTGTCCTGCAGGTTGCTAGAGCCGCACCCAGTGTGTTGCGAAAGAGATTAACCTTGGCTGCATCAAGCCGCCGAGGTTCAGGGGCTGCCTCGCTCACGCAACACCTCCTGACTCAGACCCTCCCAGGGAGTCTGGACCCTCCCCAGAAGTCTGGGCTCTGCACAGCAGCCAGAGAATTCTTTTTAAACACAAGTTGGACCATGGTGCTCCCGACTTAACAACTCTCCGCTGAGTCTCATCACCCTAGCACGTGAGAGCCCAGTCTCCTCCTGGCCTGTGTCCTCGCTCCCCTTTGCTCTCGCTGTTCCAGGCACACAGCCTGGTCTCTGCACAGCCGGACCCAGCCCAGGCCCTCCGTGGACAGCCTCTGAGCTTGGCATGCTTCCCCTCCAGACCTGTGCAAGACTGCTTAGCTTCAACCTCACTCTCTAAGAAGCATCTCTTCTGGCCAGACCTGAGCGGCCCCAGTTACTCTCCGCAGCTCACCCTAAACAGTAGCTGGCTCACTGCTCACCATCCAAACCTGTCCTGCTAACTGGTTAATCAATGACCCAGCTCCCTGCCCGACCAGGACAGGCTTATCTTTGGTTTACCGTTATATTCTGGTGCCGAGGACAGACCCAGGCACATGGGCCCTCGCCAAACACTTGTGGCCCGGGGACCCTAGGTTGTGGCCCGGGGACCCTAGGTTGTGGCCTGGGACCCTAGGCTGTGGCCCGGGGACCCTAGGTTGTGGCCCGGGGACCCTAGGTTGTGGCCTGGGACCCTAGCTTGCACAGTTCTGTGCGGTCGGGGTTATGACTCCCATATAGCAGACGAGCACACACGGAGGCCCAGAGAGGTTAAGCCAGCGAATGGCAGAGCCCAGCCCTCTCTAGCTCAGCCGCCAGCTTCTTCCTAGCTGATCACTTTTGCCCCCTTTGAAGGCATTTTGACTACAGGGCGGGGTTAGGAGACACAGGGGACGCTACCCTGTCTCTAGCGGCTGCTCCTAAGTCATCCCCCAACCTCAGGGGTTCCCAGGCTGATGGGAGAGACGCGGCTCCTTTCTCGGGGTGCTGCAGCTGGAAACCAGGTACCTGAGCACGTGCCGGGGGCTCTGCAGCACAGCACAGAGGTGAGGGCCACGGGGCAGAGCTCATGGGAATTCACGGGGATCCCGAAAACCCCTGATGTGTGTGGTCTGAACTAAGAGAGGGAGCAGGAGAGGAGAGGGACGTAGAGGCAGGGAGAGTCAGAGAGACACAGAGACAGACGGACGGACACAGCAGAGTGAGAACGAGAGAGGGAGTGAGCTCGCAGCACGCCAAGCACCGGGCGTGTTCTGCCACTCTCAGCCCAGAGAGGAGCCAGCCACGGGGGAGCCAGACCCCCCCAGGCCTCCCCGGCTATGGAGCTGAGTACGAGGGTGCACAAAGGACCACTGGTGAGGAGCCAGGGCCTGGGGTGCCGGCTCTGACCGGCTCCAACTCCTGTGTCAGGTGGTGGGGGGAGGGGGTGTCCAACCCCTTCGCGGTGGGCCTTGGAGGAAGGGGAAGCAAATGTGAGACTCCAGGGGGCGGGACAGACCCCGGCAGGCTTTCCTTGTCAAAGCTGGAATGTCCTCTGTCAGCCCCTCCTCTGGTCTCGGCTGCAGAGGTGCGGGGGCGGGGGGTTCCCTGGGGGAGGAGCGACACCTGTAAGGGAAAGGGGGCTCCGTTGAGCTCTGCCCCTCGGACAGGCGCCCCTCCCGGGCCTGTCCGCCTTCCCACCTCCTGGCACTGACACCTCCAGCCCCCTGCCCCCAGCAGGCTGCCCTCTGCCGTGTGTCCCGAGGGCACTGGCCTTTCAGCCTTTACCCACCCTCCACACCCCTGCAGGTCCCTAACTCGTCACCGTCCTTGATGGGGGGGGGCGTCCTGCAGCAGCCTCCAACCCGGAGCCCCTGCCCTGTCATTGGCATCCACCCCCCTCCCTCGCTCGTGGAGCTCACAGCAGCCACCAAGCACACAGCGCTGCACTGAGACTCTTAACAAGAGGCCCCCTGGGCCCTCGGGGTTCAGCTCAGGCGTCTTAGCCAGGGCAACACCTGCCTGGGTCCCCCACCTCTCCTTGCCCCCACCTGGGCTCCAAACAGACCTGCAGAGGGGTCGCAGGGCTGCCACACTGTCCCCGGCCTCAGGACACTTGCACGGGTTTCCTGACTACATCGCCCTCACTCTTCAGACTTTGGCTTAAGCTTGCCTTCCTCTGGGAGGCTGACCGGGGCCGCTGGAGCCTGGGGGTGGGGTGCATGCGCTGACAGCGTGTCTGTCCTCTGCACCTCCCAGCGGGATGGAGGCTCCTCGGTCCACACTGCATTTATTCTCAGCACAACCACAGCTCCTGGCATCCTGCAGTGTCAAGTACATTTGCATGGAGTCAAGGAGTGAGGTGAGGACGGCGAGCGAGTGAGTGATTTGCCCCCTACAGCACCTGGCACAGCTGCGCTCACCTGCGGCGCTGCCGGACTTCGTCGCACCGAGAGCCATGAGCTTCAGCGCCGCGGCGGGTGCAAGGGGCGCACTGAGGAGCAGAGGTGCCCCGAGGAGCTTGGGAAGCCCCCTCCCACCCTAGCCTCCGACCCTCCCGAAATTCCCAACCGCGAGCTGCCTCGTTCTGATGGGACATCCCAGCAGGCTCTCCCGCTGCGCCATCTGTCACCATGGCCAGCACCTGGCCAGCTCCGCACAAAGCAGCCACCCTGGGCGTCCAAGAGCCCCGCTCTGCGCCAGGTTCCCTGACGGACACATGGGGGTTAGCTCCGGCAGGCAGGTGTGAGATGTGGGCGGGCGTCTCCCTTCCCAAGTGAAGGCAGCCAGCATCACTGGCCGAGCTCCCTGAGTGTGAGTGCGCCACCCCTGCCCGTGGTGGGGCTGGGGGCAGTGAGGGAGCTCTGCTGGGGGTCGCTCCCGGTCGCAGCCAGCGGTGGCATTGCCCCTGGCGGCGCCCCGTGGGTGCTGCCCTCCAGCCCGGGGACGCACCTGCTGCCAGGACTCAGGTTTGCATCCAGGGCTTTTTCAATGAAGAGTGTTCTCCTTTCAGCTGATGGCTCTGTGTCCCCCGGGAAGCTTGGAGGTGGGGTGGGGGAGGGCGGGGGGAGGGAGGAGCGATCTCTTGGAAGCACAGGTGGCACTCAGTGCTGGGTTCAGGGTCTAAGCTGTGTGAACGGATGGTTGAAAATGCAGTCAGAGAGGCAGGAAGTGGCCTGCTGCTGGGGATGCCAGTGGGTTCAACTGCCGCCTGCAGCGCCGGCTTCCCATCTGAGCACGGGTTCGAGTCCCGGTTGCTGCTCCACTTCCGATCCAGCTCTCTGCTATGGCCTGGGAAAGTGGCAGAAGATGGCCCAAGTCCTTGGGCCCCTACACCCACGTGGGAGACCGAGAGGGAGTTCCAGGTTTTTGTTTCGGCCTGGCCCAGCCCTGGCCTTTGAGGCCATGTGAGGAGTGAACCAGCAGATAAAAGATTTCTCTCTCTCTCTCTCTCTCTCTCTCTCTCTCTCTCTCTCTCTCCTCTCTCCTCTCTCCTCTCTCTTTCTCTCCATCTCTCTCTGTAATTCTGCTTTTCAAATAAATAAAATAAACCTTAAGAAGGTAAAAAAAAAAAGATGCCCACATCGCACATCAGAGTGCAGGGTTCGAGTCCCACCCAGCTGTTTTTCCAAACCCAGCTTCCTGCTCAGGCGCAGCCCGGAAGGCAGCAGCTGACGGCTCCAGTAGCTGACGTCCTGTCACTCACACGGGAAACCTACGTTGACTCCCCGGCTCCCGGCTTTGCTTTGCCCGGCCGCAGCCATTGTGGGCATCTGCGGGAGTGAACCGGGGCATAGCAGTCTCTCTGTGTCTCTGCCTTCGAGATAAATAAAAACACAGCTCGGTCCACACCGGCTGCATTGGTTCTGGTCACGCACAGGCGTCCTGGTCAGTACTCCCCACCGCACCGTACGGTGCGACAACCGTCCACGTGCGGACGCATTCGGTCTCAGGTGCTGTAAGTCCCCCAGAGGGGATTCTAAGGACAGGGAAGGACGCGTGCAGGCCCCAGGCAAACACTATGCTGACTGACAGGATGGGCGTGGGCAGCCGCGGGTTTTGGTGTCCACGGGGAGCCCTGGAACCGACCCCCCATGCATATAAGGGTTCTTCAAAATAAGAACATGAACAGAATTCAAACATCAGTTTACTTTGTTGTGAACATTTTTTGAAAGCACGCATACTTGCACCGAGGCTCGACTGTAGGTACCAAGGGTGTAGACACGGAAGAGGAACTGCCACAGAGAGAGAGAGAGAGAGAGAGAGAGGTCTTCCATCCGCTGCTTCACTCTCCAAACGGTCTCAACGGCTGGTATTGGGCCAGGCCACAGTCAGGAGCCAGGAACTCTATCTGGGTCTCCCATGTGGGTGCAGGGGCCCAAGCACTTGGGCCGCTTTCCCAGGTGCATCAGCAGGGAGCCGGATTGGACGTGGAGCAGCCGGGACTGGAACCTGCTCTGCAGTCGGGACGCCGGCACTGCAGGAGGCGGCTTAACCTGCTGTGCCCCAGCGCCAGCCCCGCCTGCCAGGGGTGCACCCCACTTCTTCAGCTGGGCAGTCTCGGGCAGGGTACCGCCTCTCTCATTTCCCTTCTCCGTAGAAAGGGGACCGTGCCAGCTCCGACCCACAGGGAGGCCAAGAGCAGCAAGGGGCCGACAGGTGGGGAGTGCTCAGAGAGGCCTGCGGCCCATGCTTCCGCTCTGACGGCTGCTGGTGGGTCGGTCGCCGGCTCGTGCGCGCACTTCCGAGAGGCTCCCATTTTCTCTCTGCTCTACCCGCTGAGGAGTCTGGCTTTCCTGTTTTCCAGATGAGGAATGGGGGCTGGGCGAGGCTGGGCGAGGCTGGGTGAGGCTGGCGACCTGCCCCTGCAACAGGCCCCAGCTGGGGCTTGGCTGGCCTGGTGTGGGGAGGGAGCGCGTTGGCCGGCGTCCCTGTCGTCTCTGGAAACCCCACAGAGCCAGCGCCACCATCTTCTCTTGGTGAGAATCTAAAGCCGTCTCCAAATGCAGATATTTCCCACCTTCTGCAGAGAGCCTGGGGGCAAAGTGCCTTGTGTGGCCAGGACAGCTTTTTGGTGTCCCAGGAGACCCCCCAGGCTAATGCCTTGTGCGGCCAGGACAGCTCTTCGGTGCCATCAGGCACGCTGGACAGTCTGCCACAACCCGCACGACAGTTGGGGGTGGATTGACAGGGTCCCCAGCACGGGGCTTGCTGATTGAAAGCATGGCCCCTTTGCCTCCTTGGTCGGGCCCCTTGTGCAGGACCCAACGCCGGGGCCCTGCAGCGAGAGACCAGCTGCCTTCTTTATGGGACGCCAGAGGGGGCGCCAGACACAGCCTGGAGGTGGGAGCCCCAAGCTCTGCAGGGGGAATTAAGTCAGCTTTAGAGAAGGGAGATGATGCGAGCCCCTAGGGGGGTCAGACGCCAGCGAGGGGAAAGAGAGCTGTCGGCACAGGGGTGAGACGGAATAATTAGTCCAGAACCAATCTACATGGGGCAGGGCCAGAGGCAGCAGGGGGCATGCGGGCACGGAGGGAGGCTGCGGGCACTGCAGACCCTCACTCAGGAAGGGGTATCCGCGGGCCTGGGGCCAGCCTAGGACACAGGCACGCCGCCACCCCCACACTGTGGGTGCTGCTCCACGGGAAAGCTGTCACCGTGGTGATGCTTGTCCCACAAGCAACTCCCAAGTTGGGGAGTTCAAGGCCAAGTTTCAGGGCGAGGTCAGCTAGGATGGGACTTCTGGAAGTTCACAGGGAAGTGGAATTAGAGGATCAGCTTGAGGTGGGAGTCCAGTGCAGTGACTCGGACGCCGCTCAGGCGCCTGTGTCGATAGGGGAGCCTGTGTCCCATAGGGGCTCCTGTATCCCACAGGGGAGCCTGTGTCCCATAGGGGAGCCTGTATCCCATAGGGGAGCCTGTGTCCCCTAGGGGAGCCTGTGTCCCCTAGGGGCTCCTGTGTCCCATAGGGGAGCCTGTGTCCCATAGGGGCTCCTGTGTCCCATAGGGGAGCCTGTATCCCAAAGGGGCTCCTGTATCCCATAGGGGCTCCTGTGTCCCATAGGGGAGCCTGTGTCCCATAGGGGTGCCTGTATCCCAAAGGGGCTCCTGTGTCCCATAGGGGCTCCTGTGTCCCATAGGGGAGCCTGTGTCCCATAGGGGAGCCTGTATCCCATAGGGGAGCCTGTGTTCCATAGGGGAGCCTGTGTCCCATAGGGGTGCCTGTATCCCAAAGGGGAGCCTGTGTCCCATAGGGGCTCCTGTGTCCCATAGGGGAGCCTGTGTTCCATAGGGGAGCCTGTGTCCCACAGGGGAGCCTGTGTCCCATAGGGGAGCCTGAGTCCCATAGGGGAGCCTGTATCCCATAGGGGAGCCTGTGTTCCATAGGGGAGCCTGTGTCCCACAGGGGAGCCTGTGTCCCACAGGGGAGCCTGTGTCCCATAGGGGCTCCTGTGTCCCATAGGGGAGCCTGTGTCCCATAGGGGCTCCTGTGTCCCCTAGGGGAGCCTGTATCCCATAGGGGAGCCTGTGTCCCATAGGGGAGCCTGTGTCCCATAGGGGCTCCTGTGTCCCATAGGGGAGCCTGTGTTCCATAGGGGAGCCTGTGTCCCATAGGGGTGCCTGTATCTCAAAGGGGCTCCTGTGTCCCATAGGGGCTCCCGTGTCCCATAGGGGAGCCTGTGTCCCATAGGGGAGCCTGTATCCCATAGGGGAGCCTGTGTCCCATAGGGGAGCCTGTGTCCCATAGGGGAGCCTGTGTCCCATAGGGGTGCCTGTATCCCAAAGGGGCTCCTGTGTCCCATAGGGGCTCCTGTGTCCCATAGGGGAGCCTGTGTTCCATAGGGGAGCCTGTGTCCCACAGGGGAGCCTGTGTCCCCTAGGGGAGCCTGTGTCCCATAGGGGAGCCTGAGTCCCATAGGGGAGCCTGTGTTCCATAGGGGAGCCTGTGTCCCATAGGGGAGCCTGTGTCCCATAGGGGTGCCTGTGTCCCATAGGGGCTCCTGTGTCCCATAGGGGAGCCTGTGTCCCATAGGGGAGCCTGTGTCCCATAGGGGCTCCTGTGTCCCATAGGGGAGCCTGTGTTCCATAGGGGAGCCTGTGTCCCATAGGGGTGCCTGTATCTCAAAGGGGCTCCTGTGTCCCATAGGGGCTCCCGTGTCCCATAGGGGAGCCTGTGTCCCATAGGGGAGCCTGTATCCCATAGGGGAGCCTGTGTCCCATAGGGGCTCCTGTGTCCCATAGGGGAGCCTGTGTTCCATAGGGGAGCCTGTGTCCCATAGGGGTGCCTGTATCTCAAAGGGGCTCCTGTGTCCCATAGGGGCTCCCGTGTCCCATAGGGGAGCCTGTGTCCCATAGGGGAGCCTGTATCCCATAGGGGAGCCTGTGTCCCATAGGGGAGCCTGTGTCCCATAGGGGAGCCTGTGTCCCATAGGGGTGCCTGTATCCCAAAGGGGCTCCTGTGTCCCATAGGGGCTCCTGTGTCCCATAGGGGAGCCTGTGTTCCATAGGGGAGCCTGTGTCCCACAGGGGAGCCTGTGTCCCCTAGGGGAGCCTGTGTCCCATAGGGGAGCCTGTGTTCCATAGGGGAGCCTGTGTCCCATAGGGGAGCCTGTGTCCCATAGGGGAGCCTGTGTCCCATAGGGGAGCGCCCGGGTCCAGCACCTGCTCCTGATCCCAGCTCTCTGATGTGCATCTGGGAGGCACAGGTGCTGGCTCCTGCAGCCGGGTGCTGCCGCCCACCTGCGGCACTCAAGACAGAGCTCCTGGCTCCCGCCCTTGGAATGGCCAAGCCTCAGCTGTCATGGGTGTCTGGGGAGTGAACCAACAGGTGGGAATCTCTCTCTTCCTCTCTCTCTCAAAAATAAAAAAAAAAGGAAGTTTCAAAATATTAGTTTATTTTTGTTGGCAACAACAAAAAAATGAAACCCACCACAGTTTTGTCATAATCTGCATTTTCCATGAAGTTTTTGAATATTCCTCGTGTGCATCTATTCCAAGATTTTTTGTGCCGAATTAAATATATCTGTTAATTCCATTCTCTATGAACTTTTTGAAATGCCCATGTAGTGTCACTTTCACGGCCAGAAATGAACTCAGCAGGACAGAGAGAAAGGTCTTCCTTTTTCTGTTGGTTCACCCCCACAAGTGGCCACTACGGTCAGTGTGTTGCGTCTGGCGTGTTGCACTGATCCAAAGCCAGGAACCAGGTGCTTCCTCCTGGTCTCCCATGCGGGTGCAGGGCCCAAGCACCTGGGCCATCCTCCACTACCTTCCTGGGCCACAGCAGAGAGCTGGACTGGAAGAGGGGCAACCGGGACAGAATCCGGCACCCTGACCAGGACTAGAACCCGGGGTGCCGGCGTCGCAGGCGGAGGATTAGCCTAGTGAGCCGCGGCGCCAGCGAGCTCAGCGTTTCTGAGCCCTGGTCTCCCCTTCTGGGTCATGGTTAACTGCTCCTGTCCCTTTAAGGATCCAGCAGGCATCACGGAGGAGGTGGCCCAACCGGAAGGCTCAGGTGTTTGAATCCTGTGAGACTCCAAGTGGCGATGGGACTTTGGGGGGCTCCTTGCCAGACCCCCAGTCTCCAAACATCAGCCGAGGAGAGTCTCCTGACTACCCGCCCTGCCCGACAGGGACGAGGGTGATGGGGACACAGGGCCCAGCTCAGGGCCTGGCACAGGTGGGCACTCATCTCACGCTTGCTCCCAGATCCATGCAAGACGTCCAAAAGCAGAAGAGAGAGAGAGAAATGTCAGTGGGGCTGCAGCGGATGTCGGGGGTGGGTGCTTAGACAATCCGGGCAAAGCCGCTCCCTGCCCATGAAGGAGAACAAACCCAAGTTCATCTAATTTGTAGGATGCAAGATAAAGCTGCACACACACAGAAATCAATCGGCTGCCATTCACGCAGCCCAGAGACCACAGAAAATTCGATGAAAAAGATTCCACTTATAATAATAAAAAATAAATGCTTGCAAGTTCTTTTAATTTGGGACATAAGATGTTTGTTTAAAGAAATTGTAAAAACCCAACAGAGGCTCAATATTGGGAAAACCATCAACATAATTCATTCCATTAGTAAATTAAAGGGAAAAAACCATATGATTACTTCAATAGATTCCTAAGCAGCATTTAATTAATTTTCCTTTATGAAAACTCCAGGTGAAATTGGACTAGAAGCAACCTTTCCTTTTCAGGATCAAAAATGGGTATTTATCAGAAACCAGCAACAAATACCAAACGTGGCATGAAAATAGTACATGCGTCCCGTGCAAACCAGGCAGGAGCAGGGAAGACATTTTGACAAGAATCCTGGAGGTTTTAGAGGGAGAAAGAAGGCAAGAAATTGCAGGTTCAATAAACCTAACCATGAAATTTGGCCAGCGCCTGGCTCAGTCCCAAGTTCATCACGTGTGATGAGGAAAGTGGGACACAGAGAGGTTAAGGGAATTATCTGAGGACACACAGCTCCTAAGGGGTGAAGCCAGGATCTGAGTCCAAGCGGCCAGGTGCCAGGACATGGGATTTTACACCGTAAGCCATGTAGCATCCCAGGTGTTAGAAGAAGAGAAACGGTCTCATTATTTGCTGACAATACAACGACACGACTTCACACATTAAAGGAAGATGGAAACTTGAAAAATCTCCCAGAACTGGCCGGCGCCGTGGCTCACTAGGCTAATCCTCCGCCTTGCGGCGCCGGCACACCGGGTTCTAGTCCCGGTTGGGGCACCGGATTCTGTCCTGGTTGCCCCTCTTCCAGGCCAGCTCTCTGCTGTGGCCCGGGAGTGCAGTGGAGGATGGCCCAAGTGCTTGGGCCCTGCACCCCATGGGAGACCAGGATAAGTACCTAGCGTGGTGTGCCGGCCACAGTGCACCGGCCGCGGCGGCCACTGGAGGGTGAAGCAACGGCAAAGGAAGACCTTTCTGTCTCTCTCTCTCACTGTCCACTCTGCCTGTCAAAAAAAAAAAAAATCTCCCAGAACTGATGAGTGCCAGATCGACAGGTTGGGGCCGGTGCTGTGGCGCAGCAGGTTAAAAATCCGCTTGCAGTGCTGGCATCCCATATGGGTGTTGGTTCGAGTCCCAGCTGCTCCCCTTCCAATCCAGCTCTCTGTTATGGCCTGGGAAGACAGCAGAGGATGACCCAAGAACTTGGGCCCCTGAACCCACATGGGAGACCCAGAAAATCTCCTGGCTCCTGGCTTCAGATTGGCCCAACTCTGACCACTGTGGCCACATGGGGAGGGAACCAGCAGATGGAAGACCTCTCTCTCTGTTTCTCCCTCTGTCTGTCTGTAACTCCGCCTCTCAAGCAAATAAATAAATCTTTAAATATATATTAAAGGTCGACAGGCAAACACTACCAGCTTCCTTGTGTCACTCACTGGGCATGCACCTTGGCTGCAGCACCCAGCACCCACCAGGCCTGGGACCCAGGGGGTGCCCCGTAACTGCTTGTTGAAAGATGAGCCCATGGGAGCTGGAGTGGAGTTTGGAAAGCCCAGGAGAGTTCAGCAGCGCCACCGGGATCCTGGGAGGGCGGCATTGTCCCAGCGCTCAGCCCACCCCGGAGCCACGGGGCTGTCTTGTCTCGAGCACCCGCTCTTGCTCCTGCAGAGAGAAGCCCCGCCCAGCGTCAGCCACCCCTTAACCAGGGGTGCCCCAGGCCCCGTCTCAGCCTAAGAGATCTTGGCACACTGTCCGTGCCGGCAAGAGAGGAGGTGAGGTTCAAACTCAGCCTTCTCTGCATGGGCGGGCGAGGGCCCCTGCCTCTTTCCTACAGTGGCCCGTGGGCGCTGTCCTAGGATCCGTCCCACAGCCAGTGCGCACCGAGAGCAACATCCTGGGAGGTCACACCGGCAGAGCACTTCCGGTAAGGGATGGTCCATGCCCGGACACGTTTGACTGACAGTGGGGGCTCTGAACAACTGTCCGCAGGCCGCGGGCACCTGACCACGCCAGGCACACTGGGTGGTGTGGCTCTCACCGCGTCAGTGCCACTGTCCCAGTCCCATTTTACAGACTCTGAGCTGGAGGTCAGGAGACGAGACAGAGAAAGCTGGAGTTGGAACCGACCTCAGACCTGGCTGTCTCCAGAGTCCCTTTGCCAAGTGGCCTCCTCTGGCTCATGGACTCGGGTCCCAGCAGCACCCAGCACAGGGGCCTGCACGTCGCGGGTCTGGGACCATGGAAGCCGGGACTGTCTGGGGAGCTTCAAGGTCCCAGACAAGGGCTGCGTGTAGGAGGCAATGAAGGGGGAGAGGGAGACGGGCAGGGAGGAGTGGGGCCGGATCAGGAGCTAAGCCAAGAATGTGACCTGGTTCTGAGGTTAAAGGTCACTGTGGCTGCTGCCCCCCTGGACTTGGGGGCTGGGGAGGAGTGGAGGCGGGGGGCGGGAGGGAGTGGAGGCTGTGCCTGAGTGGTGACCCAGGAGGTGGAAGAAGCCAGTGGGTTGAAAGTGTTTTCCACCTGAGCAAAGCAAAGAGATACGGGGTGGGGGCCGGGCAGGGGCAGCCTGGAGACAGGAAAAGGCCCCTGGGATTCTGGCCTGAGTGATTTGTACACAGGGCTAACCTGGATGTTTAAGCTGCTGTAGTTAAGATGGGGCTCGAGACCCCTGTGCTCCAGATCTGGGCCCTGGCTCCCTGCCATGCGCACTCGGAGACAGCAGGTGGGGGCCCTGCCACCCGCGTGGGAGACCCAGGTGGCGCTCCCGACTCCTGGCTTCAGGCTGGCCCAGCCCTGACCGTTGCGGGCATTTGGAGGGGTGGGGAACCGGCAGGTTGGGGATCTCTGTCTGTCTGCCAGTAAGTGAATCGCAATGTTCAGACAGAAACATGGGGGTGCTGGCCCTGTTTGTTGAGATGCAGGAGGAGGAGGAAGGGGCAGGTCTGGGGGGCAGCAGGGCGTTTCGCTCCTGCCATGCCAAGACTGAGATGCTTCTGAGACGTCTCTGGGAAGGGGCCCAGTGCTTTTTTTTTTTTTTTTTTTTGACAGGCAGAGTTACAGACAGTGAGAGAGAGAGACAGAGAAAAAGGTCTTCCTTCCATTGGTTCACTCCCCAAATGGCCCCTACGGCTGGCACACCACGCCGATCTGAAGCCAGGAGCCAGGTACTTCCTCCTGGTCTCCCATGTGGGTGCAGGGCCCAAGCACCTGGGCCATCCCCCACTGCCCTCCTGGGCCACACAGAGATCTGGTCTGGAAGAGGAGCAGCTGGGACTAGAACCCAGCGCCCATAGGGGATGCCGGCGCCGCAGGCAGAGGATTAACCTAGTGCGCCACAGCGCCGGCCCGGCCCAGCACTTTCTAAGATCGGCTGCCACTCTCAGGCTCCTGTACACGCAGCCCAAGCTGCATTGAGTGGCAACCCAGACTGTGCGGGAGTTCTGCTTGGGCCCCCAGTGCCCTCGCCTCTCCCTCTTCTCTCCTCCTGCCCCTTCCCTGAGCACCTGGTGGGGTTTGGAAGGCCCACCCTGCCGGGCCCTTGCACCTGTTCCCTGATCTGCTTGCCATGCCCTTGGCTCCTTCCTGCGCGGCTCCAGGGCGGGCAGAGTTCCTCCTCTGTACCACCACGAGACGCTGTGGCTCCCAGCAGAGCCAGGATCAGCACCCCAGCCCCGGGGGCCTGGGACCCTGACTACGCTTTCTGTACCTGAAGAGGTGCGGGGCTGAGCGGAGGAAGCAGCGACCCCGCTCGCTCCGGGCCCGGTGATGCCGACAGCCCTCTCTCCTCCATCTGCAGAGAAGTGGCCTATTCACAGTGTAAACAGGGTTAAAGGGGAATGTTTAAACCACTTAAGGAAATAAACAGCTTTCCAACACCCTCAATTATTTTGGAAGCACCTGCTCTCATATAATTAATGTGCCAATTAAAATGATTATTACAGCCATTAAAACGGGTCCCCCAAGAACCGTGCCTTCACAATACTTGTTTACACTCAGCTGAGTTCCTCCACCGCTCTGCGAAGCGGGATGATAATACTCGTCCTAATCACACTGCAGCCTCCGGTCCCCAGGACTCGTGTCCAACTCAGACTCCCCCCCACCCAGGCCGCCTGTCTCCACTAATGGGCTCCCTGGGGTCTGTGCGCCACGCCTGGACGACCAGGGCCTGGCCAGCACCACTGCTTCTCTCCAGCTTTCTCCAGGGGAGTCCAGCTTGGCAGGCGGCGTGGGAGCGGAGGCCCCGGATGCCCACTCTTCGGGTCTGTCTCAGGCAGGGGAGCCAGGCCGCCAGGATAGATGCCGACAGCCCCTGTGTGGGTCTGTGCACCGCTGCGGACAGGTGGCTGGGCACGTGCCGATGAGAACAGCCTGCAGCGCCCCCGCCAAGGGTCCCTCTCCCCTTCTTCCCCACGCAGGAGGCAGCTGGGCCACCTGCGGTGTGTGTGTGGGGGGGTGGTCCCAGCCACCCCGCCCAGCCCGGACGCTCAGAGGCTAAGCTGCTGTCAGGCGAGGTCCCAGAGGCTGACTCCCCCACCCCACCCCCCTCACTGCCTGCGAGACCTGGGACCGGTCAGCCACCCTCTCTGAGCCTCTGTGTTGCCAGCTCTAAAGTGGACAATAGTTCCAGCCCCATATGGTCCCCATGAAGGTGCACGAGACAATACTTGTCACATACCCAGCACCGGACCTGAGCTGGACTCCGGGGGTGGCACTAATGGTGACCCAGGAGGGACAGATGACAGCTAAGTCTTGTCTCAACAGCCGGCTCCCCAAGCCTGAGGCCCTCAGCTCTTCCACGGTTCCAGCTTGCCTGCCCCTCGGGGGGCTCTGCCGCACCCCAACAGGGTGTGCATGGCTCAGGGTGGAGCCCCAGAAAGGGCACAGCGCCAGGGGCAGATGGTCGGGGGGGCACACTTGACGCGGCCCCTTGTTCGCAGCTTGGGGCGAGCTGCTGAACCTCGCCCAGCCCTGGGGTCCCCCACTCTGGTGCTCCCTGTTCCTTCTCCCCAGGTCCTTAGGGGTCTCTGGAAACATCGCCTGCAAGGAGGACAGGAGCTTGGAGAGACAGGTGGGGCCCGAGCAGGACACTGCTCTATCCTAAGAACCATGGCAGCACCACTGGTGTGGTTAAGGTGGGGTGACCAGGCCACGGGCTGCAGAGCCATCTTCACTCACTTGCCCTGCCCCCAGCTCCCAGGCACGGCTGGCCTCCCCTCCTGGGAATGTGCACCTCTTTCGGTCCCACCTCTGGCCGTGATGTCACAGCTGGGCAGCTGAACTCCAGGGAGCACAGAACTTCAGAGCAGAAGTGGGTGGGGCCAGCCCGTTCTGTGCTCCCATGGGCCAGGAAGCCCACCTGTTGCCTTGGAGATGGGTGGCGACCTCCCCTTTGGGCAGACACCTCTGGGGTGGGGAGCTCACCAGTGGACAAACACCCCATGTGCCGCTCACCAGCCCTAACGAGAGGAAATGCCTTCCCTCGCCAACTAGAAGTTCGCTCCCACATCCTGCAGAGCCATCCAAGATGCTTTCATTCACCCACGCCTGCATTCATCCTCTAAGCTTTGTGCTCTGCATCCCACCGGAGACTCAGAGGAGTTGTGTTTTGGCAGACGTTAGACAGACACGATTAATCCCTCTGCAGACCCCTGTCCCTCTCTTTGGGGCATTGACCCCTGTTTGAAAGAAGTGTGCATTTGATAAGGTTTCATATAATTCCTGCTGTCCCTGCATAACCCCAGGACCATGCTGTTCTCATTCAATGCTCCATTCCTGATGCCAGGCACATAGTAGGTGCTTAAGAGTCACCTGTCACCTAGAGGAGTCCAGGAGCCCAGCGTGCTCAGCCTCTCGGGAGCGCCCCGAGGATGCAGGGAGCCTCAGGAGAACCCTGTCCAGCTGGGTGACGAACAGAGAGCAGGCAGAGGCCCCTGGGAGGTGACACGGAGGCAGAGGTGGAGCGCGCCCCAGTGGGGTGGGGAGCAGGACCACGCAGGTGCAGGCAGCAGCGTGCGCACGGGCACGGAGGCAGGAAAGTCCTGGCAAGCCCTGAGAACTGTGAACAGGACATATGATCTGATGGGGCGGCCCATTTGGGAACGTGGTAGGAAGCCGGGCTGCAGAAATCAGTCACAGGGAGCACCTTGCTCCTGGGCCAATGACCTTGATCCTGGTTCCCGCAGGGGCGGGGCAGCTCCTGGGCGGTGTGGGTTCGGGGGGTGGGTGTCTCTCGTGACAAGGCCGGGTGTTGGGTTTAGAGAAGCTGCAGAGTTGTGCCTTCTGCCACGGGGGACTGACAGCCCCACATGCCCCCTCCTCTCCCCCTCGAGGAGAGGCGCCGAGAGGAGGCGCCGGCAGGTGCCGGAGGGAGGGGCGCCCTGCTGGTTTTCCGGGCAGCGTCTCTCATTTTGGCCGTCTTATTTTTTTTTTGCTGGTCTGCTAGAGCAGAAGCTCACCTTTAATCCTTCCTGACAAGTTAAGTCGGGCCCCTTGTCACTTAAACCCAGCAGGGCCAAGTCACAAAGTCTGCAGGAAATTAGACTGGGGGCTTAAGACAGCTCCCGGCACCACTGGCAGCAGCTCGGGCCAGGGCCCCCACCCTGGGGAGCGCCCTGGCCTGGAAGCTCCCCGCCCTGGGGACGGGCGGGGAGCTTCCAGGCCCAGGGTCTTGAGATTGGGGGAAGGTGGGGAGGACACAGGATGGGGCTGGCTGCAGCCCACAGAGTCCCTCTCGCCTCAGGCTCTGACTTTACTGGAAGATCCTGAAGTCCAGAGAGGGGAGGCAGGGAGCCCGAGGACGCACAGCAGGGCGGGTTGTTCCAGGCCCCTGCTCTTAGCTGTTTCATGCCCTCAGTGAGTGGGAGATCACTCCCCCCAGTGAGCTAGGCCATCAGCCTGCTCGCCTTCCCGGCCTTGCCATGGGAGGGTCCATTACTGGTGGACTCCCCGTGTGGGCCAACAGAACATCTTGCTTTTTGGGGTGTCTGCTCTAACTCCTTACAATTTGGAAGCCAAGAGCTGTTACCAGTCCCATAAGGGGCAGGGCGACAGTCTCATCACCAGGATCATAACCCTGATCTGAATCCCAAAAAAGGAAAGGGTCTGGGGTCTCCACCGGGCTGGGCCGGGGGCCAGGGAGCACTGTTGCTGGCACAGGCCTCGCCTTTCTCCACTTCTTGTCTCCTTTGTCTATCCAAGGGCAAGATCCAGGCTCATGAGCTACAGGTCGGGGCCGATCCCAACTCCCGAGCCACTCTTCCCACTCAGGGTCCACAGCTGCACCTCCCCCACCCTCTCCTCTCTCTACCCTTCCCCTCGTGGGCTCATGAACTTTTTTTCTAAAAAACCTATTTACTTACTTATTTATTGGAAAGGCAGCGCAGCAGGGAGGGATACATACAAACACACACACTCACAGAAAGAGATCTTTCATCCACTGGTTCACTCTCCAAGTGGCTGCAACGGCCAGGGATCTCCCACGTGGGTGGTGAGGACGCAAGAACAGGGACCACCATCCACTGCCTGCCCAGACACATTAGCAGGAGCCTGGAATGGGAGAGGAGCAGCCGGGACTTGAACCAGCGCTCTGATATGGGGTGTGGGTGTCGTCAGCGGCAGCTTCACCCACAGGAGCCACACCACCAGCCACTCCTGGGCTGTCTGACCCAGCTGTGCAGCCCCTGGGGCTCCCGATCCGCCAGAGTAGGGCCCTGTGTGGCCCAAGGGCTGAGATAAGGATACTCTGCACATTCCACCGGCAGCAGACACCTGGGCACCCGCACTCCTGAGCTTTGGGGAGGAGGCCACGGAGCCCTTGGGGAATATCCACCTCCTCCCCCCACAAATATGCACACATCCAATCCAGCGTGTTTTCTGGGGTCTTCAGTGAGCCCAGAAGCCCACCTATACATTTCCTAACGATCCCAATCCGCACATAGAGACCCCGGCCCAGGACCTGCTCATCACATGGCACACACTGGCAAAGCAGATAACTAAAACACCGTGAGAAATGCAGACAGATAACACGCGTGCAGGTGATCCCTCTCTCATCCAAGTCTACACGACGCCGCGGGAGCACGGCAGGCGCGTGTCTTCATTCTGTACTGCACAGCGAGGTCAGGGCCTCCCGGAGGAGGCAATGATAAGACGCGGTCAGGCGGAGCAGAGGGAGAAGTCACGGCCGTGAAGCCGCTTCCCCCGCGTGGTCTGCAGGGAGACTCACTGTCTCCACACATGCGCCTGTGAGACGCTTAATGGAAGTGCAGCTGAGCCCATTGGCCAGCGGAAGACCTGGGGCGGCCTGGCTGGCCTGGGAGGTCCCCCGGAAGGCAGACGGCGTGCCTGTCCCTGTGTACCGAGCCTGGGGACATTGTGGTAATGACACCATCCAAAGACTGCTGAGTTAACCGCATGGTGGAGCGGGGATCTTTCCTCCGGGTGCCCAATGCACTGCTTACTTTCTCCAGAGCCCACCATGCTCTGTGGGCAGCCCCTTCCACATTTTTTTAAAGATGTATTTACTTATTTGAAAGGCAGAGTTACAGAGAGGCAGAGGCAGGGAGAGAGAGCAGCTGGGACTCGAACCGGCGCCCATAGGATGCCAGCACTGCAGGCAGCGGCTTTACCCACTACGCCTCCGCGCTGGCCCCAACCTTCCACACTCTTGAGGACAGCAAGGCCGCCACCAGCTGCAGATTCAGAGGCCAGGGAGGTTTGGAAAAGATGCCGTACTTGGGAGTTTGCAAACAGCACACAAATAAATGCAGAACAGAAGCAATTGTGTCTTTATGTTACCTGAAGTTCAAGGTCAGATCTGTTCAACCGTCAAAGCCTCAAAGCCATGGCCACTGCTGGTCTCACTGCTCCTCCCCGCACACCCCAGCCAGGCTTCCGCCCCCATTAACTCTCAAGAATCTGCGCTTTTCCACCCCTCATACGGCCAAGTCCATGGTCATCTGTCTGTTCACTGCAGAGTCGGACACAGCTGGCCGGTCTCTTTCTGGACAGTTTCTTTTCTCGGATTCTGCGGCCCTCGCTCCCCAGCTTTCTTCACATCTTCCTGCTGCTCCTTGTCCGCCTCTTTGCCGCACCATTTTCCTATCCCCGAATCTTGGTGTGGTCCAGGGTCTCTGCTCTCTCCCCGACTGCGGCCGGCTCAGCCAAGCCCGGGACTTCTGCTACCGCCCCTCCTCTGAGGACCCCAGTCTCAGTCCGTTTTCTGCAGCGAGGACAGAGAATACCATAGGCCTGGGGGAATTTATAAACGACCAAAGTTTACTGGGAAGTCAAGGTGGGGAGGCTGCACCTGATGGGGGTCTTTGTACTGCAGGAGTGCATGGCAGAGAGCAAGCCTGGTGCGCGAATGCCCTGGGCTGGGCGGGGGGGGGGGGGTCCCAGACGCATCCTCCTATCAGGAACTCACTCCCCCAGCGGCTACCTCGCTCCGCCGTCACCAGCAGAGACCTGCTCTAGAGGGCCTCGTCACCTCTCAGGTCCCACCTGTCAGCACTGTTGCACAGGGGACAAGGTGTCCAAAACATGCACTCCTGGGGACACACCCACACCTCGGCAAACCCCACGTGCAAATCTCCAGCCTTGACCTCATCCCGGAAGTCCAGGTTTGTGGCCCCAAACTGTGGTTATGACGGCTCCACCTCCATGTCCCTCCACCCTGCCCCACCCCCCCCTCCCTCCCCATCTCAGCAAGCAGCTCCGCCCCCCCACACTCAACTGCTCCAGCCCCAAAGCCAGGAGTCGCCCTGATCCCCTCTTCCCCCAGCCCTCCCACGTCTCCCCAAGCCCTGTGGTTCCACCTGCGCAGTAGAACCAATGCTTTCTCCCTCCCATCACCTAGAAGGGAGCTTTAGTACAGCCAACCAGATCCTGGGACGGCCCTGCTCAAAACGGTCAATGCTTCCTGCTGCCCCAAGAACCACTCCGCATTCTGTGCCCGGGAGCACAGCAGGGACGGCCCCGCCCATCTGCCTGGCGTCCTGTCCCCATTCTGCGCCCCCCCCCCCCGATCCCCCGACTCATGTCGTCCGGCCACTCGAACTTCCTGTCTGTTCTTTGAACCTATCACAGGCCCTACGAAGTCCTGCATCCTGCTCTTAACATGGCGGGTTCCAGGCTGCCTTTGAGCCCTCAGCTTAAACGAGTCTTTTCCTGGCCACCCAGGCACTGCCCACCCAGGCACTGCCGATGCCATCCGGCTGTTTCCTTGGTGTGTATGGCACTTGGCATAGCCTGGTATCCTTCTCATCCATCTTCTTAGAAATGAATACAGGGCCGGCGCCGTGGCTCACTAGGCTAATCCTCCGCCTGCGGTGCCGGCACACTGGGTTCTAGTCCCGGTCGGGGCGCCAGATTCTGTCCTGGTTGCCCTCTTCCAGGCCAGCTCTCTGCTGTGGCCAGGGAGTGCAGTGGAGGATGGCCCAAGTGCTTGGGCCCTGCACCCCATGGGAGACCAGGATAAGTACCCGGCTCCTGGCTTCGGATCAGCACGATGCACTGACTGCAGCGTGCCGGCCACAGTGGCCATTGGAGGGTGAACCAACGGCAAAAGGAAGACCTTTCTCTCTCTCTCTCTCTCTCTCTCTCTCTCTCACTGTCTACTCTGCCTGTCAAAAAATAAAAGAAAAAAAAAGAAATATATATAGGGGAGTCGGTGCTGTGGCGTAGCAGGTAAAGCTGCTGCCTGCAGTGCCAGCATCCCATTTGGGCACCAGTTTGAGTCCCGGCTGCTCCGCTTCTGACCCAGCTCTCTGCTATGGCCTGGGAAAGCAGTGGAAGATGGCCCCAGTTCTTGAGCCCTGCACCCACATGGAAGACCTGGAAGAAGCTCCTGGCTTTGGATCAGCTCAGCTGCAGCCGTTGCAGCCATCTGGGGGTGACCCAGTGCCTCGGACCACCCTGGCTCTATGTGCTGAACTGACCTCAAGTGAACAGAGCAGCTCCCTCTGTCAGCTTCCCAAACAGCATAAAGTGGTCCCTGGCTGGGTCAGATGTGCCACAGTCACCGGGGAGCCGGCCCAAAGAACACTGAGCTCCCAGTCCCAATTCTGATCCGATAACTGCACTGGGTCTCAGGCATCAGGGGTTTTTCAGGAAGGGGTCTCTCCAAAAATTCAAATGAGCTTGAGACTCGCGAACCGCTTCCTGTTGACAACCAAATAAATGTCCATTGAAGGACCAGGGAGGCAGTGATTGCAATTCACACTCTGACCTCCAGGGGGAACCCAACGTTCCTCCTATCACCCCACCCAACGCGTCCCTTCCAACTACTGTAGTGTGGGGTACGGCTTCTGTGGGAGTGGAACGAAAGGGCTGCAATGGAACTGGACAAAGAAACTGGTCTTGTTTTTAAGACTTATTTATTGGGGCCGGAGCTGTGGCACAGTGGGTTAAAGCCCCACCCTACAGCACCGGCATCCCAAATGGGCGCTGGTTTGAGTCCTGGCTGCTCCACTTCCAATCCAGCTCCCTGTTGATGAGCCTGAGAAAGCAGTGGAAGATAGACCAAGCCCCTACACCCACATGGGAGATCTGGAAGAAGCTCCTGGCTCCTGGCTTCAGATCAGTGCAGCTCCGGCCGTTGCGGCCATTAGGGGAGTGAAATAGTGGATGGAAGACCTCTTTTTCTAACTCTGCCTCTCTCTATAACTCTTCCTTTCAAATAAATAAAATAAATCTTTTTTAAAAATTTGCTGTGAATTAAAAAAGAAAACAAAAAGAGGAGATTTATTTATTTATTTCAAAGGCAGACCAACAGAGAGAGAGGGAGCAACAGAGAGGAGATTCCCCATCCATCAGGAGCCCAGAGCTCCCTCCGAGTCTCCCACACAGGTGACAGGGGTCCACGCACTTGCACCATCTGCTGCTGCTTTCCCGGGAGCCGCAGCAGGGAACTGGGTGGGAAGTGGAGCAGCCAGGACTCGAAGTGGTGCTCCAGTACAGGATGCCAGCATCGTGAGTGGTGGCAAAACCGCTCTGCCGCGACACCAGTCCCCGGAACCTGGTCTTTGTGTGTGACATTTATTCTGTGGCCGGGGTTGCCTGGTGGGTCCTCTCGCTGGCTGCCTTCTCTTCCCTCCCGTGTGTCTGGTGTGAGATGGCGCACGGGGCCTTGCCCACAGGCAGAACCCGGCCTGTGGAAGGTGGGAGGAGGGGGAGCGCCCCTTGTCTTCCTCGTCCAGGTCTTGGCACTGGACGACCTGGGAGACCCAGATCCACCTGGGGTCCACGGAGGAGGAGCCCCCTGGATGCCGCCAGGCTGGGCCACGAGCCAGAAGGACCAAAGGGCCGCTCCCTGCGGTTTCCTGGGATGTGGTGTTGTCTGCTGCTCACCCAGGAGTGCGCCCACCTGCCTGCCCCCTGGATATATACAAGGATATATATATAAGGATCCCCTCGTGCCCACCATTTTCTGTTTCGCTTCAAACCACACAACACGGTCAAGGGCTGCGACTAAGAGAAATCCAAGGGCAGCAAAGGCATTTGAAATAGCTCCCCGCTTCAGCAGAGCTAAGACGCCCTGAAACGGCTTAAGGCTGTGATGATGTTTCCAAGAACTGACATCCAGTGAGTCCACCGCATAGCCACCCAGGAACAAAAGAGCACGCTGGCCTGAAACACTGCCTCTGCCCGGAGCCCTGGGAAACCCAGGAGCTCCGATGGGACTCAGGGACTCCAGCCCTGGTGACCCCCGGCACCTTCCTCTTACCCTGCGATCCCCCCACCCCACCCCGCACCCCCTCGGCCCCCACGGCAGGGTGATGCTGGCCCTGTACTGAGCAGGTGCGGTCACCAGCCAACTCTGGTCTTGTCCAAGGGCACACATGATCTCCTCTAAGCCTGCCAAATATATGTTTTCGTGCCCAGTTTGGGATGAGGTTTCTAAAATGCTGAGAGGTTAGAGGTCACCGCCCAAGGTCAAGCATGCAGAGCCTCATGCAGGCTTTCTGACAGCCAAGTCCTCTCTCCTCTGCCTCACCTTGCCCGGGCCTCTGTCTCCATCTCTCCTCTCCAGTCCAAAGGGACCACAGGCCCTCGGGGCACAGGCATCCCTCGGAGCCTCAAAGGGCACGCGTGCCCTGGCCGGGCGGGGTCGGACCCCACACCGTGAAGGGGGTGCGATAAGGAGACGCTGGGAATGGGGCCGTTATCACTCGCTGTAGATCTCCTCTGGCCTCTCTCTTCTGCGGCCTTGTAACCCGGGCCCAGAGCGGCTCTCGGGAACAGACTGTGAAAGACGGAGCCAAAACAAAGGCAGGTTGATAACAACCGCTGCCAAAGGTGAGCTTCCCATGATTCTCTGGGGCTGCTTAATGGATTTCTATGATGTAAACAGACCTCTGACTTTGCCCGCTGGGCAGGTGACCTCCAACTAAATGAGTTTAGACAGGGTTGCCTAATAAGAAATGGTCCTTCCCCACCCCACATGCCACAGAGCCTCGGAGTATACAGAGACCCAACCCCCACCCCGGCCAGGAAGCGCCTGTCAACGCGGTACACATGCTCACCTGAAGCCGGACTGGGCCATGTGGCAAAGGCTGCCCAAACATGTGTGTGTGTGTGTGTGTGTGTGTGTGTGAGAGAGAGAGAGAGAGAGAGAGAGCGAGCGAGCGCTCTGTGTGCTGAGTGTTTACTGGGGTCGCTCTGCACCAGCGTGGAGGACACAGCCTTTGCCCTGGTGTCAGGCAGGCACTGGAGCAGAGACCCACAAAGAAGGGGCACAGAGGAGGTACCTCGTTTTCTAGAACTTTCTACGGAGGTCAGGGAAGGCAACATGAGCTGAGACACTGTTGTCTGGGATGGCCTCAGTGTCTTTGAACGTTGGGATTAACTGTGGTACCTACGGCCCAGGGCTGATGAGAAAAGGAAGTGTGATAGATACCTAATGTAGGGAGAGCAGTTGACCCAGGCCTGGCACATAGTAAAGGCTCAACAAGGTTGACGACTCGGATCAGGACCAGGGACATTGCCAAGCAAGTCTCCAATTATAGGTGTAAACGGATAGGAAGAAGTGAGTCAAGAATATCATTGACCATCTATTTTCTAGAACCAAGTCCTCACACTAGGGTAGCTTGGCTATTGGGTGAGAGCCTCCTACTGGAGAAGTGTGGGATTGCACCTCAACTCTGTTAGCCACTGTTTATTGCCAGGGAGAAACAGAGTTACCAGCACAAGCTGGGAGAGGAACCCAGGCAACAGTGGAGAAGGCACAGGGAGAGGGCGAGAGGGCTGGGAAGCATCGTTGGGGGGGAAAGGAGCTTTGATCGACAGCTACAAAGCCCAGCACCCTGGGGCTTGACGACCCTGACTCAGCATCCTCTGACCATCCGCAGAGAAGTTTCTCACAAATGAGAAGCACCTACCCCCCTCCCCGCCACCACACGCACACCCCAACACAGCAGGTTACAGAACAAATAGCCCATTTTCCCGACGTGCATTTTGGGGATGGGGTGGGGGGCGGAGCTTGCCAGCAGAGCCGCTCAGTGAGCAATCCCCACTCTTCCCTCGTCAGCAAACGCACTGCCTCCCAGAAACCCAGGGATGTTTGCTGGCTGCTCCCTTGAGCTTCCTGTGCTCATTCTGTCCGGCAAGGCGGCCTCCAGCTGCACAAGCATTGGGAGGCGGAGGAAGTGGGTTTTAACTCGGTGCAATTTGATCGAAACGGAAACAGCCCCACGTGGGGCTCCAATCGCCTACGCCTCCTGGAGTCTATTCCACACTCCGGATTCCCCTTCTACACAGCAGCAGGGCTCCTCCCCGCATGGCCAGACCTTGGCACCAAGGGTTCAGGCCCTTGCTGCCTCCTTCCAATACCCCCTGCACCCCCGCCACCACCTGGAGGCCTTCCAAACGCTGGTTCACCCCAAGCCGGTGAGCTCTTTGCTCTTAGGCCAATCCCTCAGCTCCCCAGTCTGCCCAGAGAATCCAGGCCACTCGCCATTTCCTGGGACCTCAGGGGGATCCCAGAGGGCAGGCCGGGGGGCTTCAGCCCTGTCTTGGGCCGTGCTGTGCCCACTGGGTTGGGCAGGCAGAGACAGCCGCATCACAAAGCCCCACTTTTGCTCTTCCTGGGCACTGAAATTAGTCACTTCCTTCCAGGCGGCGCTCTGTAAGCCCATTCAGGGAGGACAGGCAGCCCGGGAGGGAAGCAGACACAGAGACCTGGAACAAACGGCGGGGCAGCTCCCGGCCCGGGCGGGAGGGGGGAGCCCGGAGTCCTTGCCGCTTCCCCCATGCCCTGTAGGAGCCCCGGCCTCCTGGGCTTTGGCTCCGGCAGCCCCATCTTGGCCGGCGCTTTCCTCTCTCCTTTCGGCTGGCTCCTTGGGGAAAGAGGCGACGGGCGAGGGAAGGCGGGGGGGTAGCAGGCCGGGAGAGGACGGGCAGCAAGGGGCCACTTCTCAGGAGCTCCCTTCGGACCCCTGGCCCCGCTCCCCACCCTCACAGCAGGGCACGTGGGCTCCCTGCGTCCAGGGAGGGTAACAGGCAGCTGAGCCACCACCTTGTCCAGCTACGGAATTAAAAGGGCCCGGGCATTTGGCTGCAGTGGACAATTTGCATATGATTTGCATACATCTGCATACCCCGGTTCCAGAGGCCCTCAGTCAAAGGCTGGAAAATGAAATAAAATAAATTAATTAGCGCCTACCATAGCCCGATCTGCAGGGCCTGACATCTGTAAGAAACGTAACTGACTCTTCAAGCAATCAATGTGGCAGGCCAGGGTGGAGAGAGAGAGAGAGAGAGAGAGAGATGGGTTGGGTGGGGGAGTGGAAGGGGGATCTGAGCACCGGAGTTAGAGAAAGAAAGGGAAGTCTGTGTCCAGCCCTTGCGCCGGGAGTGGGTGCCCCCCCATCTCTGTGCACCCCACCTCCAGGAGCAGCGTGGAACCACACGGAAGCCGCCTCCTGGCTTCCCACATCTGTGCCCAGCTGGGTCCCAGCCTTGCCCGGACTCTGACAGCTGCCTCTGCAGGAGGACGTCCATCACCATGACATGAGACCACAGGCCAGGGGGAGGCCAGCGAGGGGCTGCCCGGTGTCTTCCGTCTCCAAGCTCCAGCCCCCCTTCACCCGTGAACTCGTCCCACTGGGTCCGCTGTTCCCCCGACTCTGCTCCCATCCCTGGGGTAGCGGAGGAGGAATGTGGGCCCCTGAGTGGGGGGCTGGAGTTCGTCTCTCCCAGGATCCGAGAGGCTCACCGCCCGTGTCAGCCAAGCAGTGCCCATATCCTGCCTCTCTCTGATGCAGCTCGTGGTGCTGTCCAGCAAGGCCTCGACTTTCCCCAAACCCACAGCTCTGCCCAGGCCGGACCCCTCCGCTGAGGCTGGGACTCTGCGGGGCGCCAGTTCCCGGCATCAGCTTCGCACCTGTGGCGCCCGCCGTACCTGGCGAGCTTGGGGTAAGGGCACTGGGGTTGATTCTGAGCACGAGGGGCTACAGTGCCGACACGGGGAGCCGCGATCTCAGTGAAAAGGAGCACGAATCACAGCCGATAAAACAGCGCCAATCAGCAAACGACGCATCAAAGAGCAAAGCGGCAAAGAGCCGCAGCAGGAGCAGGCGCGTTCAAGGCAAGACTGGACCAGGACGAGAAGGTCCGGGAGACTCGTGCTGAGCCAAGGTCAGGAGCAGAGCAGACGCCAGGAGTCCCCTAACACTGAGTTTCCCTGCTCCGTGGGTGGGGGTGGGGCGGCTCGAGACTCGAGACCGCCCACCTGTGCCCACCCGCCGCCTCCCGCCCCTTCCCACTCGCTCCCCACCCCTCCACGCTGCGCCTGCTGCATCCAGAGCGGCTCCCCTTGACTGCTTACCCATCGATTCCATTTAAATAAAGGGCGACGCAGCTTGCAAAGATTAGGAAAGTGTGGTTCTTACATCAGGGGTTGCAAACCACAGCCGGTGAACCAAGTCAGCCTTCAACCTGCTTCCCAGTGGCCAAGCATGCGAGTTAAGAACGGTTTGTGCCTTTTTTTTTTTCATGGTTGAAAACAAAATACGAAGATGTTGAGGCGCATAAAATCTCCCCCAAAACTCGAACGTCAGTGTCCACCAGCAGGGTGCCTTTCATTTTCACACCGTTTGGAACTGTTTTCAAGCTGTAGCCGCGGAGCTGAGCTGCCACAGAGACCACGTGGTTGGCGGAGGGGCAAATATTACCACCTGGGTCTTCACTGAGCAACTTTGCCGACCCCTGTTTTAGACCAGGGAAGGGAAGTTTCCGGTGCTACCTCGCTCTGTGCACACCTGAGTGTGGCCTTGCAAGAAGGACCTCCACGCCAGTGGCACCTTCTCCCTCCTACCCCCAGCCCGAGCTCCGTTGTGGCCAAGGGAGACCAGGCTGGGACACCCCACTGAGACACGAGCAGATGCCATTAGGGGCTGGGACAGGACCTGGTGCCCAGGGCCGCAGCTGCTCTTCCTGTTGCCAACACCTGCACACGTGGGCTCCTCCCAGGCCGGACACCAGCCCCAGTCCCACACGGAGGGGCGTGGGGCTCCGTGGGCGACTGCTGAGAAGGCAGGAAGCCTCCCCGCTTTCTCGCTCAACGCTGCACACTGGAGCCTGCACCAGGGCGTGCTCCGTAGCTGCCCCGCTGCCACCACGGCCATGATGGTCTCCGTCACTTCTATGTCGGTACTCGTGGTTTCTCATGAGTAGGGGTCTCTTAGGGACACAAAGGGGGCCAGCAGGAGAGAGATCCTGAGGTTGGGCAAAACCACCTTTGAGGGAGCGTCCGCAGGGGGTGGGGACTCAGCAGAGGGCACAGGGCAGCTCAGGGCGGACACATGGCCATGCCCCGGGGGCAACCGGAGGGCTCTGGACACCGCCGCCAGCCCTGGCCTGGGCACGGAGCGGGCAGCAGCGGCAGCGACTTACCCGGTACCAGACGATCTCACGCATGCGGCCATCTGTCTTGAAGTTACACTTCAAGGTCACGGCATCCCCAGCCACCACTGGGGGGAGCGGTTCAATGTTGACCGTCAGGTAACCTGGGGGGAGGAAGGAGAAGGGTGTGAGGACTGTGTTGGCTGCAGGGCTGGGCTGACGTCGCTCAGCTTGGGGGCACCACTCCCACCATGGCCTGCGCCAACAGTGACCGGGCGCCCGCCCAGAGCAGGCCACCTCTTCTCCCTTTTTGCTTCTTGCTGCGGCCGCCTCCCCGGCTCCAGGGGCACGCTCCAAGATGGAAGCGCTTTGTGGGATCCATTCTCCCCTGCACACAGGATGTGCTGGCCCCTCCAGGAATCACCCCATACCCCGCTGGAAGACCCTTGGGGTCCAGCCCTGCACGCCCCACCCCCTAGACTGGAGGGGGCCTGGTGGGCCTCCTAGGTTCTGCAGGAAGTGCACCTGCTGACTTGTGTGCACCCCAGCACTTCTGAATTCCTTTGCACACGGTCCCTTAGCAACCCCACGAAGCCAGGGCCCCTGCAAGCCCAGGGTGCCAGCCTTGTACCCACATCATTCCTGGAGAAATGGGAAGAGAGCCCCGGGAAGCCGCAGCTGGCTGCCTTGTCACCCGCGTTTCCCACCGCACAGGCCCCAAGCCACCCACCCAAAGGGACGGCGGGTCTGCCCTGGCCAGGGTGCTGATGGAGGAGGAGGTGATCATGGACGCCAAACCTCGGCAGGCACCCGACAGTGCCTCTCACCCAGGAGCTGGCCCTTGGGAATGCCCGCCTGGCCCCTCAGAGCACAGGGCTGGGACTCCGGCCCACTCTATGAATGCCAAGCCGCCCACACCAAAATCCAGCCTGCTGAGACCCAGGCCCACCCCTCTGCCTGCGCCAGCCCCGTCCCAGAGGCCTGGGTGCCCGCTCCAGCCCGCCGGGGACCTCATTCTTGCCCAATCCTCTGCGCCCATCGGCTCGGCTTCCCGCCGGCTGATGTCCGCCTATCGACCTACTGGATCAATTCAGACCAATCGTCCTAATGAGAAAACTAGCCAGGATGGGCTCGGGGATTTCAATTGTGCAGGCAACCTGAGCCGATCGAGCCCGGGGGCCTGACCCCTGCCTGGAACTGAGTGGTTACAAACGCCAGGAAGGAAAAAACAAGAATCGACCTTCGCGGGATCGATGGGGAAGCTGGAGTCACATGGGAACGGCTGGCTCCGGGCCTCCAGGGCCGGTCTCCAGCGTGGGGGGAAGGCGCAGGTGCAACGCTGTGTGGCCTCGAACCCGGGGCAGGCTCACAGGCAGCCTCAGAGCAGTGCTGTCCAAGCACACAGCAGCCCGGCCGGCGGAAGGGCCAATCCCCTCTCTCTGGCTGCTTCTTCTGTTTAACCACCTGCCCTACTTGCCCTGTGCAGGCCCTGGGCCAGGCTCCGGGCAGCAGAAGGGACTCAGGCACCATGCTGTCCCCCAGGAATGCACAGTTGGAGAGGGGAGGCGTCACACCGTCACCCTCAGAGGATACACGTGGAGGTGGGAGGAAATCAGGGGGCTGTGAGGGGACGGGGAGGGGGGTTGGCCCTCATCCAGCTTGGATGGCCCCAGAGCCAAAGCATGAGAAATGCCTAGGTCTCTCGCAGGAGGGGGCGCCCCAGGGGAGGGAGGAGGGGAGGAGAGAAGAGGGAGGAGAGGAGGGGAGGAGAAGGAGGAGAGAAGGAGAGGAGGGGAGGAGAGGGAGGAGAGAAGGAGAGGAGAGGGAGGCCTCTGGGGTGCTGGCCCGAGAGCGAGAGCACTGCTCTGAGCCAAGGGCTTGACGCACACTCACTCACACCTTGCATCGGCCCCACAACCCTAGGAGGGCGACTGTGTGTTCTTCCCACTTCCTGCAGGGAAGAGAGCGGCCAAGGTCACACAGCCCTATGGGACGGGGCCAGGACTCTAACCCAGACCCCTTCTGGCTCCATGACAATCGCGCGCGATTGCAGCCTCTCTGGCGGCGGGGAGGCGAGAGCACGTGATGGGGAGAGGCAACTTGCCCGTCTGTGCCCGGCTCGGGCGATGGCTGGCACTGGGGGGAGGTGTGGCGGGGGGAACCGTGGCAGGAGTCCAGGACGTGGTCCCCTTCTTCCACAGGGCTGGGCCGTGGCTGAGCACCTGGCTCCCCCGACTCTCCCCTTCGAAGCGGTGGGCCACAGGTGAGCACCACCAGTGCAGATGGCTGGGGAGCTGGGGACCAGAGGAGCCCCCTCCGCCCGCCAGGAGGAGGAGGGAAGGACACGGCCTCAGACGCATGGCTCTTCCGGCCGCGCAGGGTGGGTGCAGATGGTGGGTACAGGTGAGGTGAGCCGGGGCGCGGGGAGGTCACTGCTGTTCGGCCGCCGCGGGGGAGCCCCAGGCAGCAGCAGGCAGAAGTGGGCTAGGGCTGCTCTGTGACTGGGCGGCGGTGCCAGGAGCACGGCAGGTGGGGAGGATGCAGCACCGGGAGGAGGCGGGGCCTCGCCCACGGGAGGAGGTGAGTTAGAGGGCGAGTGTGTGAGTGGTGTCGGGGCAGCTCAGGGCAAGAGCGGGGCTTCCAGAACAGGGAGCTTCGGGCAGCCCCCTCCCCTTCTGCCATCAACCGGTTCTGAGCGGCACTGAGTGACGCGGAACGGAGCCTGCTCCTGCCCTGTGGGTCTTCCCAGAATTCTCCTCTCCTTCCTGCTTTCTGTCTCCCCTTTATTTGTGGGAAGATCTCTGGTCTATCTCTCAGTAGCAGGCACTGTTCTAGGCACCGGAGATACAGAGGTGACAACAGACACGCCACCCCGGACCCGTGTCCCAGCCGGGGAATCCACGGTCAACTGAAAGACGGACATGACGCCCCGTGGTGATACGGATCGTAGAGGTAGCCATACAGGTGGCACAGGTGAGGTTACAGGTGGCACAGGTGAGGTTACAGGTAACGCGGGAAACTGAGGCAATGGGGAACTATGGGGAAAGCGCTGCTCTAGACCGGGGGTCCTGGGAAGCCTCTTTGAGGAGGGTGGGATAAGGGAAGCTGTGAGCCACATGGGTACCTGCAGGAGAACATTCCAGACGTCAAAGGCAAAGACTCTGGAGTGGTGTGCCACTGCGCACCGTGCTGGGACGTTTTCCCAGCGTTATACACGCCGCAGCGGACTCACAGAGCATCTTGTAGGACCAGAGCTGGGGCTGGAGCAGGGTGGGGCAGCAAATGTCCCCGGGATGCAAAGTGAAAGGATGTCCTCTCTCCCCTCAGGGCACCCCCCAGAGACTGTCCTGGCTCCCCCAGTACTGTCCCCCCGACCCTGCACGCCCTGGAACCTGCCCGGCCCCACCCATCTCAGCCCCACTGCAGTCCTTGGGGACACACACAGGTGACACCTCTGCAAGCTGTGGGTCGACTCGGGGACATCGCCAAGCACGAGGGACAGAGATGGGAGTGATGCGTGTGTCCGGGCTGGGAGCTGGGAGCTGATGGAGCCGGGCTCGAGGCTGCGGGGGAGTGGGCGGGTCTCTCTCAGGACAAAACCTCCTCCCAGGTATGCCCCTCCCCCAGGCCGTTGGCTCCTGCAGCAGCGTGGGCCGCTGTGGCTGCTGTGGGAGTCATGCTGGGCGCGACTGCCTGCCTGCCCATCTGCCTCTCCGGGCACACAAGCTCGGGCGTATCCGCGGCGCAGTGAGATGTGATCCGGCCAGCGCCGCCTGGCTCCTCGCCCCACCCCGGCAAGCCGGTCCTGAGGACACATCCCTGTCGCCGAGAGCATCGCTGTGCAGAGCCGTGAAGTGCCTTGTTCCAAACCACAAGGACCAGACAGCCATGCTGAGATTTGAACCCAGATCCGGCGGCCTCAAAGCCCGGTTGCTTTCGCTACCTCCCAGATCAGAGTCGGAGGACTTGCTGAGGTCACCCGAGAATTCTGGGTCCTCCATTGGCCGTTCTGGTGGCTGCCATTACATCCTTTTTGTATATTTTAAGATTTTATTTATTTTAGTTGAAAGAATTACAGCAAGGTGAGACAGAGAGAAGAGATCCTCCATCCACTGGTTCTCTCCCCACATGGCCAGGCAGAAGCCAGGAGCCAGGAATTTCTTCCGGGTCTCCCACGTGGGTGCAGGGGCCCAAACACTTGGACCATCTTCTGCTGCTTTCCCAGGCTCATTACCAGGGAGCTGGATGGGAAGTGGAGCAGCTGGGAGACGAACCAGCGCCCATATGGGATGCCGGCGACACAGGGGCAACTTTACCCGCTGTGCCACAGCACCGGCCCTACCCCTGCATCTTTAGCCAGGGCCTCAGACAGGGCAGGGCAGTGGCTGTGGGGCCTGGGCCAGCTGAGGGTGGGAAGGACAAGACCCGGAACTGCGCTCCGAGCAATTGGGACCCCCTCCCGCCCCCCAACACACAGAGACATCAGGTGGAGCCAGGCTCAAGCAAGGGATGGCGAGCAGAGTGGAGACCCCACCACTCCCTCAGAGTTCAAGGCCAGAGCCTGACAGTGCACTGTGGGCTCCCGGCACCCCTCCCGTCCAAGGCCGTGACAAGCATCAGACAGTGTGTGGGCTCCAGGGCTGGAGGAGGACAGAGAGGAGGCAGGGGAAGGCCAGGCAGATGTGCCAGGAGAGGCTGTGACAGCTCCCAGCGACACACGGCTCACAGGTGAGAAATCAGCGGCCCAGACAGACCCACGCAGGAGAGGAGACGGTGGGCGTCCATTGCCAAGAGGCTCCCCCAGGGCCAAACACAGGGCCCATCCTCCCTCGGGCTGACTCTGTTAATGCACAAAACTCCATGGCTTTCCAAACACCGAATGCACCTGTTTTTCTCCCCTGCTTTCTGGTTCCTCCCCACCGCCGTCCTCCCCCAAACGCGACACCTGCTGTCCAGTCCAAGATTCTCTCGGTGCCCCTCCGCAGCAAGCTGGGTGGGTTACGGCTTCCTCCTGTGCGAGGTGGGTGCAGGAACCACGCCAGGGTCCGGGTGGGGGAGGAGCATGGTCAAGACTTTGTCCACCCAGCCCCGCCCACACAGGGGGGCGGCCCCAGGCTTCTTGGCATCCAGTGCTCCTGGTCCAGGCTAGGGAGGAAGCCCCAGGGTGGACAGAGGAGAGAAGAGCAGGAACTGCCATCCAGCAGCTGCACCTGTCAATGCCTCCAGGCCGGGGCCAAAGTCAGGAGACCCCATGGAGCACAATGGAGGCTGTGAAACCCCAGGGAGGAGGCCCCAGCAGGGCCCCCAGTGCCAGACCCTTCAGGGAGGGCATTTCAGAAAGGGGCGGCCAGCCAGGAGGCGGTGGGAACAGAGGGACGGGCACAGCAGAGGGGAGTTCTGGCCCAGCCCCGCGGCCAGGCAGCTCCGGAGCCTTGCTTGGCAAGCTGACCAGCTCTGGGCCTCAGTTTCCTCCCCTGTAAAATGCAGGGGGAATGGGATTTCTAGAATCTTCCACACCAGATGCTAACAGCACAGACCCAGGTCTGGTGCCTTGGCCATTTTCCTTCCCGGTACAATGTCACACCCCTTTCCTGGGGATCTGCCCATTACCCCGCCACCAGCTAAAGGCAGGGTTGTGTCTTTCTGGGTGTTAAATTTGGCACCCATCGACCCCGACGTGCAGCACGGCACGGAGGCACACATCAGGAGCACCGACGGGTTCCTCCTTACAAAGCGAGTCCTTGTTCTGATCTGTGCCATCGCTCTCCCCGCGTCTCCCACCGCTCTCCCCAGACACGCCACTCCCGCTAAGACGCATTGAGCAAAATCGCTGGCAACATTTAGCCGCCATGCCCCCTCCTGGGAAACTCACCTGGCCACGCCCCCAGCTCCCAGCTCGGAGGGCTGGCTCGAGGGTGGACAGGTCAGAGGTCAGCGAAGGGGTCCCAAGAGAGGGAGGCTGGCTCCCCGAGAGGCCATTTTATTAGAGTGCCTGCTGAGGACGGAGGAGTCTCCTGGGACAAGGGGCGTTCAGCTCCGCAACAGGTAAGTTCGTGCAAGCCTGGATGAGCGGCTCACCCCCGTCGTAAGTCCCCCACGGCCCTGGATGGCCCTTAAGCCTCTCTTCCTGTCGGACAGTAGGGGGACCCATTCTTTCCTCGCCCAGCTCCCAGGGAGTGGGGGTGTCAATGGGGAGTCCTGCTTTGGTGCTGGACTCCCAGCGACTCAGCAGACGCTGCTGGTGGCAGAGGGCGTGGCTGCGAGGTCAGGATCTTGCTCCCGACTCCCTGCCCCGCCTCACACTCCCCTGCTCTCTCCACGGTGCACGCCCCTGGTCTCTGCAGGGCCTGCGGGGACTTCCCAGTGCCCCAGGGGAACAGGTGCACATCCTCTCCGGGCCACCTCCCCCACTCACTGCCCCTCCTCCCAGGCCTGCTGCCTCCTGCTCCCCGCACACGCAGCCCCCCCCCCCCCCCGTCTCTCACCCCTGGACCCCAGCCCAGGCTCTCCCCTCGTTCTCTGCTTGCGTGACTTTCTGCTCAGCCTTCAGGATCCATGGGAATGTCACTCCCTTGGGAAACGCAGCGCCTCCCCAGGTACCACAGTCCCCAGAAGACCTCCCCATTCCTGCCACACAGGCCCTGACCTATTCTGAGTGCGCTCACCACGCCCTAAGGCCGGGAACCGCTGATTCGCTGTGTTCCGCAGGTGCCCAGCAGCCTGCTGAAGGCGGGAAACGTGGGTTCCTCTGATGCCCTTGAGGGTCTCCCGTGTTCCCACCTCGCCCTTGCGGGCCTTGTCCTGGGCAGCCTGAGGTGAGGGCCTGCCATGACCCCAGGTGCCTTCTAAACCCGCCTGTCTGACCACACCTGCATGGCCAGGTGCTGCTGCCAGCTCCGAGGGTCCAGGTGCCTCTCGGTGGCCAGGCGTGAGGAGGAGAGCTAGGCTTTGCTCAACTCCGCCCCATCGGGCTCTCTTCCCCAAGAATGAGGAAGACCCAGGACATAATCGGGTGGCTCCCCAGACAGCACAGGGGGTGGGGCAGAGAGGATCCGCCAGTGGAAGCCAGGAACAAGGGGCAGCACTTCCTGAGCCCCCAAAATAGCGCAGCCTGAGAGCAAGGACCAGCCAGGGCACATCTGACCGCTGCCTGCCAGCCCGCCGGACTCAGCGACCCAGGGCGTGCATCTCCTGGGAAGGTGAGCTGAGCCCGTACTCTGTGCCCTGGCATCTCCCGTTTCCCTGTCTCCGACAGTAAGCAGGTAGCTGGCAGCAGACAAGCCCGGCTCCTCGCGCCGTCCCATAAGCCCAAATGCACTGGCTCCGCTTAGCCGGGCGCCTTCACACAGAGAAATGCAAGCGCCCTCATGCAGATGTCTTCAAGCCCCACAAGGGATCAGGACCTGAACTGAGGTGCTATCCCCCCTACACCCCGATTTCTCCACCAGGGAGCTCCAAGCACCCCAATCTTCCTGGAGTCCTCCTCTCCCCCGGCCTGCAAGCGCTGTAAAACAGGCCCAGAGTCCACCCAGCTCAGCCTCCACGGCTGCCTCCCTGGGCTGAGAAGCCACCATTAACTGCTTGGCCCACAGCCATGCTTCCTAATGGGCCGCCCCTCCCCCACCCTGCCAACTTTGCCCCGCCACCTCCCTGACATCACTGCTCTTCACTCTCAGACTCACGCAGGCCCCCACTCACAGTGAGCTCTGGTGATCCCCGAGTACCCCAGGTATCCCCCACTCAAGGGCTTTTTTTTTTTTTTTTTTTTTTTTTTTTTTTGCAGAAGCTGTTCTGACCAGCCAATAGGAAACCACACACCTGTCATTCTCCGACCCTACCCCGCGTTATTCTTTTGGAAACATTTATCACTGCCTAACTAGGATGTGAGCCCCTGGGAGCAGAGACTCTGTGTGTGTGTGGGGGGGGGGCGGGGCTGCAATCTTTCTTCCTCTCTTGTTCAGAGTGGACCCGTGCTATCGATGGACCCGCGCTATCGATGGACCCGCGCTATCGATGGACCCGCAGGTTCACCGATTCTTTCCTCTGCCCGTTCGGAGTCCACCCAGCGCACTTTCTATTTCGTTGATTGTACTGGTGGCTGTAAAGTGTCCATTTGGCTCTCTTTCTCTTTCAGTTCTTCGCTAAGCTTTCTATTCTGATATTTTTCCGAGACTATTTTTGAGCACTTGTCCCAGCATTTTTTAATAGCGCCTTGAAGATTCTGTCCGATAATTCCGCCAGATGTGCCGTCTCATTACTGGTCTATTGATCGCCTTCCCCCAGGTGAGCTGCGATCTTCATGGTTTTTCGCACACTGAGTGATTTTGTTTGTGTCCTGAGCATTTTAAGTGTGACCTGATGAGACTGTGGGTTTTCTTGATGTTCACCCTGTCCATGGTACTTAGGATTCTAGTGTTCTGCTCCAGCCCACCTGCTAATGTTTACTTCTCAGATTTTTCAAAAAGGTGCTCATGCATTCTGTCCAGGCGAAGCGAGGCTGGTGCTGACTCCGTCTCACAAGAACCACACGTTCTTGGTTTTGTGTATTTTAGTCATCACGGTTATCCCCAGAATCTAGACCAGCACACGGCACTTAGCAGGAACTCGGCATTTGTTGAATGAATAATAAAAAAGGAAGTTACGCCCAGCATCTCACAGTTTTTGAAGGCTATCTGGTTCTTATCTCACTGGTCATCCTTGTGCCCCTCTGGACTGTGTCTGCATTCTATAGGGAGGAGACTGAGGTCAGACGCACGGAATGACCTGCTCCCCACCGCAGGGAGGCGGGCTTCGCAGGTCAGCCCTCTGGCTCTGGACCAGTACCCCGCCCATCACCTCCCAGGAGCCCACTGCCCCTTGCTTCCAAATGGAGATGCTGAAAACAGGAGATTAGGGAAATCTTTCTTGGCGCCTGGTGGGATGGACCCGCCATGGTAGCCACAAGACACAAGCACATCCACAAGGGGGCAGCAGCACGACGGAGTAGACCGTGTTGGGGGCCAGAGCCTGCGGAGGCTGCCGAGGGCCCGGAGGGTGGGTTTGACCTGGAAGCGTTGCGGGACGTAAGAGTCCCTGAGATGAGGTTGCCAACTTCTTCCATCCCATCCCTGACACAGAATCCTCTGGCCCAGCTCTGGACCAATCCCTGTGGCCCAGAAGTGCCCGTCACGTGTCACCTGAACCAAGAAACCAGTGAAGCCACTTCTAACAGAGCATCCATCAGACGCCACCCATCTAAGGGTTCCTGGGGCAGGGACTGAGCCCCGTCCCCACCTCTGTGTTGGAAGTGGTGCAGAGAGCTCACTCTCCCGGGGGAACCAGTGGGACCACACTGAGACTCGCCGCGGGGCAGACAGGTGGCAGTGCCACCAGTGAGACTGGAGGCCCCGCCAGGGATGATGGAGGGAGGCGGGGCCCTAAAGCCCCCTGTGCCTCCCTCCCCCATGCCGTGCATCCGGGATTTAACTCTGCGTGATCGCAGCAGCTCCGTGCATCACCACTCACCAAGAAAGGCGGTCAGCCCTACTGCATGAAGATAAACACCGCATCGCCACGGCGACGACAGCCGCCCCGGGCTCCCGCCTGCGTCGTTACTGTCGTAATAAATATTATTAACAATTGCCGCCACCGGATCCTGCAGGCAGGTGCAGAGGGCTCTGTGAAATACACCCTCCTTGCTGGGCCCACAGGTGCTCCCACCACCTTGGGAGGGTGAGCAGCTGGGCCGAGGATGAGGGAGGCCTTTTAGGAGAAGCAAAGCACAGCCACTGGGTGGGCACTGTGACTCAGCGGGTTAAGTCACTGCCTCTGATACCAACATCCCCCTTATGGGCGCCGGTTCGAGCCCCGGCTGCTCCACTTGCGATCCAGCTCCCTGCAAATGGCCTGGGAAAGCAGTAGAAGAAACTCCTGGATCCTCACTTCGGTCCAGCCCCAGCCATTGTGGCCATCTGCGGAGTGAACCAGAGGATAGAAAGTCTCTCTCTCTCTTTCTTTGTAACTTTACTTTCAAATAAAATAAATATATCTTGAAAAAAAAATAGAAAAGAAAACCCAGTGGACAATGAAGGGGCAGCCAACAGCTCACGTGTCCCCCCAGCATGGAACTGTCCCCCCGTCCCACAGTTGTCGCCTCTGCACCCATCCTGCCTTGGCCTGGGCCGCAGCATCCCTCCCCGAGGCCTGGCGGCAGCCGGCTTGCTGGCCTCCCGCCCCTCGGGCACCCACCGCCCCGAGTCGCAATGGCAGCTCTGAAATGCAGATATGATGACGCCGCCTCTCTGGTGAACGCCATTCCATTTCCTTGCTCCATTGCCTTCCAATCCAGGATCAAGTTCAGCGTCGGTCATGGCCAACTGGGCCCCTGATGAGCTTGCCTCTCTCGGCCCCTCCAACTCAATCAGTCTCGCTCCGCGCTTCCGCCGCCTTGCCGCCCACCCCCACCAGCCCCTCCTGCCGCCCCTCAAGCTTTCTCTCTCTGCCTGTGCTCTCTCCTCTTCCCCTCTGAGTCCATCCGGGGGGGTTTGTCTGTGTCCTTCCAGGCCCAGGGCAACGGCCCCTCCCTCCCTGACGCGTGCCTGACACCCCCTCTGCCGAGCCCACAGACCCTTGACCATAGCTTGGTCATCGCCCACAATCATCCCATTGTAATTCCAGTATAAGGCAACATACGGGTCTTTGTGTGTATGTCTCCACCACCAGACCAGGACCCCTTGAGGTCCGAGGGCAGGTGTCCCCCTCCAGCTCCCTGGCTGACGTGTGGCATGGGGGCAGGGAGGGAGCACACCACTGGCATGCTTTGTGAACAGGCACGAGGCCCATGTGCCATGGGGCTCTGTGCGCTGCAGAGCCCTGGACTCATGTGCACTGCTCTGCCACCCCGGGTCCCCACGTCACACCTGCAACCGGACCCTTCCTTGTCTCCCCGTGGCCTCAGGGACGGAGGCGGCGCCCTTCCCTTCACACCAGACTGCTCCTGCGTCTGTCTGCACCTCAGCTCCGCTCCTGCCGCCCTCACACGCGCGGCCTCAGCCACCCTGACCGCCGGGGGATCCCCAAGCACACCAGGCCCCAGCCGGCTCCCAGGACTCCGCACTGGCTGTTCTTGCTGCTGGGAACACCTGTCATTGCTCTGCCCCCCGCCCCCCAGCCTGCACTCCAGGCCTTTGCTTAGATCTAACTGACCAGGGGCCGGCACGGTGGTATGGCGGGTAAAGCTGTCGCCTGCAGCGCCGGCATCCCATATGGGCGCCGGTTCAAGACCCAGCTGCACCACTTCTGATCCAGCTCTCTGCTGTGGCCTGGGAAAGCAGTGGAAGATGGCCCAAGTCCTTGGGCCCCTGCACCCACGTGGGAGACCCAGAATAAGCTCCTGGCTCCTGGTTTCAGATCGGTGCGGCTCCAGCCGTTGAGGCCATCTGGGGAGTGAACCAGCGGATGGAAGACCTCTCTCTCTGTCTCTACCTCTCTCTCTCTCTCTCTCTCTCTCTCTCTCTCTGCCTCTCCTTCTCTGTGTGTAACTCTGGCTTTCAAATAAATAAATAAATCTTTTTTTTTTTAAGATCTAACTGACCTAGAAGTCTCTCCTGGCACACAGCCCAACCTCACCTGCCCCAGGGCCCCCACAATAGCAGCGACTGCAGCCCCAGGTCATGGCAAGGTGACACCCGTGTGCCAGTCTGTCTCCCACGGTGGACTGTGAGCACCTGAACACCAGGTGGGTTTTCCAGCACTGAACTCCTGGTGCTTTGCACGCTGTTGCTGGCGCGCGAGACACACTGAACGAATGAATTGAATGAGTGAATCTGTAGATGAACAAAGAAATCACTCAGGTATCGTCAACTAAGGGTTTGCCTTGGTGGCAAGATCCAGTACTGCTGGGGTTGGCTGCTTTTGATTTTTTTTTCTTTTTTGCTTTATTGGACTTTGGATCTCCCGTGAAAGATCAGGAGGGACCTCCACCCCCGCCAGGACTCCTGGCCCCCCTCTGGGCCCCCAGGGACCTCACGACCCTTTGCCTTTGCAGGGAGACGTAGCTGGCGCGCTGCTGTCCATCCCCTGCCCCGACACCCCAGGTCTTCTGGAATATTCCCGTCTGTGATCTTCAGCCAACTAATCAAATTCCCTCCGTCAGAGGCAATAGATGTTCAAAAGCCTTGTGGTATTAATGTATTATTCATGACCTATGTATTATTTATCATTAGTTTGTTTATTTATTATTAATTTGTGTTTCATTATTGATAATGATGTGGTTAGACTATGAATAAGGCTTGGGGCGGCGGCTCTGTGGCCCTCTGCAGACACCCAGGGCTCCTCGGACTCCCTGCCGGGCCCAACATGGGTGACTTTCCTGCCCATTTCATGGATGGGCCATACGGAGGCCATAGAAGGGCAGGAACTGTCCAGCCAGACCTCTCACCCGTGCGATATCATCAGGGCAGATGATGGCACTGGGGGAAGGCGTCACCGGGCAGCAGGTCACCGGCTGAGACCAGGGCCAAGGGCATGGACTCCCACAGACTGCTGCATTGGGCCTGACCGTCATGGCTCCTGGAACCCTGTGCTGCTCCGTGTGTCTCAGGCTTCTCTGAGCAAATGCTCAGCTCTGGCCATTGCGGCCATCTGGGGAATGAACCAGCAGATGGAAGACCTCTCTCTCTGTCTCTCCTTCTCTGTGTGTGTAACTCTGCCTCTCAAATAAAATAAATAAAATCTTTTAAAAAGTTGGGGGTGGGGTGGGGGCTCAAGGCACTTATTTCTCAAAGGTGATGGTTTGCTGAGAAGAGAGGGAGGGGGGAGTTCTGAGAACACTGTGGGAAACACTGGTGTTCTCGGCACAGGAATACATTGTCAGGCCCACGGGACGACCTGGGGCCTGGGAATCAGACAGACCTGGGGATGCCTTCCCGCTGCCACTGGCCAGCCCTGGGGCCCCGAAGAAGTCGTTTTACTGCTCTCCACCTCAGTTGTCACCTCTGCAAAGTGGGGATGGGTATCTTTATCCTTAGGGCTAGGGCAGGGGAGACGCAGAGACGCAAAGGCAAGGAGCCTGGGGCAGTGCCTGGCGAGCAGTACGCTGACATGCAGGACCTGGACCAGGCCTCGCTCCCCGATCATGACCCGGCTCCTGAAGTCACCTCCACGTCCCCATCTGCTTCTACCAGCAGGGCTGCTTGGAGGGAGCCGCTGGGAAGCTGTGGGACAATGGCTCACCCCTGGCTGAGCCTCGGGGGCCCGGGGCCGAGCTCGCAGGGGCGGACGCCGTTTCGGTTCCCGTGTGGAGACGTTCAAGGCCAAGTTCACAGAGGGCCCGGCAGCACCACAGCCTCCCTCCAGCGTCAGCAGGAATCACGAGGACAAACCCGTGAGCAACAGAGAACCGCCCCCGACTTAGAAGAAAAATTGCAATGCGGACGATCGCTGATGAAGGAATATTTTAAAAGAAACTCGGTTATTACGCGGGGAACACAGACGAAGGTGGGTTATAAACTGGTCCGAATAAGGACAACGGAGCAACTTAATGGAAAAAAAACCTATAATTTACAATAGGCCTACATGAAATAATAATGCCTCATAAACACAGAAGTCCGTTAGCATAGGAGAATTAATTGCTCAGCTCCCAAGCTAAAGGCAGAACAAAGAAACTAAATTTGTTTTTGGTCTGTTATTTTTCTCTCCCCAAAAGGCAACTCGCCTGTCAGGGTGACCTCACTCGAGCTTTGCACGGGGACTTTGCTCGGCAGAGATCCTGCAGGCCTTGCTCTCTGGACCTGCGGCTGCTGGAAATGATCTCATAGGGGCCGAGTTCTGGGCCCGGATGCACCGGGGGAGCAGGCTCACTTGGCACGGTGGAAATCTCGGCGTTCTCACTCCTCCAGCCACGGGGCTCCATGACCGGCGTGGCCGCGCATGTCTGCCCCGTGCAGCCGCTGCCTGCGGTTATCCCCTAGGCTCTGTGGTTCCCGGGGCTGGCGTTGTAGAGATCCGGTCCAGCTGCTGTTGGCAATGCCGGCACTCCATACAGGAGAGTCTGCCAGAGTCCCAGATGCAGCTCCCTGCTAATGCGCCTGGGAAAGCAGTGGAGGATGGCCCACATGCTTGGGCCCCTGCACCCACGTGGGAGACTTGGAAGAAGCTCCTGGCTCCTGGCTTCAGCCTGCCCCAGCACTGGCTGTTGCAGCCATTGAGGGGTGAACCAGCCGATGGAAGATCTCTCTCTCTGCATCTCCCTCTCTGTCACTCTGCCTTTCAAATAAATAAAAAGGGTTTTTAAAAAAAAAGCTGAGTGGTTCTGAACCAGGGGCGACTGCTGAGTCCCGCTGAGTCCCAGGGGACATTTCGGGGGGGCCACTGCCTGGCGCCCAGTGGGTGGGAGCCGGGGCCGCTGCTCAGCGCCCTCCAATGCACAGGGCAGCTGGCATGTCTGCAGGGCTGAGGTTGAGCTGCGCTGTGTGGAGTGGACCGCAGACTTCCAGAAGGCGTGACCGTGGACTCGGGAGCCCCTGGGGTGGCAGAGAGCCCCCCCTCCCCGCCGGCAGGACCGGCCACAGCAAGCTGCAAATGCAGATCGCAGAAGGTCCCAGTACCAGCTGTGCCCCCCCAGCCGACGTCCCCCATGGTCAGAGCATCTTTCCTGCCACTCCCCCCACCCAAGTCCAAGAACGTTTGGATTTTGGGAAGCAAAGGTCCTAGGCCCCCTGAGGTCTCCCTGGGCGGAACTCGGCCTCACAGCAGGCACAGGCGTCCCTGCTGGCAGAGGGTGACGCCGTGGGGGCGGCTTCGCCCTCCCCTTCCTCTGTCTCTCTGCCTTCTGGACAGGAGAGCAATCTGGTCTCCCTATGAATACTGTATTACACACGTGTCCTACAAGATAAGCATCGCCTGTTACAGCGGCTCGGCAGGAGAGGGCTGCCCTCACCTGAATCGCTCACCCACCACGTACCTTCTGGCCACCGCAGGCCACGCTGGGGATTGTGGGTGTCTAATTAAACGGAAGAGTCAGGCATGGAGTAGGCGGGCGGGGGCAGGGGGACCAGAGGGCATTTGTTTCGCCCTGGGGGGCCTCAGGGCGTAGGTGGCACGGGGACTGCCAGTCCGGTGCGACCTAGACCAGCACGGTGCGACCACAATGCACAAGTGTTGACTGCACCCCAGCTGCACCTGCTGTCCTGGGAGTGGGCTTGAGGCGGCCCTGCACACGGTGGCGTGGGGGGGGGGGGCGTCAGCTCCTCGCTCCGAGCTGTCGGGCATGGCAACGGCCACCTCCTGTCGAGGGAGGGGTCCTGACGCTGACCCCCGCCCCGGGCTCAGGGGTAACAGAAGCCTCGCGCTCACAGATTACTCGAGGTGGTCGTCATAACGATTGCGTTGCTTTTTATGGGTGTAATTTATAGTGAAAGGCACCCATCTCCAGTGAACAACTCGATACCTTTTTACGCACACACACCCCCCCCCATTGGGGCCGCCACTCCCAGCAGAATCTAGAACATTCTGGGTGCCCCAGAAAGCCCCCTCCAGCCCCTCCCCTGTTGCCACCCCCTGCTTCATCGCGCTCTAGCTCTACTTTCTCTTGACCCCATAGAAACAGAAGTGTGCTGGCCTCGCCTCTCTGTGCTACCTTTTCTCAGCAGGCTGGTGTTTTTTTTTTTTTAATTTTTATTTATTTATTTTTTTGACAGGCAGAGAGTTAGACAGTGAAAGAGAGAGACAGAGAGAAAGGTCTTCCTTCCATTGGTTCACCCCCCAAAATGGCCGCTACGGCCGGCGTGCTGCGCTGATCCGAAGCCAGGAGCCAGGTGCTTCCCCCTGGTCTCCCATGCGGGTGCAGGGCCCAAGCACCTGGGCCATCCTCCACTGCCCTCCCTGGCCATAGCAGAGAGCTGGACTGGAAGAGGGGCAACCAGGACAGAATCCAGTGCCCCGACCGGGACTAGAACCCGGTGTGCCGGTGCCACAGGCCGAGGATTAGCCTAGTGAGCCGCAGCGCCGGCAGCAGGCTGGTTTTGATATTCACACATGTGTTGCCTTTTTCCGGATTCTGTGCTTTAACCATCCACCTGAGTCGCTGGTGTGAAACCCCAAGGCTGCGATTACGCGGCCTACCCGAGAGCGACCTCAGGTGGCTTCTAGGCTGGGGCTGTCCCGAGCCGTGTCTGCCCGCGCCACTAGACCGGTGCTCTTCTACCAAGGCTAGGGCAGCAGCTTCCTCTGCCCCCCAGGGACCTGAGCCCTGCTGTTGGCCAGCTCAGGGCGGGGAGCACTCATGCCGATGGGTTACCAGGTCCCTACTGGACCAGTATTTGCTAGCTGCTGAGCCGGGCACCCGAGCAGAGCACAAACAGGGGCTCCGGCCCCTGCCAGAGTCCTCCTGCCAGGCCTCCATCAGTCCTGAGCCCCCTTGATGGTATCTAAGGCAGGGCTTGCTTTCTGCATCATTAGTCTCCGCTCCCTAGCGAGACGGAGTTTTCTGTTGCTGTTATTTGTTTTTAAATCCTTCATAAGGCACTGTGCTCTTAGGGGTCCAGAAGTGCTTAATATTAGTGCTCTTGGAGAGAAGGCAGCGGAGGCTGGTGCTGTCATCTTGACTTTGTCACTCTGGATTTTCCAGTCCCAGCCCAGAGAGGCTTCTGCAGACCCAAATGAACCCACCACGTGTGTGCAGGCAGAACCCCCAGATGCCCCTCCTCCCCGGGGCTTTGCACCCCAACCCCGGAACCCGTGCCCACGAGGAGTCACCCCTGGGTGACGGTGCGATGTTTTCATGGCACCGCTGACCTGGAGATGTGGCCTGACCTAGTCACAGGGCCCCACCCCAGGGGAGAGCTTTCTCCCGCTGGAGACAGACAGGGCTTTGCACCTGCGTGAGGAGAGAGCGAGCTCTGCCCCCAGCCGGCCAGGCAAGGGCGCCTTGGGGCTACCTCAGCAAGGAACTCAGCTCCCCGATAATTGGCGTGGGTCTGGGCGTGGACTCTCGGGCACAGCCTCCAGCTGGGAGCCCAGTTGGCCAGCACCTTGATTGTGACCTTGCATGACCCGGAGCAGAGACGTGAGCCTGGGCCACAGGGTTTCCGGCCTGCAGGGGTGGGAGATAACAGCCCGGTGCTGTTTTAGGCGTCTCAGCGTGTGGGGTGAGCCAGGCAGACAGAGGCTGACACAGCACGCTTGTTGGAGATAGCGGCATTGACGGGACCGTACACCGGGTGCTCCAAGCCCTCCCACTGCTCAAGGAGAGACAAGGCCCTGGCTGTGGTCCTGGCCCTGCCCTCTGCCCCGCTGCGTTGCAGCCACGCTGGCCTCCTGGCTGTTCCCTGAGTGCCCTAAGCTCATCCCTCAGGCGGGGCCTTTGTGTGCACTGCTTCCTCTTCCCGGATCACTGCTGTCCCAGCGACGCGCATCTCTGCTCAGTGTCACGTCCCCACAGAGCCCTGACTACCCAGGCTAGACTTCCCTAAGGTTCAGGGAAGGGAGTTGAGCCAGCGGTTAAGATGCCCACATGGCACCGTGGAGAATCTTGGGTCAGCTCTGGATCCAGCTCCTGACTCCAGCCCCCTGCTGATGCAGACCCGGGGGGCGATGTGACGGCTCCAGCGATGGGGCTCCTGCCGCCGTGTGGGAGACCTGGGCTGCATTCCTGCCGCCCAGCTTCAGCCCAGCCCGACCTGACCCTTGCAGGTGTTTAAGGAGTGAGCCAGTGGGTTGGATTTTTTTTTCCTCTCTCTTTCTCTCTGCTTCTTAAATGCTTATATCAATTTTTAAAATTCTCTAAAATTTCCATCCAACTTCTTTCTCTACCCTTAAAGTTGGCTTTTTTAAAATTTCATTTACTCATTTGAGAGGTAGAATTACAGACACAGAGGGACAGAGAGAAAGGTCTTCCATCTGCTGGTTCACTCTGCAATGGCTGGAGCTGAGTCAATCCAGAGCCAGGAGCCAGGAGCCAGGAGCCAGGAGCCAGGAGCTTCTTCCAGGTCTTTCATGGAGGTACATGGGCCCAAGTACCTAGGCCATCCTCCACCACTTTCCCGGGCCATTAGCAGAAAGCTAGATCGGAAGAAGAGCAGCCGGGATGTGAACTGGTGGCCAAATGGGATGTTGGCACCACAGGCGGAGGCTTAACCCACTCCACCACAGCGCCAGCCCCACTGGCTTTATTTTTTTTAACAGTGTTCCTCTGCCTGCCCCTCTACTTTAAATCTGTCTGTTTATTTCCAGTCGCAATGCCCTTCCACCCCCAGCTAGAATGTCAGCCCCACGATGGGATGGACTTGGCCTGTTCTGGTCCCTGCAGCGTCTCCAGCGTGGCGAGCAGCGTCTGGGTGGCGAGGACATTTTACAGCCCCTGCGACGCTGGGCGTTGAGTTAGGTGCTGTCTACCGCTTACTGGAAACGACAAATCGACTCGCCCCCTGTGTAACAGGGAAGTAGATCATCGCGGGGAGCAGGCTTTCCAGCGCCCCCCGGAAGCGGATCTGTGTACCTTTCTCTCCAGTCCTTGACGGTTATCATCCGCCACATCCCCTGCGTCTCATCCTGGGCTACATCTTGATTCGAATCCTTCCCATAAGTCACGTGGAGCCCCCCCTGGAGCCGAGTCTCCCCTGGCTGAAACGGGACACCCGGTCCCCAGCTGAGCTCGGCATCAGGATGTCCGGGAGGTGGCCCCTGGCTACCCGACAGGACGTTTTATTTCATTTCCAACCCCATTCTGTGATTAGCTTCCTTCAGATGGGCGTGTGAGTCATGTCCCCGAGGGCTCACTCCATCACAGCCCTTTCTCCATCCTTTCCCCGTCACCGAGATAAGAGGAAGTCCCGGATGACAAATGTCCCCTCCACACGCGGGGCGAGTCCTGCCGCTGCGAACGCCACTTCCCACTTGGCTCCGGGAGAGGAGGCCCCGCCGTACCCTCATCCACATTTTTATCTGCAATGACTTCTCCCTTTGGTGAGTTCAAGAGTAATGTGTGCTTATTGTCGAAAAATAACACGAGTGCATGTAAAGACACAGAAAGTCCTTCCCGTCCACCGCTCTCGGAGGAACGCACCGCTAATGCTTTACGATTCTGTTTCCTTCCATCAGCCTTTTGCTTACTTATTTGAAAGACAGAGAGATGAGAGAGGCAGATGTCCTATCTGCAACTGGCTCCCCAAATGCCCATGGCAAGCTGAGGCCAGGCCAGGCGAAAGCCAGTAGTCCGGAGCTGAATTTGGTTCTCCCACGGGGGTGGCAGGGACCCACGCACTTGAGCCATCGCCTGCTGCCTCCCCCGATAGGGGGCGGGGTCGGGACGTGACCCCCGGCACTCCGATATGGAATGTGAACATCCTGAGCCGTGTCTTAAGCACTGTGCCCAAAGCCCAGGCTCCTATCACCCTTTTTCTGGGCTCTGCAACCCTGCTGTGTTTGAGAGGAAAACGAGACCCCTCTCTGCCCAGTTAATAACAAGCTGAAGATTCTCCAGACTCTCCTGGGCCAGGGAGCTTCAGGAAGTCCTTCAGAGCCCAAGTCTCCCACCTCAGGACATTTGCACCTACGCAGTGGCTTCCTCCCCAGGTCTTAAACTCCCCAGCTCAACAGGGAGCCCGGATGCAGCCCTCAGAGGTCAGCTTGGTCATCCTCCTGTCCCCGGGCTGAAACCAGACCACGAGTTAGGCATGGATTTTCTTTTTCTTTTTTAAGATTTACTTATTGGGGCTGGTGCTGTGGCTCAGCGGGTTAACGCCCTGGCCTGAAGCACCGGCATCCCATGTGGGCGCCGGTTCTAGTCCCGGCTGCTCTTCTTCCGATCCCGCTCTCTGCTGTGGCCTGGGAAAGCAGAGGAGGACGGTCCAAGTCCTTGGGCCCCTGCACCCGCATGGGAGACCCAGGGGAAGCTCCTGGCTTCGGATCGGCACAGCAGCTCCGGCTGTTGTGGCCGGCTGGGGGGTGAACCAGCAGATGGAAGACCTTTCTCTCTCTCTGCCTCTCCTCTCTATGTGTAACTCTTTCAAATAAATAAATAAATACAATCTTTAAAAAAAAGATTTATTTATTTATTTCACAGTCAGAGTCATAGAGAGAAAGAGGGAGAGGCAGAGAGGCCATCCATCCGCCCGTTCACTCCCCAGATGTCCAACAGCCCGAGTTGTTGTCTTTCTGTCTTTGAGGATTTTGCTCCAGTTCGTGCCCTTGCTCAAGACGAGGAGCTCCTGTCGGGACGCAGAGGAACCGGCTCTCACGCGCCCAGCGGAATCGTACTCGGTCCACAGCACGTGTGTGCAAACTGGGAGGTCCTCCTGCTGTCCCGGCCGCCCCAGCACCCTCTCCCTCTCTCTGGGCCTCGCTCAGGGACGTCAAGCTGACAGCCCCAGCACTGGCAGCCCTGAAGCAAGGCGGGTGGCCACACCCACGTCCGGGTGCTCTCCACACCCGCTAAGCATGGAGACCTGCCCCCGCTCCCCGGAGATCATGGAGGAGGAGACTGGACAGCCACAGCCCCTGTGAGAGCCATGGAGGGCGGGGGTCCGGACCAGAGTCCCTGGGCGCCGAGCCCTGCTCAAGTGGCCACGCCACTCTGGGCTCCGTGTCCTCCCCGGCCGTGTGCTGCCAGCCACCTTCTGTCGAATGGGAAGGATCTCCATGCTGCCCTGTGGGACATGACCATCACAGCTGACAGCTACAGGAAACGAGGCTCGGAGCAGCGCTCTGCAAACCCAGGCCCCTGCGAGGTCAGAGCCTGCCCCAGCACCCACTGCCTAAGAGCCACCTGACTGGCTGTGGGTGGGCATGTCATTGGTGATGACATCAGCCCCAGGGGAACACCTACAAAGCCTGAGATGTGTGCCGGTCCGGGACCTTGTGGGACGTCCGTCGCGCCAGCAGTGGAGGCGGGACTGACCCGCAGCCTGTCCCCTGGGGTCCAGCTCTGCTGCTGCGCTCAGACTCATGGATATGGACTCATTCATTCAATCATTCATTCATTCGTCAATCACTTCTCAAAGGCTAGAGCTGGAGCCACCCAGGTCGCTGTACTTGAAATGACAGAAGCCTGGGGGCTGGCCCTGTGGTGTGGCAGATAAACCTCTGCCTGCGGTGCCGGCATCCCATGTGGGCACTGGTTCGAGTCCCGGCTGCTCCACAGCTCATTCAGCTTCCTGCTAATGCGTGTGGGAGACCAGGAAGAAGCTCCTGGCTCCTGGCTCTGGCCCAGCCCAGTCCTGGACATTGTGGCTATTTGGGGAGTGAACCAGTGGGTGGAAGATCCCTCTTACTCTCTGTCCTTTTCAAATAAATGAATAAAATCTTAAAAAAAAAAAAAGAGGGCTGGTGCTGTGGTATGGTAGATTAAGCATCTGCCTGCAGCACCAGCATCCCATATGGGCACTGGTTGAGTCCCAGCTGCTCCACTTCCGATCCAGCTCTCTGCTACGGCCTGGGAAAGCAGTAGAAGATGGCCCAAGCCCTTGGGCCCCTGCACACACGTGGGAGACCAGGAGGAAGCTCCTGGCTCCTGGCTTCAGATCGGTGCAGCTCCAGGGAGTGAACCAGCAGATGGAAGACCTCTCTCTCTTTGTAACTCTGCCTCCCAAGTAAATAAATAAATCTCTCTAGAAAAAGAAAAGAAAACAAAACAAAACAGAGGCCTGGCTGCGTGGGCCCTGGAGTGTCCCCGACCCCACGGCACAGGGCACGAGGTGTCAGGACAACTGCACCGAGGAGCTAATGTCTTGGGCAGGACGATGGCCGCTGTCCTCTAAGAAAGCCCACTCGCCCACCCGGGGGCTCTGGGCCTTCTAGATGCCCAGTGATGCCAACAGCCCAGTGAGCCCCACTCCCTCCCAGCTTCCCGGGAACGCTGGGGTGCATAGGGAGGGGGCCCAGAGCCCAGCACAGTGTGGGGCCAGTGGGGCTAGCCCTAGGCTGCTGTGCCTGGGGTGACCGGGGCAGAAGATGCGGGGTCTCTGCCTTCTCTGGGACCGTCCTCGTGGCTGAGGAGTAGCTTTGCAGGAGGCAATGGCTCCAAGCAGAAAGAGACCTACGACCTGCGATACGAGGTGCAGGCATTCAGCATTTGGCTAAGCCCCTGCTGGGACCCCCCCCCCCCAGTATTAGAGGCCTGGGGTCAAGTCCTTAGCGTGTCCGACTCCTGCTTTTGGCCAATGCACGTCCCGGCAGGCAGCAGGTGACGGCTCTGGTTCTGCCACTCACATGGGAGATGGCGAATGAGTTCTGGGCTCCTCTTCTGAGCTTGCCTGGGCCAGCCCTATGTGTTGCAGGCATCTGGGGAGTGAAACAGCAGGTGGAGGTCTCTCTCTCTCTCTCTCTGCCTTTCAAATCACAAATAAATATGTTAAAAGCAGGGCCTCGAGAAGTGTTGCAGGCGGTGACCCAGCGAAAGGCCAGGCAGCCCCCAGCAGTGTCAGTCCCCACCATTTGCCCTGTGCTCATAGCCCGTCTGCCCCCAGCACGGGGCCCGAGCGGGAGGCGGGGCTCAAACTCTAAGTGCATGGAGGACGGTTATGGGCTTGGGAAAATATGGGTGTTTACAGCCTTGCTCTCATCATGGGAAATTGACATTAGGAGAGCACACGATAAAAATCTCATGTGCTTTCCAGAATGTAAATAGAGTTAAGAGCGGAGCCGGGGGGGAGGCCGAGAGGAGGGCAGTGGGGACGGGCTCCCGGAGTGCTCTCTCTGATCTACACCGGCCACTTTGGGGGGAAGACAAGGAGCAGTGGCTCGAGGTGGGGGGGCTGCGTCAGGTCGGACCCATCTGCAGGTGGGGCTCGCCCAGACTGGGGAGCGGAGATGGACGAATTCCTCCCTTGCAGGGCTCAGAAATGGGTCCTGGGTCTTTGGAGCCCTAACCTTGCATTTCCAGAAGGTTCCAGAAGTATCTGGAAAGCTTGGATGTAGATACAGGTTGAAGCCTTGGGATGGGGAAGGGAGGGGTTCTGGTGAACAGGGACAGCCCCGCAGCCCCAGTCGGGGGCAAGGGGACACCTGCCCACTTGCTATCTCCCAAGGAGGGACAGCAGCTGTGTCCCCACTGTTGGCCACCCTGGGGTCTCGCCTGAGGTCCAGCACCGACAGGAGGAAGGAGTGGGGGCCAGGGGGCTGGGTGGGCTGGCTGCTGTCTGGCCTGCTCTGCTGAGGACCTCGCTGGCGAGTTTCCGGTGGAAAATTCCTGAAACTCCAGCGAGGGAACGGTGTGCCCCTCAGCCAAAGCTCCAAGTGGTTCTGCTGCAGTATCACCATCTTCCCAGCTCCACAACCGTCACAGGCTCCCCAGGGCCCCCAGGATGCAGCCTGGCCTGTGTGGCCGTCAGCCCGGCTGCCCCAGCCTCACAGGGCTGCTCCCCGCACCGAGACTGCTCGGGGCGCTCCTCCCACCAGCCTCTTGCTCACCCCCTTCTCTCGGCCCAGATGGCCCTCTCGATCCTGCAAGGCTTAGCCCGGGAGGTCCCTGGAGAGCTGTGTTAGTTACTGTCGCCTCCCCTAGGCGTGGACGAGACGCCGCGTCTTTGCCTGCACACACGCTCATCTCTCTGGTGCGGGCCCGTCTCATGCAAACACTGTTATCTGTTTGCACACCGACGCCTGGCGAAGAGCGGACCCGAGCAGCAGAGGAGCGAAGTGGGGCAGCGCCACATCGCCCGCCTCCTGGGGCCGAGAGAAAATGGACGCGACCAGGCACGCGGAACTCCAAACAGGATCAGCTTTGTGACAGGCGCTGCTTCCAAGGGCAGCGAGGATCCGGACCGCTCCAGCTAGGAAGGCTTAGCCAGAGCGTAGCACGGTGGGGGGATCCGTGTCCCCCCACCCAAGAGATAAGCAGAAGTCCTAAGCCCTGTACCTGTGGGTGGATCCTTATTTAGAAATAGGGTTCTTGCAGGCATAATCAAGTGCAAATGAGGATGGACTCTAGTCCCATATAGTGAGAAGAGAGAAACCTGGACACACACAGCGAGCACGCATCCCAGCTGATGACAGAGGCAGGGACGGGGTGGCCATGGTGCATCCATGAGGCAAGGACCCGCCAAGGGGCGCCAGCAGCCACCGGGAGCTGGGAGGAAGCCAGGGAGGGCTGCTCCTCCCCTGCATAGCCCTGCTGACACCTTGGCCTTGGCCTCGCAGCCCCCAGGACTGTGGAACGCAGCACCTGTGCTGTGTCGCGCCCCTCTGGGCAGGTAGCAGAGAAGGGGGCCCAGCTGCCTGCCTAGTAGCGACAGGTGTTCTACCAGAGAACCTCACCTTCTCCAGAAAGCAGAAGGGGTTTTGTTTTTTTATGATTTTACCCTTAGAAGGGAGGAGAAAACAACCGTACAGTTAGGGGGAGTCAGATGCGGGATTTGAATCCAGAGCACTGGTCCCCACAGCTGGCAGAGTCTTGGGGGTTCCCTGGTCCGTAGAGGAAGCAGAAGAACCTGTGAGTGGGCAGGGCAGGGGGCTGGGGGCCCCTGGAGTCCCCTAGGGCGGCCACCTGCCAAGCGCCTGCGTGGTCTTTTCCTCTGATGCTCTGCCCAGAGATGATTCCCTCGGGGCCCCAGGCGGCCACTTCCAGAGCGGAGCCCCTTATCTGGCAAAGCCGGGAGGGGAGCCGGCTCCTGATAGGACTCCGCTGGTTTGTTAACACGTGTTCCAAGCCAAGATTACCCTGCGCGGAGCAGACAATGGGGGTGGTTTTAAAGAGTCAGAGCTTAAGTCGGTGTCCCATGGCCGTGGCTGTTGGAGGTGAGAGAGAAGCAGGGAGAGAGACCTGGGGGCGCAGGGGGAGCAGCCTGCTCCCTCTGGGCTCTGTGACCTCTGCCGCAGGGAAGAGGCACAAGGCACAGCTTCCCCTCACACCCAGATGAGACAGCCACAGGGGCACCCGGGCTGGGCAGCCTAGAACTGTAGACTCCGAACCCCTGGGAGATGGAACCTGGAGGCAGGAAGCAGAGGCTGGGTGGGCGCAGGTCGCTGACACAGCACAGCTGGTTCGTGGCAGGTGCAGGGCTGAGTGTGCAGCGCTGAGTGCCAGCCCCAGCCCCCCACCCATCTCGGCTCCTCCTCTGCTCCTGCTGCTGGGGCCCCTTGCAGATCTGTGCGCTGCTTTGCTTCCCAGGGACATTGTGTGGTTCCTCCACCCCACGGACAGGCACTGAGGCACGTGGAGCTCTGTCCAAGACCCAGGGGGCCCCTGACCACTTGCTCCTGCTTTGGGCAACTGAGGGAGGAGGGAAGAAGCCTTCCCACGGTCCTTTCATGCAGCCTCTCCATAAGGAACACAGCCTTTCACCTGCGGGTCTCACTGGATCCTCACAACGCCCCGGAGGAGGGGAGGAGTGGGGGTGGGGTCTCAGGTGATGGGGGAGTCAGGTGACCCTGCCCTGCCCTCCCCCCCTCTGGGGCTCCTTCTTCAATCCTCTGTGCTCTCTTGGTCCCGTGCGTGTTTACCACCAGCTTCCTCCCAATTTTAGGAGTTTGTTGCTACATCACAAAGAAAGAAGCTGCTTGGCTTTGTCCAACATCACATGGAGACCTGCTGGATTTTCTAAAAATTTTAAAATTCATCTTCAGGGGCCGGCGCTGTCATGTAGCAGGTAAAGCCACCACCTGTAGTGCCAGCATCCCATATGGGCACCGGATTCTAGTCCCGGCTGCTGCACTTCCAGTCCAGCTCTCTGCTGTGGCCTGGGAAAGCAGTGGAAGATGGCCCAAGTGCTTGGGCCCCTGTACCCACATGGGAGACCTGGAGGAAGCTCCTGGCTCCTGGCTCCTGGCTTCAGATCGGCACAGCTTCGGTTGTTGCGGCCATCTGAGGATTGAACCAACAAATGGAAGACTTCTCTCTCTCTCTTTCTCTCTCTCTCTCTCTGCCTCTGCCTCTCTGTAACTCTGACTTTCAAGTAAACAAATACAATCTTTAAAAACAAAAATAAAATAGAATTCATCTTCAGCTACTTGAAAGGCAGAGTGACAGAGTCACAGACAGAGAGTCCAATCTTCCATCCAGGAGTTCACTCTGCAAATGCCTGCGGCAGCCCAAAGCCAGGAGGCAGGGACCCCATCCGGGTCTCCAGGACAGCAAAGCCAGGAGCCCTCACGTGCCGCCCCCCGGGATGCATCCGCAGAAGCCGGGTGGGAAACGGAGCAGCCAAGATGGGAACCGGGCACTCACGTGGGACACGGGTGTCCAAGCAGCTGCCTAACCCACTGCGCCCCAATGCCTGTCCTGTCTGGATTTTCCAAGGCCTGACATGTGGCTTCTCTGTGTTCTGGGAAAATGAACAGGTAGGAGGTGAATGGTGACGCACCCTCTGTCCCCAGCTTCTGGGCGCCTGTACTCCCGCAGTCCCTGCTGTGGCCACCACTCGCTGCAGGGACGGAGCAGGGCGCCCTCCCGGCTCCCCCGGAGCAGTGGAGCGGCCGGCTGACACTGGGGCCTGTCCTCGTCGCTGGGACTGGCTCTGGGCATGCTCCCCGAGTTCTGATCTCCAGGGGGCTCTTGCTGTGGTCCAGATGGGGTCCTGGTGCACCCCATCAGGGCCACGGGGAAGTGGAGTAACACAGTCACCCTAGTGTTCACACAGAGGAAGATTCTACTGCGCGTTTTCCTGATAAAGTTGCAAAGAACTGCCAAATATAATATCAGGAACATTTGAAAACCAACAATTGTGTAGAAGATGTCTTTGCAAAGAATCCAGAGGCAGGGCTGGCACTGTGGCACAGTAGGTTAAAGCTCCAGCCTGCAGCGCCGGCATCCCATATGGGCACCGGTTCGAGTCCTGGCTGCTCCACTTCCAATCCAGCTCTCTGCTATGGCCTGGGAAAGCAGTAGAAGATGGCCCACGTCCTTGGGCCCCTGCACCTGCGTGGGAGAGCTGGAAGAAGCTCCTGGCTCCTGGCTTCAGATTGGCTCAGCTCAAGCCATTGTAGCCACTTGGGGAATGAAGACCTCGCTCTCTCTTTCTGTCTCTACCTCTCTATGTAACTCTTTCAACTAAATAAAATAAACCTTAAAAAAAAAAAAAGAATCCAGAAGCGATGAGTCACCCACGGTGGCCAGGCGTTTTGGCTTTCTAAATCCTCTGCCCCTTGTCACAGACAAGGACATCAGGGCTCGGAGTGGGTAGCAGACTTGCCCCTGTTGGCACAGCGTCCCAAGGACAAGAGGTGACACTCACTGGGGACCGAAGCAGGCCTTCCCCTCGGGCTCTCACACCTGCTGCTTCGCAGGGACCCACCCTGGGCACAGAGCGCCCGGGCCTGCCGTCCGGACCGTGTTACCACCTCTGCGCCCGGCCCGATGGGGCCAGTTGCCTGCCCGTGACCTTGGCAAGGGACGGGAGTAGTTTTAGCAATCCAAACACACTGCTGCCTCGCACGGATCGCCTGCGTGCTGAGTGATTTGTATGCTCTGAGCACGTCACCTCCTTTCAGGAGACAGAGAGGCTGCCTGAAAAGTCATTTTTCAGCATTTGACACAAAGTCTCATTCGCTCTCTAGCGAGGCCAGATAACCATCAACAGCCAGGCCGATTAGAAAAAATATAGACTCGGTACCGGGAAGCCAGGCCGACGTGGAAGCCAGCCCGTCCGTCTTACTCCTTCACTCACTGGGACAGGGACAGGGGGTGTGGGGGGCGGGTCTTCGGATCAGCGTCAGGATTCAGGCAGAAGGACATCCTCCTGGAGGCACCAGCGTCCCAGGTGCAGACGGCATCTCCCAGGGAAGGCGGCACCAGCCCAGGGGAAACACCAGGACCTGCTGCCCTCCTGTGGCCTCAGTGTTCTCATCTGTCGGATGGGTATCGTGAGAAAGTGCAGCCTCGTGAGGTCAGCTCCTGGGCTCCCTTGCTGACATCGACACACATCGGGGTTCAGCACTGGGCCCCACGAGTGCCCCTGGGATCTACAGGCCTACCCCAGAGGGCCTCAAGGGGTAGCCAAGGCCCGGCCCTCTGCCACCTGCTGTGAGCTCAAATCTAGTCCTGCAGTCAGCGTGGAATCCAGGGCAACTCGGGCGTGGGGACACCCACCTCCCTCCCCGCCCCCAGCCCCATTCAGCCCCCGGCCTCTCTCTGACATCCTCCTCCCCGCCTCCAGCCTCACTCCACACTCAGTCCCCTGTCAATCTCATCAGTGCCTCCCTGACCCCTGCCACCTCTCTCAGGTGGGACAAAGCCCGATCTTGACCCCTCCAATGGCCTCACGGCTCTCGGGGTGTACCCCCAGCCTCACAAGCTGCCGGGGGGGTCCCAGACTCTGAGCTCCTGCTCTTGCCAGAGGGCTCGGCACCTGCCGCTCACTCCAGCTGCTCTGACCTCCCCTCTCCTTCCCCATCGAGGGGCTGTGCGCCACCTCCTCTGGGAAGCCTTCCCTGCCTCCTCCCACACCCAAGTCGGGACTGGGCTTCCTGGAAGTCCGCTGGGGCCTGTCTCCCTACCAGGCTGTCCGCACCCCGGTCTGTGTTGTCAGCTTCCAGCACAGGGGCTTGCTCAGTGTTTAGGGAAAAGTGCATGCACAGCGCACCTGCCGTGTGCCACTCCCCGTGCACGGTGCCGGGGACACAGAAGCCTGAAGTGCAGCCCTGGCCTCGAGGTGGCCCAGCGCTTAGGGGCCACGAGAGTCCGAGGCAAGGCTGGGCGTGGGGCTGTGCTGCGCAGGGCCGGTGGACAGGTGGACAGGTGGACGCACTCCAACAGGGAGGGATCTGAGGAGCCTTTGGAGGACAGGTGGCCACTGGGCTAGGTTCGGAAGGTTCTGGAAATGGGGCAGGCATGATGGCATAGTGGGTGAAACCACCGCCTGCAACGGCAGAGGTTCGAGTCCCAGGAGCTCCACTTCTGGTCCAGCTCCCTGCTGTGGCCTGGGAAGGCAGTGGAGGATGGGCCAAGTGCTTGGGCCCCTGCACCCGCGTGGGAGACCCGGAAGAAGCTCCTGGCTCCTGGCTTCAGCCTGGCCCAGCCCTGGCCATTGCCACCATCTGAGAGGTGAACTGATGGATAAGAAGAGCTTTCTCTCTCTCTCTCTCTCTCTCTCTCTCTCTCTCTCCCTTCTCTCTGTAACTCTGACTTTCAAACACATAAACAAATCTTTAAAAAAGAAGAAGAAGAGGGTTCCAGCATGTGGAGCTGGAGGAGGCAGAGGGGTCCTGGGACTCTGGGATCACGTCCTGATCCCCATTCCAACTTCCGCTCCGCCGCCGCCCGCCCGGCGCCCCAGCTGTGCTAATCTGTTTGTAGCGCCCGAGCACACCAAGCTGCCTCACGCCCTCTTGCTGGCCGACATGACACTTCCTCTGGAGGGTGACAGTGAGCCCTCCAGAGGAACACGAGCTAGGGTGTAAGCCCAGCTTTGCCACTTTCTGGCTGTGTGGCCTTGAGCAGGTTTCTGAACCCTCTGGAGGCTCCGGGGTGGCACCATTGCCCCAGGTCCCTTGGGTCAGCTAGTATCCCTCCTACCATATCCCCGGCCATTGGGACATCAGCGCGTGGCCTTCTTTGGGACTAGGGTCTTTGCAGATGTCATCCATTGGCTAAGATGAGGTCGCACTGGACTAGGGTGGCTGCTAGGTGTGATGTAGCTAGCAAAGGAGAGGAGCAACACGGAGAGATGACCGCCCGGGACGGCAGGGGGGCAGGGGCAGAGTCCGGGGTGAGGCCACGCCCAGGATGGAAGAGGCCAAGGAGGACCCTCCCCCGGAGCCCCGGGAGGGAGAGCAGTCCCGCTGACACGGCGACCTAACACTTCCAGCCCCCGAAGGGAGAGCCAACAGAGATCTGGGGTTTTGAGCCACCCCATTTGTGGTTGCTTGTCCCAGCAGCCCGGGAAACCGGCCCGAGGGGCGTGAGAGCCGAAAGGTGAGGTTCAGGTGCCAGGGGTCACCCAGAGCCTGCCTGGGGGACCCGCTCAGAAGGTGACAGCCCTTGCTGTTCTTGGGTCCAACCAAGGGTCTCTTTCCCTGGCCAGGAGCAGTGCCCTCCCGTCCAGTGCCCAGGTGGCGGCTCTACCTGTGTCCCCGTGGTCGGCCGCAGCTCTCCCACCCAGCCCCACCCCAAATCGCTGCTATTATCTCAAATTCCCTTGCCCACCACAGGGGAACCTGGAAGGCCACACACACGGCTGCTGTTCACACAATCACTGGGCTGAGGCCGATTCCGTGACACAGACACTCACGACATCACGTCCCTCCCCATCACCAAAGTCCCCCATGGCTCCCCTCTCCCTAGAACTGGACTCCAGCCTCTGAGGCCAGCCCATAGGGCCCTGCGGGCGTGGCCCCTGACCCCAGCTGGCCCTTGGACAGGCCTGCACTTCCGCACGCGTGCCTTCCCTCGGTCTGCTACCCACGGCCTCTGCTGCTTCACTCAGCTGTCGGCTCCAACAGCTGCTCCTCCCCGACAGCCCTCCCCTCCCCCCGCCCCCGGCCGGATCCTCTGCCCGCCGCTTGTCTCAGCGCCGTGAACTTGGAGTGTTTGTTCCCCTGCCTGCCAGCCCTGGCATGCAGGATCCGTGGAGACACAGATTCCACCTGCCCCCCTCCTCCAGCCCCCGCTGCCAGGGAGGGCTTCCCGCCCAGTAGATGCTGGTTTCACGCGTGTGGAACAAATGCCTCCACGCAGTCACTGTCCTGCACGCATCCCACACGCGCTGTCGGGTCCTCGCTAACTGGAGGGAGGAGGCCCCCATTTTCCAGCGGAAGAAAATAAATCTGGAACTCTGAGGAGGGACGCGTGGCTGGAGCATGGCCCCCACCACCCACAGCAGGGAGGAGACTCGAACCCAGGCCTTCCCGTCCCCTCCCCGCCCTCTCTGCTGCCCCAGATGCAGATTCACACTCGGCCGGGTGACCCCAGGGCCCACGCCGAGCCTCGCCGGTCGCCAGTGTGCCCAGCTGCTCCTGGGGACTCCCGGGCGGTGACAGGGACAATGCCAGCTCCCGTGTGGTGTTTTCTGAGTGGCAGGTGTAGTTCCAGGTGCTTCCGATGGAACCACCCACCAAGTACTGCCGCCAGGGGCAGGCGTTTGGTCTCGCGGCTTAGCTGCCAGGCGGGAGGGCTGTGTCTCCTATTGGAGTTCCTGGGTGGGGCTCCAGCAGCAGGTTGAATCCCTGCCACCCAGGCGGGAGCCCTGCACCGAGTTCCTGGCCCCCAGCTCCAGCCACTGTGGGCATTTGGGGGGTGAGCCAGCAGGACAGGCGTTTCTCTGTCTCTCTCCCTTCCCCCTCTCTCTTTACCTCTCAAATATAATTAAAAAAAAAAAAAAACCAACTCATGTCAACTCTGAAGCAGGCCCTGTTCCCATCTTGTGGGTGAGGAGAGTGAGGCGCAGGGAGATTTAGGGGCCCTGTTGACTGGATGCCTCTAGGACCCCGGCCGGAGCGGTGCTCACGCCCCCGTCTGCTGCCCACAGGCAGGAAGACGCGGACCAGCCCAATGCCGGTGCCCCCTGCGGCTGCACAACGCAGGGGCCTCGTGCCCATTCTGCAGGGGCGGCAGCCAGAGGCTCCTGGAAGCTTCGGATTCCCAACTGGTAAGTGGCAGAGCCGAGGTTCCAGTCCAGGCCTCATTGACTCCAGAGCTTCGGCCCCCTGCAGCCCGGCTGGGGAGACACAGAGGTGCACTGGTGCACACTGGGAGGGGCTCAGCCGGCCGCAGTGTGCAGGGAGGACGGATGCGTCCCGCTGGGCTCGCAGGAGAGGCAGGTGCTTCACGCTAGGGCGAGGTGGACCCAGCACCTTCCACACTGGCCTGCCTGAGCCCCCCCCCGGCTCTAAGATCTGAGGGCACAGGAGCCCCCCACGGTCCTGAGCCCCGGGCATCAGGACACAGGGTGCCGAGCTGGCTGGAGCCCCGGACAGATGCCAGGTTCAAGAGAGTCACGGGGAGCGGAGAGAAGCGGGGAACTCCGCACAGAAGCGTTCAGGGTGACGGAGGAAACAGGCGGCAGATGGGCCGGGCCCCCGCCGGCTCCTGCGGATCAGCGTGGCTCAGGCCGGCTGTTGCGCCTGCGATCGGGCAGCAGCCCGCCCCACCCCCTGCCTGGGGTGCCTCCCCTCCATCTTACCCTTCCTTCCCCCGGGGGTCTTCAGCAAAGCCCAGCACAACCCCTCCCTCACACAGCCGCGAGCTCTCATCCCATGCTTCCTGTGGGCACCACACTTCACAGTGTGGAAGGCAGCTGCCTCAGGGACCCCTTGGAACACCCCTGGCGAGACGAGGACACGAGGCTCAGAGAGGGCAGGTGACCGGCCTGAAGTCACACAGGCTGGGCAGAGCCAGGGGCGTCAGCCTCCAGGCCCAGTCTCGCAGAGGGCCTGGCACACAGCAGGTGCTTAACAAGCAAAGGGGAGGGACGGATGTTGATGCAGTCTTCATTTTTTTTTTCCAGAATCTTCTCCTTCAGGGTTCCTGGAGCCCCTCAAGTTTCCCCACCCCTGCTCCCAGGCTGCAAGTGAGAGGAAGAGAAGGGGGAGCCGTGCACTGTGCCGCTGGCCACGCTAGGGCTGCGTCAGCCCCTGGCAGACCTGGCTTCAGTGCCCCCAGCTTCCCCGGCAGACTTGCTGCTGCCGCCCAGAGTAACCCGGCTGTCCCCTCCGCCACAAGGCCAAGATCACCGACGATAAGGCCCAGCAGAGAGCACCCCAGCCGGGAGAGATGTACGATAGACCGCCATGTTTTACAAGCTCACAAATCCTTGATAAGGGCTGGCCGGTCGGCTGGCGGTGGGGAGATAAGGGGCTGCTGCCTTCCCTCCCTGGCTCCCGCCGGGCGCCCACACCAGGAAGACAATGAACAGCACAGAGCGGATGCCGGAGGTGCACCTGCTGTGGCCCCCACTGGGCCCCCCCCCACTGCCCCAGACGGACGCAGGACAACCCCGTGAGACCACCTGGCAGATGGAAGGAGACGAAGGGCGTTCCCTCCCGGTGGTTTGCTCGAGGTGACTTGCTCAGGACGACCTCGTGGTCTTGGTGACCGTGTACACTCAGTGTGGGCCGGGAACCGAGCTGCTGGGCCAGGTGTGTGGGTCTCCCCATTTTACAGGTGTGAAAGTAAGGTCAGAGACATGAGTGAGTGTCTGCTGTAGACTGGGCTCCGAGAAGGAGCAGGAGACAGAGATATGGAGAGGCATGCTGGGGGTGCCCTGGGGACAGTCCCCGACGGAGAAATGGGGGCCGGGCAGACAGGGGGCTGGGCTGAGGCCGCCCTGGGCACTCCGGATGGCCGGGAGCCTTCGGCCTTGTCCTGAGCTGAGGCAGGGGGAAGGGCTCTGTGTCCTGCAGCAGTCACTGGATGGGGCTGCCTCTGGAGTGATGTGACCTTGGGCCAATTCCCAGACAAGGGAACCCGTCCCCCAACCCTGCCCCGCAGGGGCTAGCTGGCCTATGGGTGCCCAGCCGCCAAACCCAAGGCTGACTCCACGGAGCCACCTGGGAACAAACACATTTCAGAGCTCGCCGTTGTGAGGGGGCCACATTTGCCACCAACGTAGGGGACTTTGGCACTAGGGCTGGCTCTGCCGCTGCCCAGCCCTGGCACACACAGACCCTGTGTCTCTCCAGGCTCCGACTCCAGGATCCCCTATGCTGCTCCTCACGGCCACCTCCTACTCTCACAAGGTCCCTGCTGCTCTGGCTGCGAGTCCCAGAGCAGGTGGCTTCCCTCCTCGGGGCCCCAGCCCCCATGTTAAACGGGGGTCGTGGTTCCAGCTCCTTCCTGTGCCTGGCACACAGGGAGCCTGAGCATCCGCGGTCACCACCAGCTCCCCACACCACGCCTCCTATCACCTCCAGCAAAAGCCGAGTTCCAAAGTGTCAACGTTAATCATTTACCTTCTCCACTCTCTCCGCCTCTCCCTAGATTTGCATTTCCCCGGTGACGCTGGGGGGGCGGGGGTTCCAGCAAGCCCCTTCATCGGCTCCGGTTGATCTAATCAGAGACCATATTTCACCGGCACGCACTAACCCGGAGCCGTATTTCACGGGAGCGATCTAATCAGCAAACTGTATTTCCAAGGAGGAGATCTAAATGCGTGGTTGTATTTCCTGGCTTGAGATCGCATCCCGGGGCAGTATTTCACCGCAGGGGTCTGTCTAATCCGCGGGGTACACTTCATGGCAAGGAGATCCGAGCAGTGCAACCTGACTTTTCCCTCTCCCTTCCTTCTTCAAATGTGCTGTCACGGTTCAGAGAAGGGGCAGCTTTCTGAGCGGGTCACCTCCTTGCTCCCAGGTAGGTCACCGACTTTGCCACTGGTGATTCTCCCAGCCTCCTCTGCTGTCCCGAAGATTTCCAGAGCTGTAAGGAGAGTTCCTCTCCAACCCAGATGCAGCGTCCAAGCAGGGCTAGGATGTTGTTTGCTTATTAATTTGCTCATTCATTCATTCATTCATTCAACAAACATTCTTAGTGTCTGCTGAGGGCCAAGAGCTGTGCTTAGAACCCATAACCTGGAAGGGGACAAGATACGTGTGTGCACCTGCTAACCTGCTACGGACCCAGTGTCGGGGTGCCCCCAGACTCCTAGGCTGAAGCCCTCTTCCCCAGGGCCATGGCATTTGGAGATGGGGCTTTGGGGAGGTCAACAGGTGTACAGGAGGTCGAGGGTGGGGCCCCCAAAGGCCTTACTGACCTCACAAACCAAAGAACAGGGCCCACGCGGTGGCGCAATGGGCTAAGCTGCCATCTGCAGCACCGACATCCCATGGGAGCGCCAGCTCGAGTCCCGGCTGCTCCACTTCTGATCCAGCTCCCTGCTTATGCACCTGGGAAAGCAGCAAAGGATGGCCCAAGTGCTTGGGCCGCTGCACTTACCTGAGAGACCTGGAGGAGGCTCCTGGCTCCTGGCTCCTGGCTCCTGGCTTCAGCTTGGCCCAGGCTCTGCAGTTGGGGAGTGAACCAGTATATGGAAGATTCCCCCACTCCTCTCTAATTCTGACTTATGAATAAAATAAATCTTTAAAAAATAGAAAAATATATTTCGAAGAGAGAGAAGAAAGAGAGACCTTAGTGTGAGTGTGCCTTCTCTCCTCCCTTCTCTCTCTCCCTCTCTCCCCTCCCCCACCGGAGAGAGAGGAGGCCACTGACTGCAAGCCAGAAAGAAAGGGCCCCCGCCTGCCTGCCCTTGAACGTGGCCCTCCCAGCTCTGAGAAATCGGGTTTGCTGCTGAAGTCCCCGGCCAGACTCCGGCACTGCGCTCCGGCCGTCTGAGCTGCCATCATGGAGAGCCGGGTAGGAAACGGGCAGTCGCGATGGCTCCAAGTGGGAGGAGCACACTGAGGACAGAGGGGCCAGGAGGGTGCAGACCCCAGACCCCTGGGAAGCTCCCTCTGCAAACAGGGCAATGGCAGGGAAGAGGCGTCCAGGGCAGGAACAGCGCATGCAAGGGCTCTGGGGCTGCATGGAGACCGTGCGATCCCAGGGACAGGGCAACAGGGAGGCAGCTGGGCAGGTGAACTGGAGCCGGGCTGCCGGGGTGATGGCCCCAGTGCTGACAGCTCAGAGCTGTGTGACCCGGCCCAGGGCCACTTCACGGGACTGGACTATGGTTTCCTCACGTGTGAGGTGGGGCAGGACTGGTGCCTACTGCACAGCACCCGGAACCTCCGTCTATGTTTTTTTTTTTTCAAGATTTATTTTTATGGGGCCGTCGCTGTGGCATAGTGGGTGAAGCTGTCTCTCCATCTCTCTCTGCCTCTGCCTCTCTGTAACTCTGATTTTCAAATAAGTAAACAAATATTTAAAAAATAAAAAGACTTTAAGAGAGAGAGAGGTCTTCCATCCGCTGGTTCACTCCCCAAATGGCTGTAACGGCCGGAGCTGGGCTGATTCAAAACCAGGAGCCTGGAGCTTCTTCTGGGTCTCCCATGCAGGTGCAGAGGCCCAAGGACTTGAGCCACCTTCTTCTGCTTTCCCAGGCCACAGCAGGGAGCTGGATCAGAAGAGGGACAGCTGGGACTTGAACCAGCTCCCTTATGGAATACCTGCACTGCAGCGGCAGATTAACCCTTTACACCACAGTCCCGAAGAACCCCTCTCTGTAAACAAGGGGAAGCTGCCCAGGGGTGGGGGCCAGGGCTGATGAGCACCCATTAGAGACCCTGCTGCCTGCTACTCGGAGACGGATTCCAGGAAGACAAGAAAGGCCGGAGGGCGTGCAGCCGGAGCTGCCGCAGGCACTGGGGTGAGAGATGCTGGCTCTGCGGCCACGGAGGGGACAGAACGGCCCAGCTCCGGGTGAGAGTTTGGATCGCTCTTGCTGAGTGACTGGCGGGGGAGGGGAGGGACGGGGTAGACCTGTGAGCGCGCCTTGCAGGTGCCTGGCAGATCTCCCTCGTACGCTTCAACAGCTCTGGGGTGGGGGTGGGAAGAGGCGCTGAGTGATGAAGGCTCTACAGCCCGGTCCTCTCGCAGCTCGCTGTGGGGGCAGGCTCACACGGCCCCCTCCCCCCATGCTCTACCCCAGCAGCCCACCCCCCTCTCCTGCGGACTTCGAGCAGAGAGTCCCCCAAATGTTCCAGCACGAACACGTGTTTGGGGACGAGTTCTAAGGGCTTCTGGGGAGCTCAGAACTCTCATTTAAATATCACAGCTCATCGCTCCCTGCTCGGCTGCTCCCTGAACGCCGCCACGTCCCGGGCCGGTGCCTCCGAACGCTGAGCGCCCGCCGCCTGGCCCAGCGCCTCCGCCCACTTCCCTCGCCCGATTCCCACAGCAGCGCCCGGGAGATGGGGAGCAGGATGGCGACTTTGTAGACAGAGAAACTGAGGCTCTGGGTGGGGACACGGCTCGCCTGGCTGTGCAAAAACATGGGGTGCACTCATGGAGTTGGGTGCTGGGAGGATCCCCATTTTCCTGGGGGGGAAACTGAGGCACAGAGCTGTGGATTTGCTGGCCCAAGGTCAGATGGCTAGCACGTGGCAGAGCCAGGAGGCCTCACTCCACAATCTTTCTTTTTTTCCAACTATTTATTTATTTGAAAGGCAGAGTTACAGAGAGACAGGGAGAGAGAGAGACAGGGAGAGAGAGAGAGAGAGAGAGGTCTTCCATCAGCTGGTTCCCTCTCAAATGGTCTCAATGGCCAGGGCTGGGTCAGGCCCAAGCCAGGAGCCAGGAGCTTCTTCCAGGTCTCCCACATGGGTGCAGGGGCCCAAGCACTTGGTCCATCTTCTACTGCTTTCCCAGGTGCATTAGCAGGGAGCTGAATTGGAAGCAGAGTAGCCGGGACCTGAACCGACGCCCATGTGGGATGCTGGCTTCGCAGGTGGCAGCTTCATCAGCTGCACCACAGCCCTGGCCCCTCCACGGTCTATTTTTAGCCACCAGCTGATACACACTCACAAACAGGAAGGAGGCGTTTGGCTCGGATCAGCCGAGTGTCTGTGTCACGAGGCTCCCATTGTCTCCGCAACCCGAAGCCGTGCCCCTAAGGAGCTGCAAACCCACGTGGCTCCTGCTGCCTAAGGGACCCCGGGCAGGGAACAGCGTTCCTGTGCATTTTTCTCCCCCATCACTGACATTCCTTCCTGGAGACGCCTTCAGAGCGTGGCCAGGGCGATTTCTTCTAGAAGGTATAGAAACAAGCAGCCTGCCCCCAAAGGCACATCCCTGTGCCCGGCACACGGACAGCCTGGGCTTGTGCCTGCAAGCCCACCAGCCCCGGGCCCCTAGGCGGCTCTGAGGAGCTCACTCACTGTCAGGTCCTTTTTGCCAGATGAGCCAGGTTGCTGGGACCACCCCAGGCTTGGAGCTAAACCAAGTGCCGGGTGCTAATCCTGTCCCTACCTCCTGGGCAGGTCACCCCACCTGTCTGAAGGCCTCAGCCACACCTACTGCATGGATAATGATGACTTGTTTAAAATTAATTTCTTCCTCTTTATTATTTGCCAACATTGAATTATCAGCTTTATTTATTTTTATTTGAAAGGCACAGAGACAGAGAGGGACAGAGAGCTCTTCCGTGTGCTGGTTCACCCCGCAAATGCCCACAAGAGCTGGGGTTGGGTGAGGTTGAAGCCAGGAACCTGGAACTCAATCTGGGGCTCCCGTGTGGGTGGTGTGGACCCGGGTATTTGCACCATCATCTGCTGCCCCGCAACGTGTGCACCGGCAGGAAGTTGCACCAGGCGCAGAGCTGGGGTTTGGAGCCAGGCCCTCTGATAGGGGAGGTGCGTGTCACCAGATAACGAGGATTTAAACACACATTTACCAGGAAGGAATACTCGTGAAGCAGACACAAGGCACTTCAAAAAGTCCAAGGAAAACAGAAGTAGCAGATCAGACTAGCAGTGGGTGCGTGGCCTAGCGCTTAAGATACCCGTGTCCCAAACTGCAGGACCTGGGTTTGCTTCCAGCTCTGGCTCCCGATTCCAGTTTCCTGCCAGCGACGACAGCTCGAGTAACTGGTCCCCGCCACCTACATGGGAGGTGAGCTCCCAGCTTGCACCCCAGCCCTGACCCAGCCCTGGCCACTGTGGGTCTTCAGGGAATAAACCCGTGGATGGGAGCGCCTTCTCTCTCTCTCTCCCTCTCTCTCTCTCTCTCTATATATATATATATATATCAAATAAAATTTAAGAAAAGGTAAATTTATTTAAGCGCAAAAATTTTTAAATGCATGAATTTTTTTTCCATAATGCACATTTTCCACAAAGTTTTTGAAGACTCTTATGCGCAGGTCTCAGAATGGTTGTGCCAAAGTCTGCTTATCTTTTAATTCTCTTTTCTGTGATCTCTCTCTCTCTCTCTCTCTCTCTTTTTTTTGACAGGCAGAGTGGACAGTGAGAGAGACAGAGAGAAAGGTCTTCCTTTTCCGTTGGTTCACCCCCCAAATGGCCACTACAGCCGGCGCACTGTGCTGATCTGAAGCCAGGAGCCAGGTGCTTCTCCTGGTCTCCCATGGGGTGCAGGGCCCAAGCACCTGGGCCATCCTCCACTGCACTCCCTGGGCCACAGCAGAGAGCTGGACTGGAAGAGGGGCAGCTGGGACAGACTCCGGCGCCCCAACCAGGACTAGAACCTGGGGTACCGGCGCCGCAGGCGGAGGATTAGCCAGTGAGCACCAGCTCTTTAAAGTACTCTCATGGCCTCAGCAAGTTGTCCCTCCTATTACATTACTGAATCCCTGCACCAAATCTAGATGTAGGTACTGTTATGGGCCCATTTTACAGGTCACCAAGCAGATAAAGTTCTCCATGCCCAAGGCCACACGGCTGGGAACTGTCCAGCCCGGGACTTGGACCCAGGGCCTTGGCAGCCATGCTGTACTAGCCCAGAGAAAGGACAGATGTTCCACATGAGGGATAAATGGTGGCCAACGGGCCCTAAGAGGAGCCGGGTGAGGGAGGGGGCGTGGCTCCAACCCCCAACCCCAATTCTGGAAACACCCAGGTGCAGTCGATCCTGCACCTGCCGTCGGGACACCCACAACAGCCTGGGTTTTTGGTAGAGGCTCCCGATGCCCGGAATCTTCCTCCCTCCACACAGCCTGTGTGACACCTGGCCGGCTGCAGCCCAGGTCCGGGGGAGCCAGGCACGCTTCTCATTTGAATCTCATTCGAGGAAAATGATGAAAGGTTCGGAGGGATTAATTTACGAGGAAAGATTAAAGGAACTAAATCTGTGTAGCCTGGCTTAACCACGGCGGGGATGGGGGACTTCGGGGATGTTTCCAAATATTTGAAGAGAGTGGAGACCCCGGGGAGAGGGCAGAGGGGGTGGGGGTGGGCCGAGCAGGAGGAGAGGACGGGCGAGGCAGCCCGAAGGGATGACAAAGATGAAATTGGAAAATCTTTCATCATCACTGAAGTAATGGCTGACGCGGGCGCTCGCTCTGAGGAGCCAGAAGCTGGGGAGCTCGGCGGACGTTACATAGAGGAATGGGCTGTGATGTCCGACTTTCACTGGGGAAACTGAGGCACAGAGAGGCAGTGACTCGCCAGAAGTCGCGGGGCCGGTGAGGAGCACAACGGGCACCCGGCCTCCAGGAGCCGGGTCCTGAGCCGCCCCGCAGCCGCGTGGACCGACCCCAGCAAGTTCCGCCCCCTCTCCCTCTCCCTGTGGGCGGAGCACGCTTCCCCGCCCCATGGACGCCGGCCCGGACACGGGACTTATGTTGGCCAATAGGACATTAGATGCCGGCAAAAGCTGGAAATAGGCTTGCGCAGGGGGCACGCCCCTACACACAGGGGAAGCGCTCAGTCTCCCGCTGCCCCTCGGATGGGACCCAGGGTGAGCACACAGCCCAACCGGCCAGCCGCAGCCGCCGGGACCACAGCTCACACGGCCCAGCCCACCAAGCCCAGCCCTGGCCAGGGACCGCCAGGCAGGACGTCCGTGGTTCTGAGCACGACGGGTGTGAACCGGGCGTGGGGACAGGCGGCAACCCTGGTAGCATCTCACGACCTCCCAGCGCCGCTCAGGGCCTTTGTGGCCTGGGCTGACGCCAGCTCCGCGGCTCACCTCTGACCGCTTTCCCACGGACGCACGGGGCTCCCCCTGTTTCTAGAATGTGCTTTTGGCTGCCACGGGTGTTGTCTGTTCGCATTCATTTTTGCCAGCTAACGTGAGGTGCGAGTTACAAGGCAAATCCATCCAATGGGAACCGGGCCGGGTGGGGCAGCTCGACTCCCACTGAGCCCCCACACAGCTCCCAGGAGCACCCTCTCAGTGGCCAGGGGAGCACGCGTCCCCCGGCAACCTCAGCGAGGCAGGATCACAGCTCAGTGGCTGCAAGGACCTGGGCGCCTCGCACAGGGGCTTCGGTGGCTGCTTCGGGGGCTCTGTTAGAAAAGGGATTTGCTGAAGGCCAGGGCAGCTTCCTGTAACACTCGGGCTGCCCGTTAGCGCGGCCAGGGAGGGGAGGTCGTGTCTGCGGGACAGCGACAGTGACAACGGCTGCGTCACCCGTGAGTCATCGGCGAGGGGGTGGGGGGAGCCTGGAGTACAAGGCAAGTGGACAGACACAGACGGGAAGCCCCAGGCAGCCACACCAGCTGCAGGGCGTTCTGAGCCCGCTGGGCGCCGTGGCCCTCTTCGTCCTGACAACCCCCGTCCAGGCGGTAACCAAGAGGGTGGGGCCTTTCTGGGCAGTGTGGTGCGGGGATGAGGAGGTGGCGCTCAGGAATGACTCTCAGGTTTCCTGCATCATTCGTTCATCCATTGGTTCATTCATTCCACAGGAATGACCCAGGCGACACAGAGTCCCTGTTTGTCACGGGACTCAGGTCTGGTAGATGATGGTGGGGAATGACCAGGTATTGGGACCCCGTCACAGGTGGGTGGGACTCAGGAGGCAGGCACACGTTGCCCTCAGAAGGACTTTTCTGGAACTTGTAGCAAGACTGTCCACTTTCTGGTGGGTAAGAGGCTTTGTCTGTGGATCTTTGGGGTGCTGTCCCCACAAACAGAGGGTCCAGACCCCATTCAGAGGCTCACAGGTCGGGGTGCCTGGCCAAGGGCAGCCGCCCACGGATCTGACCCGAGTCCAGCCCGGAACCTCTGGCTGGGGGACTTTGGGCATGGCCTTAACTTCCCCGATGTGCTTTCCTCCTCTGTCAACAAGAGCACCGGACTCAAAAGGAACGGAATCCGGGGTCCCGCCCGGTTCAGGGTCTTCTCCAACGACGGCGTGCCGAAGGAAGACCCTCACTGGGTCCCAGTGCTGCCTGGACACAGGACCGCGGCTTCGGGCGGCTGGGAGGCGCCCCAGGCTAGACACCCCCTGGGAGCTGGGGGAAGGTTCAGGGTCTCCAGAAAGCTGCCGACCCCCCCCTCCCAACTCCTGAGAACCCTGACGAGACGGATTCAAAAGAGAACCAGCTGACGTTTCCCCCAGCCAGGATAAAAGGCGCACTGGCCAGGGCACAGTCTGTGTCGGGTGCAGGAAGGGAGTGGGTCTCACGGGAACATGAGGAGGTCACGGGCTGCTCCCTGCTCCCTGCTCCCTGCTCCCTGCCCGACTCCGGCTGTGTCTCCCCTAATGCCTCTGCCATCCAGAAGTCCTTATTCCATCGTCAGCCCACACAGCTCGTGGGCTGAAAACCCTGGGCCCAAGGAGCGCTGCGTCAGTCCTCTAAATGTCCCAGCCGTGATTAGGTGGGAAGCCGAGCAGGGCAGGGGCCCGTGTCCGGAGCTCGGCACAGTGGCGGGGTCTGGTCAAATGGGGCCTCAGAACGCCAGGCAGGTGTGAAACTGATGCCAGGCACAGGGGAGCCCAGCACCTGCAGGCCGAGGGCCCTGTGCCGGGCCTGGGAGGAAGGGGAGGCAGAGGGGAGGAAGGCACAGCCCCTTCCCCGGCGAGCAGCCTGGGCACAGCGGCCGAGTGCGGGAATCACAGGCCATGGCCCACTCCCTGCTTCACAGAGCGGGAAGGAGGCCCACAGGGCAGCAGACCGGCTCAGCATCCATAAGGCAGAAGGCTCCTGGTCAGGGCCACGCCCCCAGCTCTCTGCAAAGAACGTGGGACGCGCTGGACCCGAGACTGAAACGCTGAACCTGGCGCAGGACCGGCCACTGAGTCAGTCCCTCTCTAGCTGTGCCTTCCAAACCCTCGCTGAGGCCACCAAACGTATTTATGTGGGGCCAGTGTCGTGGCACAACGGGTTCCGCCACTGCCTGTGGCACCAGGGTCCCATGTGAGCACTGGTTCGAGTCCCCGCCGCTCTGCTTCCAGTCTGGCTCCTGCTAATGTAGCCGGATGGCCCGAGTCCTCGGGCCCTGGCCACCCACGCAGGAGACCCAGATGGACGGCCCGCTCCTGGCTTGGCCAGGCCCAGCTCCGGTCGCTGTGGCCTTTTGGTGAGTAGACTGGCAGATGAAAGATCCCTTGCCCTGTGTCTCCCTCCCTCTCTCACTCTGCCTTTCAAATAAATAAATCTTTGCAAAATACTTGTTTGAGAGGCAGAGGCAACCAGCCAGAGATCTCCCATCAGCTGGTTCACTCCTCCAATGCCTGCAGCAGCCAGAGCTGGGCCAGGCAGAAGCCAGGAGCCAGCAGCTCCATCCAGGAGGCCTCCCACGTGGGTGGCAGGCACCCAAGTACTTGAGCCTCCACCTGCTGTGTCCCAGGGTGCACATTAGCAGGAAGCTGGGACAGGGAATGTGGCTGGGACTCAGATCCAGGCCAGAAGCCAAGGACACAGACATGAGCATGACAAAGTCCCCACCCTCCCGGGGCTTGTGGCTCAGGGGACCAGTGCTACATCGTGGGGGGTTGATTCTCTCCGTCCTGTGTCCCCCCCTCGTATCTGTCGAATGGCGGCATGCAAGGAAGTGGAGACGGAGCAGGGCAGCGGTGCGGGACCCACAGAGCAGGTGACACAGAGGTGAGCGAGGAAGCCCCTTGAACGACAGAAGGGGGCTCGGGGCTCGGGAGCAGGTGCGCAGGCTCCGAGCCGGGGATGTGCGTGGTGGCAGGGGAGTCAGGGCAGTGAGCACAGAGCGACTCACCCATCACTGTCACCGCTGTCACCCACAGTCATTGATCAGTATGACTTCATAGGAACAGGTGACCTTGGCCCGAAAGACGCAGTCCAAGCTGCTCATCCTCCTGACCCAGAGGTGGTCCGCCTCCGCTGGGAACCCCTGAGACCCCTCTGCCTCCTTCTCCACTGCCCCCGGCAGGCCTTGCACACACCCAGCCTGGCCAGGGAGGGTCCACTCCTCCACCAGGCCCTGGAGGTCCCGTGCCCAGGGCCCATGAAAATGCTTGCATTTCTATTCCTTGGGAAACCAGGGCGGAACTGCATGTAAAACAGAGTGTGCAACCATGAACCCCGCCTGGATCGTGTTTGTCCCTATACCAAGGTGGCCACAAAACACACGTGGAAGGGGCCACGGGCGCCGCATCCAGGATGAGCCCAAGCAAGCTCTGACCTCTGACCTCGCCTGCTGGCTGCATCCCCGCCCGGCTTGGACAGGGACCCAGTGACGGACACGGGCAGCTCCCTGTCCCCCCCTTCTGCCTCCATCTCTGGCTGAGCCCCGGACCCTTCTCCTTAAACCCAGGGAAGTGGTGATTTAATATTAATATTTATTCATGCACTCAATTCTTTCCCTGTTAAATAATTCCTCAGCTGTCGGAGGCTTCCGAGGGCTAATTTAAAACAGGTGTCACGGTTATCTCACTTACGCCCTCAGAGTCTCTACGTGGTGGTGGGTGGGGGACGCTTCCCCGCGCTCACGGCCACGCTGCTCTGGGCGCCTGGGTGATAGCCACAGACCTCGTATCCAGGAGGCCGCACCCCCATGGTGGGGAGCCAAGCAGTGGCAGGGAGGGGACACCAGGGCTCAACTCTGGGAGGGAGGAGCAGCTGGGGGGAGGGGCATGGGGACAAAGTGGGGGGGGTAGGATTTTGGAGGTAGCCGTGAGCCACCCGCGCTGGCTGAGTGACAGCGCTGAGTGCCAGCTGACACCTGCCGCCAACGTCCTGGGTGCCCGGCCCCCCCGCTCAGGGGTTTTACAGACCCCCCCCTCGATGCAGCCACACCCCGACGCACCCCCACACCTCCTGCTTCTCTCTCTCTCCCCCCCCCACTCCCCTCCCCCTTCCTTCCCTCTTCCAGAAAACCTCACACTTCAAGGTTAGAGCTGTCACAGCTGATTGAAATCCCAGTGATCCCTTCAGCACCAGCCGATGAGGGCTGGCACACAAAAGCAGCCTGGTCCCGCTGGGGCTGCCGTCGGCCTCCCAGCAGCCCATGGTTCCTGCCACGTGGCTGTGGGGTGAGCTTCCAGCCCCCCAACCCTGCTCCACCCCCCAGACCTCTCTGCTCAGCCCCAGCAGGTGCAAACTCACTGCCTTCTCCATCGGAGCCCGCTGCCCAGGATGCTACCTGGGAGCCAACAGGAACGAGGGACTGTCACTTTTCAGAGCACACACATTTCTTCCGGGACCCAATCTCCCAGCGTAGCCACCTGCACTTCCGCAGGGTCCCTGCCTTCGTGGGGAGAGAGGGCGCGACCTTGGTTCACTGCCCTTTGCAAACCCATGCAGGGCAGGCTGCATCAGGGAGGGAACAAGGGACAAGGGGACAGGCGAGGCAGAGAACAAAATCCACCAGGGAAGGTGTGCACTCGTGTTTGTGTGTGTGTGCTGGCGAGGGCAGACTCACGCATGTGCACCACGTGTACACAGACACGCACATACACACGCGTGTGCACACACATGGTTCTTGGCTGCCATCTCCGTGTACATTCTCGGGGCTCTGGATGGACTTTCTCTGGGCAGGGGCCATGCCCCCAGCCCTGGCCCTCCTGCCCTGTGGCCAGGGCTGTTCAGAAAGTGGGCACTGTTGGATTCTTTCTCACGCTGGGTCCTCCAGGCCGCTGTCTGCGATCTTTAGTCCATGGAAGGATCTGTTCCCCACAGTTCACGTCCAAGTCAGCCTCTTGGATCAGGCAGTACATCTACCCCTGGAACCGTGATTGGAGATGTAATACGGAGGACCGGCTAAAGCACAGACCACTCAGCTGGCTGGCTTCGGCGAGCAATCGCACTGGTCTGCTTCCTCGTCCGCCAAGGGAGGAATCCAAATACCCACCAGGATCAAACGCATCCAGAAACTTGAGCACGTGTCAGGTCTCCAGCACACAGGTGCCCCGTGGACAGCCAAGGGAGCTATGGATAGCACTGCTAACGTCCCTGGGGTCACAGCTCATGGTGGCTGGAATTGCAGGCTGGCTCCCACGGCCCCAGCCATACCCAATTCAGCCGACACAATTCTGTCCATACCTGTGGCTACCAGTGACCGTGACATCACCTCCATGGGGAATGGCCCTGTGTTCTACATCCTCTCCTGGGACCCTGCAACTGCTCCCACCTCCCCACAGGGTGGCCCGGGAGAAGGCTGGGAGTGAGGGGTTGGACCCTGGGAAACACCACCGTCAATGCCACTTCAAGGTGAAAAGGCTTCTCCTTGGACAGCGGATGCCGAGGGTCACCTGTGAGGTAGCCGGAGGTGGCCGACTTCGCGCCCTGCAATCCTGACGGAGCTCGGGGTGGGGCTCGCCCCACGGACGGGGCCGGCTGCTCTCACGCCCACCTGTCCAGAGCCGAGGCCACACCGGAATTTCAGGTCACAGCTCCAGAACCACACCCAGTCCTTAACTCTGCCACGAAGCCTCCAGGTGTCTACGAAGGGACTGCCCAGGTGTGGAGCCCCCTGCAGCTCCTGCCACACGCGGGTGCCGTCTTTTCTCAAGTGGACCCTGCCTGGAAGATCCCGTCTGCACCCCACGGACACAGCCCAGGGCTCGGGGAGCAGGAATTGGTCTCCTCGGGCTCTCGGCTGAGTGTCCATAGCAGAGGCCTTGACATCTCTGAGCCTGGTTCTGCAGGTCCAGGCCACCTCGATCAAGTATACGGATGAAGAAAATGCGGTGCATGGACACGGCAGAATATCACTTAGCCACAGCGAAGCAAGAAAGCCTGTCATTTGCGGCAGCTTGAAGAAGCCAGGAGGGACAAACAGGGTGGGAGGAGGCCAGGCAGGCTGGTGTCAGGGAAGCAGAGATGAGAATCGGGGTTCCTGGTAGAGGGCGGGGGTCATTGGGGGGTTCCTGATGGAACTGACCACAGTCAAACAGGAGAAGTTCTGTGTCCTCCAGTGCGGAGACTGCTCTGAACGATCACGGATCGCCTATTTCCAAATATTCAGGAACAGACTTTTTTTTTTTTTTAATTTGACAGGTAGAGTTATAGACAGAGAGAGAGAGAGAGAGAGAAAGGTCTTTCTTCCATTGGTTCACCCCCCAAATGGTCACTATAGCTGGCGCTGCGCCGATCCGAAGCCAGGAGCCAGGTGCTTCTGGTCTCCCATGCGGGTGCAGGGCCCAAGCACTTGGGCCATCCTCCACTGTACTCCCGGGCCATAGCAGAGAGCTGGCCTGGAAGAGGGCAACCAGGACTAGAACCCGGCGCCCCAACCGGGACTAGAACCCGGCACCCATATGGGATGCCGGTGCTGCAGGCGGAGGATTACCCAAGTGAGCCACGGCACTGGCCCCTAGACTTTAAATGTTCCTAGCACAAAGAGGTGGTCCAGGTTTGAGAAAACGGGCGTGCTCATCATCCTGGTTTGACCACCACGTGTCGCATACACACATCCCAGCCTGCGGGCTGTCATTGCGTGTCCACTCGCAAGGTGTTATATGTTCAGGTCAGCCGTGGCACTGTCCCTCTCCCACGCAGCAGGGGGCACAGCCAGCTCCCTGGGGCCCCCACCCCCGGGTGTGTGGGGCCTGGCAGAGAGCGGGGTCTGGGGCACAGCGCGGCACTGCCCTCTCCACCGCGGGGCTGGCAGATTGACAGCGGCAGAGCTGTGTTCAGCAGGCCATGGTTGCTGGGTGCACGCATAATTCACCCAGCTCTCCCCTCTGCTCCAGTGACCCCTCCTGCCTTTACCCTTGGACATGTGTGGCCCTCTCCCCACAGCACCCCCCAAAGGCTGCCCCGTGACTCCCCAGCCCACTTCCTCTGCAGTCCTGGAGGCTCCTTCTTGGCTCCCTTCCCGGGGGGCTGACTCGCGCCTTCACCCCCAGGAGGCTCTTGCTTATCCCAAAGTCGCCGCCTTCCACCTCCGATTTCCCCAAGTTTCAGTGCTGGAGGGGTCTGCTTCCCTCTGGTCATGCCATTCTTCCAGATTACCCTGGAGAAATACAGCCCAGAGAGGCAGAGTGACTTGCCCGAGGACACACAGCACATCCGTGGCAGAGCCAGGGACAGGATTCTGATTTTTTCGGACTCCCAACCAGAGAGTTTCCTCCAGGCTCACGTGGGGTTTTCCTGTGTTGAAGGGGTTGGAGGGGGCAGGGAGGGACTCCTGGACTTTGGGATCGATCCCCCTTGGGCCTTCAAACCTCGGCATTTCCGCCCTCACTGCAAAGCTTCCATCTGGCCGGCGCTGCGGCTCAATAGGCTAATCCTCCACCTAGTGGGGCCGGAACCCCGGGTTCTAGTCCCAGTCGGGGCACCGGATTCTGTCCCAGTTGCCCCTCTTCCAGGCCAGCTCTCTGCTGTGGCCTGGGAGGGCAGTGGAGGATGGCCCAAGTGCTTGGGCCCTGCACCCCATGGGAGACCAGGAGGAAGCACCTGGCTCCTGCCTTCGGATCAGCTCGGTGCGCCGGCCGCAGCCCGCCGGCTGCGGCGGTCATTGGAGGGTGAACCAACAGAAAAGGAAAACCTTTCTCTCTGTCTCACTGTCCACTCTGCCTGTCAAAAAAAAAAAGCCTCCATCTGGTCTGCAGCGGGAGGGGCGTGGCAAAGCTTGCCAGCAAGGGGCGGGATAGGGAAGGACTGCCCACCTGCGGGGATACTCTCACGTGGAAGCCCAGCCTGGAGGCTGCAGGGACACGGCAGGAGCTCTCTGGTGACAGAGAACCAGAGCTGCTGGGATTCCAGACCCCAGCGTCACCGCCAGCAGCAGCCCGGCCCCATCACGTGTGCTATGAACTCCGGGCAGGAAGGCAGTGGTGGCCGCGCATAGGCAAAACCACAGAACAAACAGAAGTTTGCAGCCAGCGCCGCGGCTCACTAGGCTAATCCTCCGCCTTGCGGCGCCGGCACACCGGGTTCTAGTCCCAGTCGGGGCGCCGGATTCTGTCCCGGTTGCCCCTCTTCCAGGCCAGCTCTCTGCTGTGGCCAGGGAGGGCAGTGGAGGATGGCCCAAGTACTTGGGCCCTGCACCCCATGGGAGACCAGGAGAAGCACCTGGCTCCTGCCATCGGATCAGCGCGGTGCGCCGGCCGCAGCGCTCCGGCCGTGGCGGCCATTGGAGGGTGAACCAACGGCAAAAGGAAGACCTTTCTCTCTGTCTCTCTCACTGTCCACTCTGCCTGTCAAAAAACAAAAAAAAAAAAAACAACACCAGAAGTTTCCAGAGCAGCAGGTAGGGAAGGGGTCATTTTTACATTCCAACACACCCAGGTCTGGGGGCCGGCACTGTGGTGCAGCAGGTTAAGCCACCACAGTGCCCAGCATCCCATATGGATTCTGTTTCAAGTCCCGGCTGCTCCACTTCCCATCCAGCCACCCACATGGAGGCCCACGTGGACAGAGCGCCTGCCTCTCGGCTCTGGCCCTTGGGCACGTAACTCGGGAAACAAGCAACCTGGGCTCAAATCCTGGCTCAGACAGTTGCTCCTGTGCAACCTCGAGCAAGTTACTAAACCCCTCTGTGCTTCAGTTTCTGCATCAGTAAAATGGGGATGATCCCAGCACCTATGCTCATAGGACTGCTGTGAGGGCAACGTGAGTGGGAGGAAGAAGAGCAAAGGCGCTGGGGGTTTGAAGTGAAGCAAGCGTAGGTGCCCGGCCCGGGGCAGGTGAGCTGTGACAGGTGGCGAGTCCCTTCCCACCTCCTGCCCCTCACACAACGTGAGGGTTAACTGAGGAAAAGGAAGAGTGAAACAAGGCACAGGAGATACAGTAATGGGGTCTCCTGGCTCAGCTCGCTGGGGTCGCCTCACCGCTTCCCTGGGCCAGGTGCCGGCGACGCAGGGAGCAAGCTGCCCGCGTGGGGCTGAGTGACGCTGTGATGTCCCAGCGATTCTTATTTATGCAACAATGGACGCCCCGCGTGTGCTAAGTCCTTAAGCTGCCCAGTGCTGGCCATAAAAGCCTCCATATATCACCCCGAAGTCCCTTCCTGGGTAGTTTAAAAGAATGAGAGGTGGCTTAATGGCAGTGTTTAAGGGTTATTATATATATAAGTTAACAGCCAGATGCTCTCTCGTGGCAGATGGAGTGACAAAGGGGGGGTGGAGTGACCAGGAGGGGCAGAGTTGACCAGGAAGGGGCTATGGGCTCACTCCATTCCTCCCCCCGCCCAAGGGTAGCAGGTGCACCTGCCAAACTCTCAAGGTCTTGCCCAGTCCCTGGGAGACTCTTGGGCCCAGGGCACTGGTGGGTTGGCCTCCCAGGTGTGAGTGTAACGGGAGAGCAGGTGTTCGCTCCTGCATAGACACCAACCAGGTGCTTGTGGCCAACTCAGGGCGGGGAGAAGGAGGGACGGATGGAGGAACGTGTGGAGGGCAGCGACACATTTCAGGGTGGCCCCCAGGACATGAGTGCCCCGGCCACACAGCACCTGCTGCAGCAGGGAAGAGGGGCAGGGGCAGTGCTCAATGGGGTGTCAGCAGGGGTGAGGGCAAAGGTGAGGCCCCACAGGTGCCCCCGGCAGATGCTGAGGGGGAGGGGCCCACAGCAGCAGGTGGAAAGGCAGAGCTGTCTTCTCCTAGGGGAGCCCTGGTCAGCTTAGCCACACCCGCTATCCTGGGACCGGGAGGGGAGGTGCGGCCCTGAGCCAGTCAGTGGGATCACACTCACCCCCTCACCCGCCCTGAGACCCTTTTCCACCCGGCTTGGACCTGTGTGGCCAAACCCAGGCTTCCCGGGCTCTGGGTCCAGCTCCTCCCCCGTTCCCACCTAGGCTCAGCCTCGGGGACATCTAAGCCTGGGTCAAGGCTTAGACGCGCCCAGAGGCCAGGCCGAGGGGTTCTCTCTGCCGCGGTTTCGCTGAGCCAGCTCCGTTCAACACAGTCCCTTGGGGCAACCGCCACCGCCTGGCTGATGCCTCTGGTCACGCTGCTACTCCGCTTGGTGGACATCCTGCCCAGGCCCTCGCGATCTGCCCTCTCTTGCTGCAAGCCCAGCCTTGGCCAGGAAGTCTACGAGTGACCCACAGGGCACCACGGTGCAGCCCGGACTGCGCTGGCCGATCCCGGCCGACACCATCATTCATGCTAGTTTCCGGCGAGGGTGGTTCCCGCCTCCCTCTCCCCTCCCCCGCCTGGCCCTCCCCTCGCACCGCCCCAGCATCCACTCCTGGATTGGAAGGAGCTGCTGCACTGTGGAGGGAGGGTGTTGTCTGCTTCCCAGCCTCTCCACTGTGCAGCCGGCGGGGCTGCCCCCTCAGCACCACCCCGCGCCCTGCTCAGCTCTTCCCTTGTAAGGCTCAGCCATGAGCCCGCAGTCTGCGAACACCCCCTCCCCCACGGTGAGGCTTTGCAGGCTGGTGGGGGCCAGGCCGGGTCATGCATTCCAGGTGCAGGTGCACATGACCCGGACTGGACTGGCCTGGCCTCGCCCCTCCCCTTGCACCCTGCATGTCCTGGGGGCTCGGACAGTGCAGGGTATTCTGCACAGAGACCATGGCCACAGCATGCTGAGGCCCTGTGTCACCGACACCACCTCTTGTCACCCTGCAGAGCCCTGCCAGCTGACTGTCATTAGCACTCCTCATGGCTGCCCGCCCCAGGTCCCCGCTCAGCTCTGTGAAGTGCCAGGACCCCAGGCCAGGTCACCATGACGCAGAAGTCAGCCACACCTTTCCCTCTGTGCCAGGACAAAGGCAGGGAACGGGACAGAGAGAAACGCAGGGTCTGGGGAGCAGACCTGGCTTCCGGCATCCCATCGGGAGGTGGGGGGATTTTCGGAGGCTGAATCCCATGGTGCAGGGGGAGATATAACAGGGGCTCTCAAAGAGGGCCACCTGAGGCTAAACGCATGGGGCCAGGCGCCCCCCAACTCCCGTGTCACAACCATAACCCCCAGTCCCCCCGAAATTATGCTTGGAAGCAGGGCTTTAAAGAAGGTTTTTTTTTTTTTTTTTTTTTTTAAAGATTTATTTAATTTGAAAGGCAGAGTTACAGAGAGACAGAGAGAGATCTTCCATCCGCTGGTTCACTTCCCAAAAGGCCACAATAGCCAGAGCTGGACCAGGCCAAAGTCAGGAGCCAGGAGCTTCTCCCAGGTCTCCCACATGGGTGCAGGGGCCCAAGGATTTGGGCCATCTTCTATTGCTTCCCCAGGCCACAGCAGAGAGCTGGATCGGAAGTGGAGCAGCCAGGACTCGAACCGGCGCCCATATGGGATGCTGGTGCTGCAGTTGGCAGCTTATCCCGCTACACCACAGCGCTGGGTCCAGGGATGAGGTTGAAAAGAGGCCGTTGGGGTGGGGCCTAACGCAATCTAATCTCTCCTTGGAAGTGCCCTAGACCGTGGCCACAGCATGCTGTGTCTGAGCAGCCTGCATTGTCCGAGCCCCCGGGACGTGCAGGGCTCTTCTCGCCTTCTGTGTCTGCTCAGGGACTCACCAAATCAGGAACCAAATTGCATTTGATGGAAACGAGGCTACCGTGGCATTTTGCTTTCCATATAAATACACTTGCAGGTGTTGGGAAACACCCGCTTTTGTTAGATCCTCAGCCCTGAGCCTCGCGTCACCAGCTGGGAGCTCTCTCCTTAAGCGGACACTGGTCGACAGCCCCTCCCCGCTGCCCCCTCCTTCCCCTCGCCCCTCAGGGGCACTGAGCAGGTGTCCAGCACCTGCCGCAGCAGGTGGAAGGTAGAGGCCATCCCAGGAGGCTTGGCCCCTGCCGGGGAACCCCTGCATCCTTGAAGACGGGGTTCAGTGTGCTAGGGTTTGCATTGAAGATATCCCTCCCAGGGCCAGCGGAACTGAGAGCTGCCTGCCTGGTTGGCCCCCAGCTCCTTGCCCTGCCCCTCACCTCCTGAACCCTTCTACAACTCCTGCTCCCACCACTGCCCCCTGCAACCCTCCCCCTGCCACGCCCCCATCAGCACTTGGCTTTGCCACACCCCTGCAAGGCCGGCACCCAGATGCTCCCAGCACAGCGCAGGGAATGGGCTCAGCAAGGTGCCACTGCCCTGCGTGGCCATCAGGAACCAGCAGGACCGGGCTCGGGGCTCAGGCCTTCTGGGCTCTGCCACTGTGCCCCTCCCCCCGCCAGTCCCACGGAGATCCCTTCCATTTAGGACAGTCACCCCAGGCTGATGGGAGAGGGCGGGGGTCTAATTTAAGCTTCCGTGTCTAGACCCTGAATGGCCAGCCGCGACTCAGATCATTCTGGGAACTAAGCAGGTGCCCACAGGCCCAGAGCAGAAAGTGTGGTGTTGGGGTTCGTCTGGTCAGGGCTGGTGCCCCTGGGCTCCCCCAAGCTGCCTTGCTTTCTCGTCGCTGAAAGGGGCCGCCGGTAGCCCCCGTAAATAAATGCCGGGGCCTGCAAAGCCCACGGCGGGAGAAAGGGCTGGCGGCAGCGCCGAGAGCCGGGCGGGCAGAGCCCCAGGCTTTCTTTCGTTTTCTGAACCCTCGAGGTAAGGAGTTTGCTGATGTCAGGTGCAGCCCCAAGAGGCGGACCCCTGCCGGAGAGGTCCCCAGAGAACCAGCAGTCTAGGGCTCTGCAGCTGGGCCCCTGCACCCAGGAGCCTTGCCCCATGCTCACAGACCACAGCCACCGCCCAGTCCGCCTCCAGGACAGCCGGCCCTGCACACCCCACTCATGGCCTCCCCCTGGTCCCAGCCCTCTGCGCTCACCCTTGTCCAGCACGCTGCAGTTCAGGGAGGCCTCTGGGAAAGCGCCCGGGCAGCGGCTGGGAGGCCCGGGGCGAGCCAGGGAGCTGAACAGGGAAGCTGCTGGCTTAGGTCCCCGGCAGCGGCCGTAACAGCGTCAGCAGGAGCAGCGCTGGCCACAGTGAACGCACATGTGCAGAGGGCCAGCCCTCCTTGCCTGGTTCATCCCTGCCTGGGGCACCTACAGCCGTATCTGAGTGCCCGGGGTCAAGTCCCACCTCCACTTCCAATCTAGCAATTGAAGGCTCCAGTATATGGGTCCCTGCCTCCCACACGGGAGACCTGGAGGGGGCTCCTGGCTCCTGGCTTTGGCCTGGCCCAGCCTCGGCTGTTGCAAGGATTTGGGGATGGCAGTGGCCCCAAGCACTTGGGTCATTTTCTACCGCTCTCCCAGGTGCATTAGCAGGGAGCTGGGTCAGAAGTGGAGCAGCCGGGACTGGCACCGCGACCTGCTGGGCCTCACCACGGGCCCCGCCCCTTCTCTCGGGTAACAACCTATCTACCGCGCGCTGTGGGATTCTTTGTCCTTCTTCTCCCAATACAGCTTAGGACGGGCCTCAGCCTGTTTCACAGAGGAGTCCGCTGATGCTCAGAAAAGCTACAAAGCTGGTTGAGTCCCAAAGCCAGGCGCCAGCTCCAGTGCAGGGAGACGCCCAAGGCCTCCCTGGCAGCCTGCTGCTCCTTGCGCTGACCTGGCGCGATTGCTGGTGGGAAGTGGCTCTTTCCCCTCCTTCTCCCCCAGCCCCTCCCTGCCCAAACGTTGCTCTCTGTCCAGCCCAGGGGATGCTACGTGCTTCTGAGTGGGCCTGCTGGAGACCTGGATTTGGAGGTCGCAGTGAAGGGGAGAGGAGGCAGAGGGGACCATGAAGACAGCGTCTACAGAATCCGCCCCTCCGCCACCTGTGTGGAGTCACCCATGGCTCCCTACTGCCCGCGTCCTCTAGGATCCAAAGTGCACCCCGACTTCAGCCAGCACCTCCAGCCTGAGCTGGATTCATTCAACACATCTGTCTCAGGTGTGGGTCCCAGGGCTGCACTGGGGTCACCAGGACAGCCCTGTGAGCCCCCAGTCCCACAGGGCCAGTGACAGCATCGTGGGAGGGACATGATGAGGGTGGTGGGACAGGGACCCTCAACAGGCACCGGGGGGTAGGGGAGGAGGTGCCCAGGAGAGCCTTGGAGAGTCAGCAGGAGGGGGGCATGCTCAGAGAGGGAGGTAACGTGCCCAGGGTCACACAGGAAGTAAGTGGCACAGGTGGGGTTTGAGAGAGAGAGAGGAGAAGGAGGCCCCCGAGAGCCAGAGCGAGGCTGGGCAGGCAGGCTATGGGCGTGGCCCCCAGCGCGCACACACTGTGGGTGGCTCTGCAGACCCCCGGGCGTGTGTGGAGGGCGGGGCAGCACAGGCTTGGATCTGCTGTCAGGAGGATATTAGCACGCTGTCCATCCAATTAGGAGCCAGTAATTAAAATTCATCTTCCTCCTACCGCACAGCATTAAACCACAAACACTTCATTATATGCCTCTTACCTCGCTGATTTGCATAAATGGAAAGAAACACTTAACAGCGGCTGCACTAATTAACGCCTGGGGTGCGCACGGTGCAGTGGCCGGCTGGCAGCATCGCCCTGCACAGGACCCCGCCCCGTCAGAGGCGCCCGGGGCTGGGGGTTCTTGGGCAGCGGTTGGGCTGGGCGGAAGGGCAGGAGCAGAGCCAGCCTCTGACCTCAGGGAGATCCCAGTCTGATGGGGGAGACGCTGAGCTTGCCCTGGGGGAAAGATCTCAGTCTGACGAGAGAGGATCCACCGGACATTGGGATATTCCCAGTCTGATGGAGGAGACACGGCTGTACCATTACGGGGTCCAGGGCTGACGGGAGGTGCACAGCCTCCACCCTCAGTCTTGGGGAGGCCAGAGTGCCTGCTCTGAGTAATCTGATGGGGGAGACCTTACAAGAGCCCGGAGTCAGATGGAAGAAACACGCCTGGCCTCAGATGAAGCGGGAGATGACGGCGCCTGGGGCCAGGGGAGCCAGCTCTGTGACCCGGGGGAGTTTTTGACCTGACTTCACGGCGGCTTCCCCAGGTGCTATCAGGCACTTAGCCGCCGGCAGCCTGGGCCGGCAGGAAGCCAGAGCAGCCTTGGGGGCGGCGACAGGTGACGGAGCCCCAGCCCGGGGTTGAAGGCTGCACGGGGGGGCAGGCGGGACAACTTGCTGACCACAGTGCCAGGTCCGAGGCTGCCCAGGACGGCGACAGCGAGAGGACACCACGCCCAGGGCAGCCGGCAGGGTGGGCTCCGGGTGCTGTGAGGACACGGGCGTGTGCCTGGGCTCAGGCCGACTTAGCACCGCAGAGCACGAGCTGCAACTGTCCCATAACCCCGGATCCTTGAGGGGCAGGGAAGAGCAGGGCGAGGGCGGCCGGGCTCCGGGCGCGGAAGGCAGAGCGGCCGGGTGCGCTGCCGGAGCATGAGGGACTCGGAGAACGCGAAGGGAAGTTTCTGTTGGTGCACGCAGAGGTTGAGACCCACGCATAGGAGGCGTCTTGAAGGAGGTCACGGAGGGTGGCCGCTTGACACAGCAGGTCGGGCTGCGCTCAGCACCTGCACCTGTATCTGGGGGCCTGGGGTCCAGTCCTGTCTCCGCCTCCAGACCAGCTCCCTGCTAATGCGCCTGGGAAGACGGAAGACGGCCCCCTCGCCACCCATGTGGGAGACCCGGGTGGAGCTTCCGGCTCCTGGCTTTGGCCTGACCCAGCCCTGGCTGTTGTAGGCATTTGAGAGTGAGCCAGGCGATGGAAGATCTCTCTCTCTCTGTTCTCTCTCTCTCTCTCCCCCCTCCTTCTGTCTCTCTCCTCTCCCTCCTTCCCTTTCAAATAAATAAAAAATGAGTAAATAAATATTTTTAAAAATTTCATAGAAATGGGTTTTATGAAAAAACTATGCATGGATTTCAAATTTCTTCCAGCAGAATAAACTTATCTTTTTACTCAATTTTCCCATGAACTTTTGGAAGCGCCATCGTATTTTGGGTCTGAAGGTCATTCTGACAGGACCCGCTGAGTCTGGGTCCCAGCCCCTGCCCCCAGTCCTTTCCTAGTCCCAGCCTCGCACCCCTTGAGCAAGCCGGGCTCGCGGGCCATGGGCATCAGATGAGAGCCACGGAGCTGGCTCTCAGGGACCTGCTGTGCTTGGGCTCTTCCCCAGCCTCTGCTCCTGCAGCCTGATTTCTCAGCGTTCAGTCCAGTAAGGAGAGAGACTCGGGCACGCGAATCTGCCTCCGGGTCCTCCGCAGCCTGGGTCGGACCTCCTGGCTCTCAGGCCCTCCAGGGTGAGCTCCATAGCCTGTAGCTCGTCTCGGGGACCAGCTCCCTGCTTTTAGGACACCCTGGGTGCTGAATGCCCTGGGGCTGCTGCTCTGGGACCCCCAAGGACTTGCCCTCCGCCCCGTTTCTCTCCCCCCGTGCACAGCCCCAGGCCTTCAGTCCCCATCTCAAGGCTCCAAGCCTGGTGCCATCACCCCCAAGAGAGGACGAGGGGGCCGCGGCTCAGGAGAAGGGGCCGCCGACCTCCCACGGCCCAAAGGGGCCACAGCCAGCACTGAACTCAGGTCATGGAGGGTGAGCTTCTCGCAGGAGTGAGGGTCTCTGTGGCCCGTGCTGGTGCCACAGTGGGGCAGGCAGGTGCAGGTGACAAAAGCAACTGATGAAATTCACGGGTGTGCCAAGTGCCAGGGAGCCAGAGAGCCCGGGAGGCTGAGCAGTGGCTTCTGGGATGGAAACTGAGGGTGCGGGGTGAGGGAGGGACAGTGGGGGTACATTCCAGGTGGGAACACGGATGGAATTGGCTCGTGTCACCCACATTCACCCTTCCTCTTCCAGCCTCTCTTCTGGTCTCTGGCCCTCCCTTCCCCAGAGGAGGGACCCCCTGGAATCCCGAGAGGTGGGCTAGACTGTGTGAAGGTCCCGGAAGGCTGCCTGGAGGAAGAGTCATCTAGCAGCTCTGGCGTCTTGACCCTGTGAGCCTCACCAGGAGCCGCAGGATCACGGGTGAGACTCCCACCTGCCCGGGCCCCGCCCACCTGTTGCCCACCCTGAGGCACAGCCTCCTGCCAGTCACAGGAACATTCGAGCACCAGGTCCACAGTAGCCGGGAGCGCGTGGGTAGGGGCCCAGCACAGGGCAGGGCACTGATGGAGTCAGCCCCAGACTCCCAGAGCCGAGAGGGCTGAGCGGTTGCCCAGTTTTCACCCAAGGCAGCCCAGCGAGAGACCAAACACACACGGCCTGAAGCCAGAGACTGGAACAAAAGAAGTCAGGGCAGGGAAGGCAACAGGGAGTGGTGGGGACTGGGGCGAAACGTGGGAACACCAGTGACAGCACACAGACTGTGGGCCCAGGGTGGCACTGGGAGTCAGCCAGTGGCCCAAGGGTCATACACAGGCCCGGGGAGGTGTGAGCACAGTGACCTGGAGACTGAGGGACTGTCAGGAACCTGCACCGCGTGACACTGGCCCAGCCACCTCTCCGTGGGCTCAGTGTCTCCGTCTAACACTGCACAAGGCCTGATGCGATGACAATGTGGGGAAACGCTCCCAGCTCCTGGTAAGGGTGGTGGGTTCCCAGACGCCGTGCGTGGTGCTGGTGACACCGCGTGTCACACCCAATCCCCTCGCAGCGCCCCCCACAGCCCAGCTGAACCCCTGTCCCCTCTCTGACCCTCTGGGGAGCGGGGACCACAGCACTTCATCCTCAGGACGGTGAGGCTCCAAGGAGAAACTCCGGCTCGGCACCTGGGCCAGGCAAGGACCCTCCCGGTGGCCACCACTGTTTGTGCGGCTGTCACCGCGTCTCGTTCTTCCAGCCACACGGCCAGGGCTCAGCTGGGCCGGCGTCCAGCCCCCTGCAGGCCCTTTCTGTGCGTGTCAGAGCCGCCCTGAGCCCTCGCCGCCCTCAGAGTGAAGCCAGGGCCGCTGGCATTGGCCTGCGGAGCCCATTAGGGCCGAGCGCGGACGGTAAAGGGACGGACAGCCAGAAAGCACAGACCATCCGTAGCAGCAGCGCCCGGGAGCGGCGCCGTCCTGCCCACCCCGGCCCCCCACTCTCCTGCCTGCCACTGCTCAAAGCCAGAGGAGCACACATGAGCAACGCCCTCAGGAGCCCCCCCCTTCCAGGAGTGCCCCCGGGGGCTCGCGTCAATCCATCAGTGTCAGCGCAAAGCGGTCACCTGGGCTGAGCTCGGTCTGTGAACTGGGGGAGCTTCTGATCATCCTATTCCAAGGAGACAGAGGCTCAGAGAGGCTGAGTAAGCCGCACAGCCCACACAGCTCCCACCTGGCCAAGCCGGGACCGGAGCGTGGGGCCCCGCCCCCGGAAGTGGCACCTGCTCCTCAGGGCTGGCGGCACCAGGGACTTGTCAGCTCTGGAAAGCAGGACCCCGTGTTTCCTGCATGGCCAGAGGGCAAAGGACACAGTGATGGAGTCGCAAGGCTGCCTGCGCTGTGGGCTGGGTGTCGCCCTGCCCCCAAGACTCCCCACCCAGCTTCTGCCCCTGTCAACTCGGAACTAGCCTGTCCTGGATCTGGAACCTTCTGGAAGCATCTAGGCCCAGCCCTCCAGCTCACGTCATCCCGAGGTGGCTGAAGTTGAGAGAGGCAGAGGGACGTGTCCCAGCTTACGCACCCGGACCTGCAGAAACTCAGGAAACCGCAGTGAAGAGCTGCACAGTGTTCAAGAGCGACGTGTGTTGTGCGGCACTATGTACGGACTTCCCGCTCGTTTGCACCAAACTAGACGGACCTCTTTAAAAAGGATGTATTTATTTGAAAGGCAGAGTTACAGAGAGAGAGAGAGAGAGAGAGAGAGAGAGGTCTTCCATCCACTGGTTCACTCCCCAAGCAGTTACAACAGCCTGGGCTGGGCCGGGCAGACGCCAGGACTGGGACTCCGTCCAGGTCTCCCGCGTGGGTGGCAGGGTCCACCTTCCACTGCCTCCCCAGGCGCATTAGCAGGAAGTTGGATCAGAAGCAGAGCAGCCAGGCAGGACTCAAGGCAGCAACTCCCACGTGAGATGCAGGCTTAACCCACAGCACCACAGCGCCAGCTCCACCGGATCCTTAATTCCAGCTTCCACGAACTGGGACGGCTCCCAGCCCCCCGCCCTCCAGCCTCGGCACAAGCTCCCAGAGCCCCCCCGGATACAGCTAGAGGTCGCCCCAGGAAGGCAGGAGCACTGTGGGCTAACCCAGTAGGTCCTCAAGTGACCCTGTGGGCTGGGTCAGCTCAGTCACTCATCCAGCGAGCGCCTACTGTGTGCCAAGCCCCGCCCCAGGCCGTGAGCACCCGGCAACAGAGAGCAAAGCTCCTTGCCTCCTCGGTGGTGGCAGGTGTGGACGGCCAGGGGAGCGGGCCAAGGGGATGCAGGGTGCCAAGCAGGGCAGCCGTGTGTCCCCAGTGCCTGGCACAGCCCTGGCGGGCACCTGCTCTCAACTAATGGCCATTAGTGACCCCGTTCACCTTAAAATGACCCATCTGGAGGATGAGGTGTGAGGCTGCCCTTGCCATCATCACCACTGGGAGGCGCCCTCACTTAGCGGGTGAGGCAAAACAGCTTGTTTTCTTGCCAACACCCAAGAGCGTCTACATATGGCCCAGGCCCCGCCTCGGAGGGCGTGCGCTCGCGTTAGCATCGGGCGCAGGAGGGAGAGAGGTCATTAGTGTCACAGCCACGTCCAGGCCTGGAGCCCCACACCGTGGTGTGAGTCACGGGCCAGCAGGTGCTCAGTCCCCTCCTCCACCTTTGTGTGGCACACGTCCTGCCCCGCCCTGCTGGTCACGGGCTTGAACGTGGAGCCTCCTCTGGCCACTGGGATGTGGCCCTGGTCCCTCTAACTCCAGACCAGACCCCTCCCACACCTCCTCATCATTCATCAGCAGGCTGGGTACAGAGGACCCAGTGGGGACCTCAGGGGGTGACAGACACGAATGGGACCTCGGGTGAATCCGTTCCACGTCGTCTGAGCACAAAGTGCACTTTCTCTGTGCTCCCTCACCAGCAGTGGAGCGGCTGCTGTCCGTCAACCTGACCTTGCACGTGGCCAGTGAAGGCCCTGGGGCACTCAGTGATCCGTGAGCAGCCAGAGTTCCCATGATTCCTGATGGCCAAGTCACGTCCTTCTCCGCCTGGCGACCCCGCCCAGGTCCCTTTGCCGGACACTTTGCTTTCTCCAGGGACAACGGGACAGACACTGGTCTGGCCTCCTCTCCTCACGGCACCAAGGTGGGAAGGCCGACGTGGTAACAGACACCAGTGGGCCTCAGGACCAGGGCTGCCCAGCCAGCAGACGGCATGCTGTCTCCTCCCAGCGGTCCAGAAGCCAGCAGCACCCAGGGTCTCCCTGGGAGAGACCCCACTGTGGTGGCTCTGATGGGGTCGCGAGGGTCACAGGGTGCCTGGTGGACCCGGAGGGCTCTGAGCTCAGGGATCTCAGCTCCCTCGGCTCCCTGGGAGGACACGCCTCCAGGACTCAAGAGGAGGGCGGGGCCAGAATGGGGTGCTGGTTTGTCTGCCCTGGCCCTGGATTAGGTATTCACACGCCCATCCTCCCAGCCCCATGAGCAGCGCCTCAAAGCAGCTGGCCACGGCGCTGCAGACGCCTGTGGCTGGCACAGATTCCCAGGCCCAGGTGCGGCCTGTGGTCGGAGCTGAAACCTCACAGTTAGACCCTGTGCCAGGCGTCGTGCCAGGGGCTGCCCGTGCACCAAACCGCATCTTCCCAACCTCCTCTTACGGCAGCCCCTGTACCGGCATGGGAGACCCGGAAGACTCCTGGCTTCTGGCTGTGGATATGCGCGGCTCCAGCCATTGCAGCCATCTGGGGAGTAAACCAGCGGATGAAAGACCTCTCTCTCTCTCTCTCTCCCCTCTGCCTCTGCCTCTCCTTCTCTCTCTGTGTAACTCTGACTTTCAAATAAATAGATAAATCTTTAAAAAAAAAGAATAAGCTATCTCAGGTATGGGGTCCGAGCCCACACCTCTATAACCTCCAGCACACACAGCCTGGAGGTAAATGTATACAATGTTTCAATAGTTTTGTGCACGAAACAAAGTTTTGTGCTGTGGAGTCTTCTGCTTGTGGCCGGAGTCGGCTCTCCAAAACGCATGCTTGCATTTCGTGTGTTCGGATCAGAGACGCGCAGCTTGCATGAGTGTACGCGAACCCTGAGCCCAGGTTCTGCCCAGGCTGTCACTCAAACCGCCTTAAAGGAGCCCAGGAACCACCTCTGTGACTGGCATTACAAGCCCATTTTACAGATGAGAAACTGAGGCAGGAAACAACTCATGCAAGGTCAGGGAAACACAGCTGGAGAGAGAAATGGGTAAACGCGTGCTCAGAAAGACACCCAGGATCCCAGGACCAGCCCGCATGACGGAGACCCAGCGGGCCACACGGCGGGGCTGGCCTGTCTCTGAGGCAGCTAGCTGAGCAGGCCTGGGGAGGCAGGGCCGTGGAGCCGGGATCCACCACCCCATATTGTCAGCAACATCAGCCACGCGATTCACGAGCACTCATGCTACTGATGCCGGCGGCGGGCACAGCCACTCTGGCAAGGTCTGCTCCATCCACCACGGCCCGGAAGCCTCCCCGGAGAGCACACGTGTGTGACACACACCTGGCCCGGCTGTCGTCTGGAGGAGGTGGGCTGCAAAGCTGCCGCGGAGCTGGTAGGCCCCCGAGCCCTGCTGCGTGCACCTGGTTGGTCAGCCACCCCGGGGGCCACCGGCTGGCGGGCAGGCCTTGAGGGGGCCGTGAGGGCTCCCCACATTTGTTTCCGGTATTCAGCTCATGCCCTGGGTTCTTTTCTTTTAAAGATTGATTTATTTATTTGAGAGGTTGAGTTACAGACAGAGGGAGAGGCAGAGAGGGAGAGAGGTCTTCCATCTGCTGGTTCACTCCCCAAATGGCCAATCCAAAGCCAGGAGCCAGGAGCTTCTTCTGGGTCTCCCACGTGAGTGCAGGGGCCCAAGGACCTGGGCCATCTTCTACTGCTTTCCCAGGCCATAGCAGAGAGCTGGATGGGAAGTGGAGTAGCCGGGACTTGAACCGGTGCCCATATGGGATGCAGGCACTGCAGGCAGAGGCTGAGCCCACTACACTACAGCACCGGCCCCAGCTCTGGCTTCTTTGATGCACATGACCATGAACTGGTTTGCACAGGGGCCAGCAAGCTCTGCCGTGCCACTGCAAACAACCTCATTCGCCCAAGGGTAAAACATTCGCTCTGTAAATTATACAGGCGTGTTTTTTCCACTTCTTCGCTTTACTTCCCTGTGTCTTCCGAGCAGTGAAAAGACATCCCTGGGGCGGGGCCTGTGTCACGCTCACGGAGCTGCACAGCCCTTCACTCCGCCTATGTCTCCCGTGCACCTGCCCGGAGTGAGAGCTAGGGCTGAGCAGTAGCGAGGCAGCTGGCGACAAAGTGGACCTGGCCACTGCCTGGTGGCAGCTTCCAGCCCAGCCCAGGGACTGGCAGACTGCAGACTGCCTGGGTTCCGATCCCAGCTTCACTGATACCCAGCTGTGTGGCCTTGGGCAACTTGCTTAACTCTCCTGGGCTTTAGTATTGGTGCCATTGAGGCAATGACAGCGCCTCTCTCTCAAAGCTGTCATGAATTTACATCAGCTGTACCTATATGGGCCCCGGGATGCAGGAGGTGTGAACCACTTCCTGATACTGGTAACGAGGACATTCTATTTGTCTGGGGGCTTGGATGCTGAGCAGGTGACCAGGCAAACTCACTAACACAAGCAAGCAGGGCCTGAGGTCAGCTCAGATGTGTGGATAGAGAGAGAGAGACCCCGGCAGGTGGAGGCAGCATTTGTGGGGTTCAGGAAAGGCACCTGTGTCCTGGCAGCCGGAGGAAGAGCCTGGTGAGGCGAGAGGAGTGGAGGTAATTCCAAGTTCAAAGGCCCCCAGGCCGGGCAGCTCCCAGCACCTGGAGGCAAGGGGGTGGGGCAGCCCTGGAGTGGCTGGAGCAGGCGTGATGACGCTGGCCGGGCCGCCCGGGCCGGTGGGACTGGACTCGCTGCTCCGAGGCTTAGGCTGGGAAGGGATCTGATCTGATTTACATTTTAATAACGTCTCCTGGTGCCCAGGGCACAGAGGGCGAAAGTGGCGGCGCTGGGGCCAGCTGGGAGGCCGTGGCAGGCGCAGAGGGACTGGGGGCTGGGGGTGGTGGTGGCCGTGGCGGTGGCGGGAGAGGGGGAGAAGCAGCCGCATTTGGGATGTGCAGGGGCAGAGCTGCCAGGGCTCCTTTCTAGATGGGAAGTGGATGGAGCTCGGAGGAGAGAGAAGTCCTTCTTCTGACCCCACCATCACTGGCTGTGCCACCCTGCGCACGTCACCCGACCCCTGGGGGCCTGGCCCCCTCCTGTCCCAGCGGTAAGACTGGCAGGGCAAAGGGTGGGGAGGGATTGGCACCATCACTCCCTCTCTACTGCATTCTTACACGTGACCTCCCAAGGTCACCTACCCAGGATCAGAGAGGGCGGGGGACCTGCCAAGGTCACCCAGCAGGGCCCGGTTCAGTGCCAAGCCACGGAAGCCACATTATTTCTCCCCTAAAAATCGGTGCTTCTGCCCGTTTTGCCTGGAAAAGTCTGGGCGAGAGGGCGGAGCCTAAAACACCTACTGGGAGGATGCAGAAAGAAGCCGCAGGGGGCCCCCTCCAGGTCTGGGTCCTGCACCCCCACCCCCAGCAGAAGGTCAACTCAGCGGGGGACCCAAGGGGGAAAGGCTCACCTCACCCCAGTCCCTGCTCGGCGCCGTGCAGGAAGGGGTGTGTGCACCCGTGTGGAAGGTCACCCTTAGGATGCTCCCGGGGGGCCCAGGGCCCCAGGGGGCGAGGCTGGGGGCGCGGGCAGCTCGCAGGGAGCGGGCGCCGCCGTGCCTTTTTACGGCGGACTTCTCACATGGTTGGTTTTGCCATTAACTTTGAATGCCTTTGTGGGACTATAACGTCCCCCGTGGTGGGTGACAGGGAGCATGAATTGAGGAAATTGGTGGCAAAAGCAGGGTAATGGGTGGCTTTCAGACACTGCGGAAGGGTCAGGGACAAAGGCAGGGAGAAGCCGTCGCTCCACATAAAGCGCTCCAGCGATAACTTTTTAAAAAGAAGCCCATAAATCCCTTTCTGTTTCCTCCCGGAATTCTGTGTGCCCAGGCTCGGAAGAGGCGGGCGGGATAATGACCATGGTGCTGATGGCGGCGGAGCGCTGTTTTCCTTTGTGTCCCGTCCTAAAAGCCCCAAATGATGTGTAGCTTGTGGCTAATACCTTTGGATTCAAAAGGGAACGTTACTTATTCAAGTCGGCAGGAAGGGATGTGTTCGGGCCCCTCCGACAGTCGTCCATCATCTCACCGTGAGCCTGACACTCCAGTCTGTGGGTAGGACAGATGGGGAAACTGAGGCACAGAGACAGTAACTGTCTGACTCAAGGAACTGACAGGGACGGGACAAGGACCAGCGCCCTGCTCCCCCCGACCTGGCCTTCACTGTCCGGCTGGGCTGGCCCCGAGAGGGGAGGGGCTCTCACCTGGGAGGGCCAGGGGTACTCTTTCTGGGTGGTCTGGGAGGCTGTTTCCTGGAGGTCACTTTGAGGAGCTGGGTGACTGGACCTAGATGCTTCCAGAAGGTTCCAGACCCAGGTTAGGCTAGGTCGGAGTTAGGCAGGGGCAGAAGCTGGGCGGGGAAGGAAAGGCAGACAGGGTTCCCTTGGGCTGAGGAGTGGAACAGAATCCCTGCTTGGGCAGGGGGCGCCGGGGAGCAGCCCACCTCTGGGAAGGACTCGGCTGGACAGGGGTGCGAGGGGATGTGGGCGCCTGCACGTCACCTGCCCACCCCAGTCCTGCTCCGTCCTGGGGAGGGGCTGGGAGGGTAGCACAGGTGGGGCGGGGGGCTCCCTGCAGCCACCCTCCTCCCTCTGCGTGCGTCTTCCCCAGCGTGGAACTGAGAGGAGGCAGGAGGAGCACTCACAGGGACCCCGACTGAAACGTGACAGGGTCTAGGGCTCTGACCCTGCCCTCATGGGGCTCCCAGCCTGAAGGGAGAGACCCAGGCCCTGCCCTGGGGAGGCCCCAGTCTGATGGGGACAGCCCCTGCCCTGGGGAGGCCCCAGTCTGGCAGGGCATCTGTACCCCGCGACCTTCTGAGAGCTCCCCAAAAAAGGATTCTGGATTCTTTAAGAGCAGAAGTGAGGGCGGCGGCCCAGAGGCCTGTGTCTATAGAGGATTTTCCCCGGGGCTGTGGGAAGGGGCGGGCACAGCTGGAAGGCCCCTGGGGGTCTCTCCCTGGTGCCAGCAGGTCCAGCCCAGCTCAGTCCCTCTCGGAGGACACATCAGCCTCTTCATGGTGTGAGAGCTGAGCCCTGGGGAATGGACACCCAGGCCGTGGGCAGGGGTCAGGTCAGGGCGGGACGTGGGGGAGCTATGGGCAGTTCTTAGCAGGAGGGAGAGGGGTCGGCCCCATGATCACAAAGCATGGGCAGGGCGGCCCGAGGAGGAGCAGAGGAGGAGACTGGCTGTGGTGTCACCAGGCAGGAGCCCAGGGGCTGGAGTGGGACCCGGGTCGGTGTGGGGCGGTGGAGGGCAGTGGGCTCCACACCTCGTGTCCAGCCGGATGGGATAAACCGTTGCAGCCACGTGGAGTCTGCCCACGAGCAGCTGTGCGGCTGGGCTCAGGGACGTGGCCCAGGCCCCCGCCCCCGCCACCGCCCCGCCCCGTCCAGATGCCCGCTCGTCTGCGGGAGCCCTCGGAGCCGGGCAGCGGACATCTGCTGCTCTGCGGAACGGGAGGCACCCGCGTCCTGCCCCCGCGAGGAGGCTACGCTGGGGTCTCCAGACTGCGAGGGGATCCGGGGGACACGAGCCTCTGGCTCCGCCATCACAGCACGCAGGTCGGGCTGGACCCCTGGGTTGGACGCCGAGGCCACGGCCGCCCCTGCCCGCTGCGTCTCCCATCTGCACGGGCATTCGGCCTGCTGGCTGGCGGGGCCTTCAAGCCAGGCAGTGCAGGGGTCAGGTGGAGGCCTGAACTGACCCATCTGTGAGAGGAGCTAATAAGCCCCTCAATTTGCATATATGCAAACAAGGCTCCTCTGTCCACAGAGCAATTAGCATCGTCTAATGCCCGGCCGGGCCACCAGGATTGGTTGAGCGGCCTGGGACTTTATCTGCTGGGCTCGGAGCCGGCTCCTTTCAGCCGAGGCCTGGATGATGAAGTCCCAGTCTGGGCCCGGCGCCCTCGTCGTGAGGCAGAGAGCTCGGGCCAGGCTGGCGGGGGAGGAGCGGGGAGGACCACGGGCCTGGGGAGACCTCCTGGGTCTTCTCTCCCTGTCTCTGTTTTGGCCACAGGGCGAGGGGTGATCAGGCGATCCAGTGAAGGTGAGACGCCTGTGCATCCCAGCTCCAATGCCACGGCCAAGGGCACTGGCCAGGGCTTTGAGTTCCACTTGGAGCCTGGGTTCTGATCCCGGCTCGACCTCGTGCTGCTGTGTGGTGATGCACAAGTTAACTGACCTTTCTGGGCCTTGGTATGCTCATATGTGAAATGGAGAGAAAGCCTCTTGCAGAGGCCCCTGGGAGGATGGAGGGCAGGGGGAGGGTAGCTGTGGCCTCCATGACGGCGCTCTGGTGAGAGAGGGGAGCACCCCTCTCGCTCCACCTGCTGTGTCTGGTGTTCCTGTTTCCTCTGAACCGGGCTCTGAATTGTGTGGTATTTTTCCATTCAGCCACGGGTGGCACTTGGCCTGGGCCCATCCTCATCCTCACTATTACAGATGATGAGCCGGGGCCCACGGGCATGCCCAGACGCCGGCCGCTGCTGGGGGCCCACAGGCTCCCAGCCCCCCACCCCCAGGTCAGTCTGCCTTCTCCCTGCCCCCACCCCCAGGTCTAGGCTCTTGCCGCTGTGTGTATCATTCCGCTGAGCCTGCTCAACCAGAGCCGGAAGTCCCTTCTTGTATCCGACTGCTTCCAAGTCAGCCCTGGCAGATGGGGAAACTGGCTCCCCGCCTCCTCCCTAAGCACCGGAGACAATGAGCATCATGGCAAACACGAAGCGAAGGAGGCCTCGAGGCTCTGATCCTGCCCCACCCCCACCAGGGGCCCTTGATTCTCCCTTCTGGAAGTCAGTTCCTATCGCCCTGGAAGGTCACCCTCCTGCGTCAAGTTCCACGCGCCCCGCCCCGCTGGGTGACCCCGAGAGGTGGTGAGCAAAGAGGAGAGGCTGGGGAAGGGGCTGAGTCCCGGGTCCTGAGCTAGCGTTGCTCTCCCGGGGCAGGGTGTCTGTTGTTCTGTCTGTCTGTCCCCATCACTCCTGTCTGCAGGGTGCTGGCGCAGGCAGACACAGGTCAGCCGCTCTGGGAGCAGAGCCGAGAACGACACGAGCCCCGCACCTGTGCTCCCCGGTCCCCAGAGGGAAAGAGGCGCTGTCTCAGGCCCCAGGGAGCACCCAGGGTGAAGGGGCAGCCAGCAGGGGATTACCACCCTGGGGAGGAAGGAAGCCTGGGGCAGCCCGGAGGAGGGGTCCCGACGCAGCCAAGCGCAGGGGGTGGTCGGGGAAGGTGCCCCCAGAGAGGTGAATCCCCAGCTGACCCAGAAGGATGCCTTGGAACGAGCCAGGTAACAGGTGAGCAGGCAGAGGGAGGGGCAGGAGCAGAGGCCTAGCGGCCTGCAGAACACGACACAGGCGGGAGCCACAGCGCTGCTGACGGGAGGGTTAGCGTCCCTGCACCTGCAGCGGCAGGCGCCGCCGGGCTGGCTGCCTCCCATCGGAGCGACGGTGACGGCGTGGTTTGGGCTCCTCCAGATGCAGCCTCGGGGCGGGGGGAGTTTGAGCTCAGGGAGCTTACTAGGGAGGTGACGCCAGGACACAGAGAGAGGCAGGGGCGGGAGGCCAGTGCTGTCAGGCCAGCCGCCTCTGCGGACAGCTGGGACTCCGTCCTTCTGGGGGAACCTGGGAGGCAGTGCAGGAGACGCATCTCAGAGTAGCCACAAGCAGGGCAAGAAAGCCAAGACAGTCACCCCGAATCCCTGTCTGTCCTCAGCTGGGGGCTGATCCCTGCACGTCTGGTCCACCCCGTGCAAGGCGGTGCAGGGTGTGGTGTGGGGGCGCTGGCCTCGACAGAGCTGCATTGCTGGGAGCTGACTTCGGCCAGCAGAGAGACACACAGAGCAGATATGGCCTGCCACCAGCAGCGCCTGCTACAGTAGTGAGCCCGTCTCACAGATGAGGGAACCGAGGTTGAGAGCACCCACGTCCCTGGGGCCGGGTCCCACGGCAGCACACAGTGGGGCCGGCCTTCCCAGCCAGGGGTTTGCACAGCCCTCTCACCTCCGAAAAGGACATAGCGTGGCAACTGAACCCCTAGTTCACATCCTGACGGCATCGGGAGGTGGCTCCTTTGGGGAGTCCTTAGGGCTAGACACGGTCATGAGGCTGGGGCCCCCTGGACGGCCTGCACGGCCTGCCTGAGCTGGCAGCTTGCCGCCCTCACCGCGCGATGCCCTGGGCCATGTGGGGACACAGCAAGAAGACCCCCGCCGGACGCTCAGCGGCTGCCCAGCACCGCCCTCCCAGACTGCCAGACACCCCAAAAAAGTCCCTTTCTTGCTGTTCCAGGACACAGACGCAGGTGATAACCACTGAGCCACACTGCCTGACTGTGGGCCACTCCTGACCCTGGGGGTGGAGGCTCTTCTGGGAGTGGAGAGAGGTGAAGGCGACAGAGGGCTACAGGGGCATCATCGGGTGGCGTGTGGGAGGTCCCTGCACCGGGGAGGGGTCGGGGAGCCCCACGACCTCCTCATGGGCCTGGCCCCACGCTGCCTCCCCTCCCTCTCGCTCGGTGGAGGCATCATCCCAGCCCAAACCGGAGCCGAGACAAGGCTTCCCCGGCGGGAAGCGAAGAGCGAATGTATTCATGCGAGAAGGTTTCAACACGAGTGTGCGTTTGGTTGTACACATCACAAATTGCCCTTGTCAAAAAGGACACAGAACACTTGCAACTGGAGGATTCCTGGAGAATCCAGCAAACAGGGACTCTGCATGCAGGAGGGGGAGGGCTCCCTCGGAACAGCGCAGAGTGGAAAGGAAAGAAGGTGGGTTTTGGAGTCAGAGCCAGGCCTGAGCACACAGTAGGTGCTCCGTAAGGGCAGGCCTGAGCACACAGTAGGTGCTCAGTAAGGGCTTGCTGACCAAGCGAGTGGCTTCCAATCCTGCCTCCCCGGACTCCCGTGCCTCAGTGTCCTTATCTGCGGAAAAAGGACAATGATGTTGACCCACGGGGACTTATGCGACAGCATCCAGGGAGGCCCTCGGCTGGGTGCTCAGTTCATGGCGATGGGAGCAGCAGACGCTGGGCCTCTCTGTGCCTGCGCCTACAGGGAGCTCCCCCGCATGCGCTTGGCCCTGATGTGAGGCAGGCCGGGCTATTCCTGCCCCCAAGGGACCCTCAGTTCTGGGCTCCTTCGGAACCCTGTGTCCACGGTCTTCCTTGCCCTGCTGTGCAGGCTTCCTAGGGTCACGACCCCCAAAGAAACCACCTGCACCAGATTGTTGCCTCAGGCCCCGCCTTGAGGGTCCCCGCCCCTCCGAGTGACAGCCAAGGCAGCAGCTGCGATGCGGGCCCTGGGGCTGAGCCCCTGAGGGGTGAGGAACCGAACCAGACCTGCTGTGCCTGCTCACGTTGCGGGCCCGGGGAGGACTGATGGAGATCAGCATCAGGACAAAGCCGTGGAGCACAAGAAAGAACGGTACAATGTCCTCAGACGGATTATTACATTTCTGCGGTGAGATAAGGATCTTAAAGCGCTCGGATTCCATAGCCCGCGTGTGGGGCTCAGGCACAGACCGTCTCCGGGGCTGCTAATCCCAGCTCAGGCTCTGCCTATCAAGTTATCTTCAGTCCCAACCCTGGGGCAGGTACACGCTTCCCCGAGAGGCGTCCAATCTCGTCAACCTTGGCCTTGAGACAAAGAGCAGCCTGGATGTTAGGGACCTGATGGGTCCCAGGCCAGGGAAAGAGAGGTGCTCGGAGCTCAGCCACAGTCATTCCTCGAACTGAGTCAAACTCTTCCTCTTCCTCTAAAGAGTGGAGCCCCGGACGTCTGCAGGGGGAGGGTTGAGAGCTGGGAGCCAGACTGCAGGGCGTGGAGGTCCAGCTCTGTCTCTCACTAGCTCTGTGGCCCCGAGTCAGTTTCTTAACCACTCTGTACCTCTGTTTCCTTGTTTACAAAATGGGGCATCTACTAGGATCTAAATGATAGAGTTTTTAATGCAGATTAAACATATTAATATTTATAGAGTGCTTAGGAGCCTTCCAGGCACACACTACTAAGTAGTCCGTAAGTATTTGTTAAATAAATATCTGTGTGCTTACCTCAAAGGGCTGTCACAGGACCACCAGATAAACACACAAAGACCGTCCGTATGTGGCAGGAACCCGTGCAAACATAGTACACTCAGGGATTCTCCTTACATCTCCACTCCCCGCACGGCGGCTACCTCGGGGGGTTTCGCAGGGGTGGAAGCCAACAGCGGACCCTGGAGCTTCCCACAGTGGGCACGAGACGTGGGGCTGCTCCTCCCCAGCCCTGGGACTTGAGCAAGTGAGTTCACACCTCCGTGCCTCAGTGTCCACATCTGGGAAGGCAGGGAGAACAAAGGCTGCCATCTCGCAGGGTTGAGGGGAGCACTGGGGCAGACAAGCGTGGAAGTAACCTTGAGACCGGGGCAGGGTGACTTTCTCTCCCTAGCCCCCCAGAGGAAGTCACTTCACTTTGGGGGGGTGTTCAGGGTCCTCACCCGCAGTGGGGGCCCAATGCACCTGCTCACTGGGGGCTGCTGCTCTTGGAGCTGACAGCCCAGGACTGGGGAGAGCATATGATCGGAGACAGCCTTTTTCCTCGGGAAAAAATCTGTTGATCAATCTAAATCGCAGACAATCCTCTAATCTCCTAGGCATGGCCGTGGAACTCAATGCAGGATTTCTCTGCCTGGCTGTGATTGACTGGGGCCCATGTCTGAGCAGGCCGGGGGAGGGGGGAGGAAGCAGGCAGCCACAGCTGAGCCCTGCTGTGCACGATCCCTGGGGGGCAGCCCCCACACTTGGGTGTCTTCCAGGAGCTGCAGCTCCATCCTGAAGACGTGGGCCAGGCCGGCCCTGGGGACAGGGGCCCTGAGGAGAACAGGGTAGCCCTGTGCTCATCTTCTGCCCGAGGAGGAGCCCAGAGATGTTTGTCCAAAGGCTCTGGCCTGCTCTGGACTAATGTGTTTGCCTAAATGCTTGTGTCTCTGATAAGAGATGAGCAGATAATGCCTGGGAGTAATTACCCTCCCCGTGGGAGCCGAGCTGGCGTCCCAGCTGCAGATCTGGACCAGAACCCAGCCAGGAGGAAGGCTACAGGTTCTCTGCCCTGGACGTCTTGGAGACCATGTCTACAAGGGATTCCCGACACGCCTGGCAGCTCAGAGAGAGTTTGAATGACAGCCCTACTGCCTCTCCTTGCAGATGGAGCACAGGAGGCTCAGACAGGGCGAGAGGCGAACAAGCAGCACAGAAGTCAATGCTCCCAGATAAGGAGAATGCTCCTGCGGTCGGGGCTGAGGGAGTTGCAGGCGGAAGGCGATAGATACTCCTTTCACTCGCTCACCCACTCACTCAGCGTCAGTTGGCAGAAGGGAACCGGCGGAGCACTCTCCGAGGTGCTGAAACACATCCTCTTCCCCTGGCTGGCAGCTCCTGGAAGGTGTGGCCCTCACCTGGACTGCTCCCAGCTCCAGCTCCAGCTCCAAACCCTGGCATATGGTAAGACCTGGATCTCGCACATAGTTTATCTCGTTTAATTCTCACCTGCATGGCGAATATTCTCACCACCTTCGTTTCACATGGAGGAACCCGAGGTCTGAGAGGCAAAGGGAGTGGCCCACGTGGTGGTCACGATGAATTCTCTCAGCCCGTGGTCAGCATTACGTGCTTGCAGTAGGCAGGCCAGCTGGGCTCTCCAGGGGGCTCCCGGCTTCGGGGGGGCCTCAGCTGTGGTTAAACTGTGAATATGCTGTGACCAGCAGAGCAGGGGCTACCACGGGGGGAATGGCCATTATTTCATATTCTGACTTCCATGGCACGGGTCTGCGGGCCGAGGGTGCCAGGCACCGCCCTGACAAGCCCAGAGAGGCTCAGGGTTGCAGGCTGGGGCATCTCTAATCCCAAACCCTAAATCCAAAGTTCCCAATTCCGAAACTTCCTGAGTATCCACACAACACCTCAAGTGACGAATTCCGTCCCATAAAACTTGGCTCCACCCACAAAATTATTTCAAAATAATACATAAAATTACCTTTCAGCTACATGGATTAGGTGTATTTAGAACATAAATGAATTTTGTGTTTAGACCTGGATCCCATCCCCCAAGATAACTCATTATGTGTATGGAAATATTCCCAAAAAATCTGATAAAAATTCAAAACCTGGGGCCTGTACTGTGGCATAGGTGGTAAAGCCACCACCTGCAGTGCCGGCATCCCATATGGGTGCCAGTTTGAGTCCTGACTGCTCCACTTCTGATCCAGCTCTCTGCTATGGCCTGGGAAAGCAGTGGAAGATGGACCAAGTGCTTGGGCCCCTGGACCCACGTGGGAGACCCAGAAGAAGCTCCTGGCTCCTGGCTTCAGATTGGCCCAGCTCTGTTGCAGCCATTCAGAGAGCGGATGGAAGACCTCTCACTCTCTCTCTCTACCTTTGTCTCTGTAAATCTGCCTTTCAAATAAATAAATAAATCTTCTTAGAAAATTGTGATTTTTTAAAAAAAATTCAAAATCTGCCAAACTTCTGGTCCTAAGTATTTCTGGCCCAGGACCCTCCACTTGGACCTGTAGGAAAGACACCTTTCCCTTTTCACACATATTTGTTCAGGTGACCACGGTGGACAAGCCAGTAAGGGCGAGATCAGAGCCTGTTTGTCACACTGAAAGGGAAGTGACCTGCCCAAGGCCACACCCAGGCCCAAGGTGTGGATAAGCCCCAGTTCAGACCTTATCTCTGCAAATCCACGCTCTCCTGTTCTTGGGAAATAGAGGAAGACTTGACACAGGGGCTGGACCAGCGAAGGCGTGCTGGCCAGCAGAGGCCAGAGGGACGAGGGGCTAGGAGCCCAGGATGGCCACTGTGCCGGGCCTCGGGGCAGCTGAGGGCTTGGGCCAGAGGCCTGGCCTCACCCGGGCCTCAGTGAGTGGGTGTCTTGAAGCCACATGCAGCTCTCCCCTCCCCCTCCTGCCTCTTGCTTTATGGAGGCGCTAATTTTAGCCAGCCAGAGTCAGCCTGAGCTTTTAAACCCCGGGCTGATTTATGCTTTGCCTTAATTGCTCCAAAAAAGCGCTTTGCATCTAGAGGGAGAGAATGAATATAACTCTATTTAGGTTAAAAATTTAAAGCCAAATTCTCCCTGCTCTGGCACGGGGAGAAGAACACACTTCGCTCTGTCTCGGGGGCCTCCCTCCCCCTTCTCTGCCCCACAGGCCAGATGCCAGCAGGGAAGGAAGCAGAGAAGCCAGCAGCATTTCCAGCCACTGGCGGGACACAGGGCACTTGTTACGGGCCCCAGGGGCACCTGTGCGGCCCCCTGAAGGCAGCAGCCGCCGCTCACCACGTGCCCCTCAAGGGACCCGTGAGCACAGCGCAGGGTAGACAGGGCCCTTCATTAAGGCCTCTGTCTTGTTACCAACAGAAAACCTGCCATTCGCCAATGCCCATGGTGGTGCTCTGGGCAATCAAGAGGCAGCCGGGTCCCTACACTCCCAGGACAGACCGTGTGTCCAGGGGCAGTCCTACAGCTCCTCTAGGATGGTGTGGTCTGGTTCGCTCATCAGCACTGCATCCACTCGTCTGTCTGTGTGTCCATCCACCCAGCCACCCAGCCAGATACCAGATACACGCAGCACAGCGCCAGGGTAGAGACAAACAGGGCTCGTCACTGAAGTGCAGGCAGCAGGCCCCTGCCCACAGCCCATGAGTGCAGGTGGGACTTGTGTGTGCTGTGCCACAGCCAGGCTGCCACGCAGAGGGAGACACCTCTCTACTTCCCCTAGCTGGGAAGGGGGCCAGGGAGGCCCGAGAAGACGGCAGAGCCCAGAGAAGGGGTCCGGGTCCCTGAGTCTCCACGCGGGGGGTGGGGGGCAGCCGCCTGCTGACCGCGATACCAGCATCGGCCATCACATGAGTGAGAACGTGAGCTTTCTTACAGCCCCTCAGAGCGCCTGTGGCTAATGCATCGCAGAAAGCCCATGCCGTGAGTGAACAAAGGAATAGAGCCATGATAGCGGATGCCTGCAAGAGCGACGTTCGCAGACGAGATACCCAAGGCTAGGGAAGCAGGATGACTTGCCCAGGGTCAGGTGCCTGGTAGTGGGGGGTCCGGGACTTGAACCCGACTGTCCTGTGCAGTCACCGGGCTGCAGCTGGGGGAATTTGTCGCACACGCCCTTGTCGCTCCCTGGGTGCAGAAGCTGGGGCTGGGGATTCGCCAGGGGCCACCAGTGTGGCTTCCCTTTCCAAGACACCTAGGGAAGAAACTGCAAATCTGCTGCTCCCGTCTCCGCCCCGGGCAGGGACGAGACGCCCCGGGCTGGGCCTGCCTCCTCTGGGTGGACTTCTCCCATCCACAAGGACGGGGGAGAAGCGGGACATTGAGACGCTGGGCCTCCCCGAGGCCTGGCCCCGTCCATGGCAGCCCGGGCAGACCTCCACGGCGTCTTTGCGGGCCAGCCTGCAGGGCACTCTGGGCCCTCCCGGCCAGGCAGCTGGAACTGTGCCCTCCACGCCTGGCTCTGCCATCAGGGCAGAGAGGCCAGCGAGGGGCAGCCACACACAGACGGTCCTGGAGGTGGGCGGGTGGCAGGCGCCCCATCGCACGCTCATGGGAGGCTGTTGCTCGCCACTGATGGCCAGTTCCATCCGGCTAACACTCTCTTCCTCCGTGAGTTTGTGACTTTCAGAGAAGGAGGTGGTGCCATGTCCTGGAGGGTACTGAACAGGCTGACCTGGGCTTAAATCCAGGCCCGGACACTCACTAGCTGTGCAACCTTGGGCAAACTACTAATCCTCTCTGAGGCTCTCAGTTTACCCATCCATAAAATGGGGCTAATCAAGCTTTTGGCACAGGAACTGAAGAGAGGATTAAATGATACAGTGGAAATTTGATAGTTTAACCAGAGAGAGATGGAATCAGAGGACGCTGTAGCTAAGAGACTTCAGTCACCTGGTGGGGAGAGCCGACAGGGTCAGGGCCCTGCCGAGGGCGGCAGATGAGGTGCACGCTCAGGGTTACCCTCAGCCACTCTGGGGCTTTTCCTCTTTTTCCACCTTTTGCTCTGTCTCCCGATCCCCTTCCCCTAGGCCTTTCTGGTCCTGGTGGAGAGGAGAGCCCAGGAAGGAAGACGAGGGTGTTGTCTTTCTAAGCCCCTTGTCACAGGCAAAGGCCGGACCTCGGGGGACTTCCCGCGGCTCCTGCTGATCTTTGAGTGAGTGCGAGGTTTCGCCGTGATGGGAAAGCCCCGGGCTTCAGCTGCTTGGACGGGGGTCCCATCCTGGCCCTGTTAGACCTGAGCAAGTCCATTTACGGCCTGCACCTGCTCCCTTGGTCCGATTCGTGCTGCTGTTAAAGGCCACAGCCAGTATCATCCTTAAAAAAACATACTTGTCACGTATTAATAGTTTATTTTTCATTATTTTTTAAAAAGTTTTAGAGGTAGAATTACAGAGAGAGAGAGAAAGGGAGGTCTTCCATCTGCTGGTTCACTCCCCAAATGGCCACAACAGCCAGAGTTAGGCCGATCTGAAGCCAGGAGCTTTTCTCTTGTCTCTCACAGGTGCAGGGGCCCAAGGACTTGGGCCATCTTCTACTGCTTTCCCAGGCCACAGCAGAGAGCTGGATCAGAAGAGGAGCAGATAGGACTGGAACTGGCACCATATGGGATGCCGGCACTGCAGGCATCGGCTTTACCCGCTACGCCACAGCGTCGGCCCCGCATGATATCGTTTTTACGATGAACAGAAATCGGCTCACAGTGCTGGAGGCTGGGAGATCCGCGCTCAAGGGGCTGGCAGCTGGCAAAGGCCTGCTTGCTGCCTCATCCCATGGCGGAACAGAGAGGGGCAAGGGAGCAGGAGCACTATTCTAACGACACCGACTGCATCCGGGGGCACGGGGCCCTCATGGCCAGGCCCCCTGCCCTCACCCCTGGGCCCCTCCCGCAGCTTTTGAGCCTCCTCATTGGGCACGGAGAGGCGGAGAAGCCAGGCAGAGCGGGGGCCAGAGGCAGAGCCCCAGCCAGGTGGAGCCGCTGAGCCCAGGTCTGCTCCTGGGTAGGATCCAGAGGGGGGCGCGCAGTAGGACTGGATCTGCAGCAGGAACCCCGGGACGCCGCAGGCTCCCCTCCCTCCCTGTCCCACCGCCCACCGCCCCTGCCTCGTCCCCCACAGAGGTCAAGGTGCCCCATCTTCCTGCCAGCCCCTGTGGCCCAAGCCCCTCTCCCCCCGCTCCTGCGAGCCAGGCCCCTGGAGTGAGGGAGTCTCCCGCCTGGCTCCCGCAGCACTATCCCGCTAATAAGATTAAAACATATCTCCGTCTCCCAGCATCGATTCATAGGCTGATTTACTGTTTCTTCTCAGCTGCTACAAAACGGATGCACGGGCCGCCACCTTCGTCTCCATCCGTCTCCCCCGTGCCAGGGAAGCGCTAATTAATACGTCTCTGCCTCCCACGCCGCCAGCGCTGAGGGCTCCCTGCCACCCGGCCCACCGGCCACACTCGCTCCAGGCTGCAGCCCCAGCCCAGGGGCGTCCCCGGGTTCCAAGTGGACCAGGGGAGGGGAAGGGTGAGCTCTTTCCCTCCCCCACTCCTCCTCCCAGCAAGGCACACAGGGCAAGCAAGGGGCGGGGTCAGATGGCAGCCGCGGGGATCTGCTCTCTGCGACTCCGTCTTCAGATCTGCAGGATGGGGACAACGGGATCCACTCACCAGAATGACGAGAGAGCAGGCGCAGAACACACTCAACGCAGCCCCCGCTTCCTGCCCCCCGCCCAGCCTTTGCCCTGGCTGGTCTGTGGACCTGCCCAGGGCCAGGGGTCGAGGTCATGGACCAGCTGACTCTGGGACCAGGGTCCAGAAAACAGCGGAGCCAACGACAAGCATAGCCCCGGGCCAGGTGACACCGGTCCTGCGGCCGAGCAAGTGCTGTTCCTGCTTCTGTTTTCTCCCCTATCAGCTCAAAAGCCAGCTCCTCCAGGAAGCCTTCCTTCCTTGATCCAGAGAAGCTGCTCTGGCCCAAGTCCCTCCTCCTCACAGCAGGGCTCCAAGTCCCCAGCCATTGTAGAAGATCAATCGGTATTTGACAAATGAATAACAAGCATCCACTCCTATTAACTGATAATGATGAAGACAACAACAACAGAGCAAGTGAGGTGGTCACTCCTCTCTCCCAGAGTGAAGATCTGGTTAACTCTCTCTCCTTCAGTGAGGGATCCCGGGAAAAACCACAGTACCTTGGGGCCGGCGCTGTGGCACAGAGGGTAAGGCTGCCACCTGCAGTGCCGGCATCCCATATGGTCTGCTCCACTTCCCATCCAGCTCTCTGCTGTGGCCTGGGGAAGCAGTGGAAAATGGCCCAAGTCTTTGGACCCCTGCACCCGCGTGGGAGACCCGGAAGAAGCTCCTGGCTCCTGGCTTCGGATTGGTGCAGTTCCAGCTGTTGTGGCCACTGGGGAGTGAACCATCGGATGGAAGACCGGAAGACCTCTCTCTCTCTCTCTCTCTGCCTCTCCTTCTCTCTATGTAACTCTGAATTTCAAATAGCTAAATGAATAAATGCCTAAAATAAATAAATAAATAAACAAACCCAGCACCAGGCACTCATTGGCCATGGGTGTCAGAGTTCAGAAGCCCCATTTCGGGACCCAGGAGAGCCACACCCTGAGCCCCCCCCACCCCCCACCCCCCCGCCTCTGACATGACAGCACATTCCAGTGTGAGGGAGGGGAGGGCTTCTCCATCAGAACCATCTGAGGCCAGAGCTGTCCCCGAGGCCCCGACACCAGGTGGGGGGAACACGCGCGGCCCCCGGGAGTCCACGCAACCTGCTGTTGAATCCTCACAAGGCCGTTCGCGCATGCAGGGTTGAGAGTGAGGGCCTCGGGGCGCCAACGGGGCTGCATGGCCCCGGTCTCCCCCTCAGCCAGATTAGGGCCCTAAATCCCCCCCATCTGTGCTCACCTGCAGGGTCGCCTTTGATCCCAGCAGCACCTGGCACCCTGGCGGGGGGGGGGGGGTCTCCCTGGGAGCCCGGCCGGGAGAAGCCACAGGACCGGGCCTGGCAGCTGTGCCAGCACAAGCCACATGGGCACTTTTAATAAAACATAACGAAGCATGGAATCATAAAATATTTCATTTAATTCAAGACTCCCACGAGGGTGGGGCAGACCAGCTGGGCTGGAAGGGGAGATGGGTTTATGGGCGGTGTCCTGAGGCTGGGGGGTGGGGGTCACATGGGCTTCCTCCAGGGCCTCCCTCGGTTCCTGGAAGGAGACAGAAGTCCTGGAACCACAGTTCCCTCTGCTGGGACCTGGGGGGACTCACTGGCCCCTCCGGCCTCGGTGGAACCTACAGGGAAAAGCTGCAGCCCCGCCCCCAGCCCTGAGGGCTGCCCCCCCCCCCCGCCTCCCCCACGTGGCCCGCTCACTGCAGACTCCTGTCCTGGCTGTTACACTTGCACTCAGAACCCAGCTTCAGTCCTATTAGCCCAGGCGAAGCAGAGCTCAAGGCAAGATCTGGGGACAAGGACCCCCCTCCGCTAGCGCCCTGACCCACACTCTCGCTTCCCATGGGAATCAGGGGTGCCTAGGAACACAGTTTGGAAACCATGGACCAGTTGAAGCCTCTCCTCTTGCTCCCACCCTCCCAGGCCTGCAGGACCTCCCTGGAGTCTCCCCCCCTCCCCAGCCGCAGGCCTCCCCTAGCCACCACCACATGTGTCCCCCTGGCTCCCACTGGCCCCTGCACAACCCTGGCACACCGTGGATGCTATAAGGCCCCTCCCCGACCCCGACCCCTACACCTTGCTGGGTCTCTTCTCAGCCTACTCCATGGCACGTGCCCCCTCCCGCTCCTGGAGGGGCTCCAGGGCCCAGCCCTCTGCAGGAACCCAGCAGGTATCCAATCAACACTTGTTGGGGGGGGGGGGGAGTGAATGAATGAGTGATCCAAGGAGGCAAGGAAGTCGCCCTTCCTCCCGGGCCAGCATGGCTCTGCCGGGCCCACCCGGGTCATGTAGGGTCCACAGTGCCCCGGGTGTGCCCCCTGCTAGGCTCTAAGCTCCTTCCTCCAGACCCCACAGCATGCAGTTCCTTAAATGCTCACCCAGGCCTGCTCTGTGCCAGCCCCTGTGCCCGAAGCTGAGTCACAATGAATCTCCGCACCTTGCGGCATCGTGAACCTCGTACGTGCGGAGATGTTTGTTGAATGAATGAGTGACGCCTCAGCTGAGACCTGAATCACAGAGAAGGCTCAGAGCCTTCCTCAGAGGAAGGTGGATTTCAATAGAGGGAACAGCACGTGTGAAGGTCCTGGGGCAGCTCGGAGCCGTGTCTTTAGGTCTGGAGGCCTGTGTGCAGGGGGATGGGGCTTTCAGTTGGCATCCAGCCCCTCTTCTCTCCAGAGCACTGGACACACTGGGTTCTCTCTCTGAGGCTGCGCGTGCTAGGGTTTGAGAGGGAGGAGAGGTTAACTGCAGATCCCCACCCTAAGTGCCCTGGACCTGGCCGCATCGCCTGGACCATGCTTCTGCAGCCACTGAGCGCCACACTCGTGGGCTCGGTTCCGCATGCTGCCTCTTCTGTCTCCTTCCCGAGGGAGATCATTGTCTAAGCAAAGCCCGTTACCTTTTTCAGAGCTGGGCTGCATGCTGTCTGCAGGAAGCTGTGAGCCACGTGCTACGAAGAAATAATAATAATAATAACGAGAGCAGGGACACACAGCAGAGCCACCGCCCAGGGCCTGCCGAGCACCGTGGGGCCGGGCCTGTGGCCTCTCCCAGCCATGTGGTTCAGGGCCACGTCCGGCCACCGCAGCGCCTGAGCCTCTGAGAGCCACATGGGGTCAGGAAGAGAGGCCCGAAGGGCACCAGAGTCACAAAAGGTCAAGTCAGAAGGGACGAGTGGGGACCAGTGCCGTGGAGCAGTGGGCTAAGCCTCTGCCTGCAGCACCAGCATTCTATATGGGCGCCGGTTCAAGTCCCAGTTACTCCACTTCTGATCCAGCTCTCTCTGCTATGGCCTGGGAAAGCAGTGGAAGATGGCCCAAGTCCTTGGGCCCCAGCACCCACGTAGGAGACCCAGAAGAAGCTCCTGGCTCCTGGCTTTGGATTGGCCTAGCTCTGGCCATTGTGGTCATCTGGGAAATGAACCAGTGGATGGAAGACCCCTTTCTCTTTAATTCTGCCTATCAAATAAATAAAATCTTTAAGGGGGGGGGTGACTGGTGGAAAAGCAAGTAGGCAGAGCACAGAAAGCAAATCCGATGAGTTCAAAACCCAGCCACTAAACACCTGCGCCGCCCTGAGCCAGTGCTACACTCTCGCCTTCTTCTTCTTTAAGATTCATTTTACTTTTTGAAAGGGCAGAGTACCAGAGAGAGACAGGGAGAGATAGAGAGACAGATCTTCTATCCACTGGTTCACTCCCCAAATGGCCGCCACTGCTGGGGCTGGGCCAGGCCAAAGCCGGGAGCCAGGAGCTTCCTCCAGGTCTCCCATGCAAGTACAGGGGCCCAAGGATGTGGGCCATCTTCCACTGCTTTCCCAGGCCATGGCAGAGAGCAGGATCGGAAGTGGAGCAGCCAGGACTAGAACTGGCGCCCATTTGGGATGCTGGCATTACAGGCTGCCGCTTTACCTGCTACGCCACAGCACCCCTACAGTCTCATCTGCTATAACATGGAGATGATAGCACACACAGCTCCTGGGGGGTCGTGAAGATGCAATGAATGCGTTTGTCCGAGCAGGGGCTGCCCGGTGCCTGGTGCACAGCCCGTGCGCGGTAAGCACCCGCCGGCACGACCTCCTCGCTCTGTGGCCTGGGAGGCACAGGCAGAAGACAGCTGGGTAGGGAAAGCTTCTTGTCTTCAAGATTTATTTTATTTGAAAGCAGAAGAGGGAGAGAGAGAGAAAGAGAGAGAGAGAGAGATCTTCCATCTGCTGGTTCACTCCCCAAATACCCACAACAGCTGGGGCTGGCCACGCTGAAGCCAGGAGCTTCTTCCGGGTCTCCCACGTGGGTGCAGGGGCCCAAGGACGTGGGTCACCTTCTCTTGCCTTTCTAGGCACATTGGCAGGAGCTGGATCAGGAGTGGAGCAGCCAGGATTTGAACCAACGCTCTGATAAGGGATGGATTCTGGTGTCCCAAGCAGTGGCCTAACCTGCTACGCCACAACATCCACCCCCACGGCGAGGCGCCCTCAAAAGCCCGGCCGATACATTTTACAAACATACGGCCGGCGCCACAAACCCACACGGCATTCCTTGGCACAACCCAAACCATAAAGAAGACCTCCATTCACGCTTGGCTTTCAGAAAACAATGAGGACGGGACGGTCGGGATGGGCTGGAGCCAGGGTCACGGTCAGGAAGGGTGGCAGGAGCCCAGGCAGAGCTCACCAGCCAGCACCCTCCCCCCAAGGAAATGGAGACTCGCGGGGACAAAAGCTGCCCTGGTGACTCATGACCTTGCCCGGGGAGGCTGAGACGATGCCCCACGCCCTGATGGAGAGCCGGCCGCTGGCCTAAGGAGCTCGCCCCGCATTCGGCTGGAAAGCGAGTGCCCATTAGAGGCAGCTGCGGCAGTCAGGTAGGCGGAATGAAAGGGGCCGAACAAAGGACGTGACCTTGGCCAACTTGGACCCTGAGCGCCCATCGCGCTATTGAGAGAAGTCAAGTCAGGAGTCCGCAGGACGATCTGAGCTGGACCTGTCTCCGGGCAGAGCAAGCCGCGGGGCTGGCGGTGCCGACAGATGGCGAGTCGGCGAGGGGCCGGGGCACACCATCTTGCCCAGAGCGCCTGAGAGAATGAGCCAGGGAAAGAAATTGCCGCTGGTATTTGTCACAGTGATTTCAAAAGCGCCAACTATATAAGCCTCTCATGAATGTCCACCGGCAAGAAAAAATTAGTTCTCATCAGAGTCAATTTGAACAGTCAGGTAAGTGGAAAACGGCACCGAACAAAGTCAAATCGGGGCTCACGAGGGAGCCCCCTCTGCCCGCGGAGCAGCGGGGCGCTGGGGGGGGGGGGGCGGCGGGAGGAAGTGTTCCCAAGGATCGAGAAGTCAGCTGCTTCCCGAAGTCCAGCGACTGCTCTCCGGGGAGATCACTCCGCGAGCCGCGATGGCGCAGAGGAAGGAGCTGCGGGTCCTTGGTGCAAACTCACTCCGTGGTCTCCTCCCTTCTCCCCACCCAGAAGGGCAGAAGCAGCCCCTCCCCCTGCACCCGGTAGGAGTAGCGGAGGCTTGGAGGGAGCGCCTGCCTTGGCCCACTCAGGACCACACTCAAGAGCCCGTGGGGAGGGTGGCGGTGCACGACCTACGTGGATCCATGGAGAGAGAAGTGTCCGTGGGAAGTGATAGGGAAATGAGGAGTCGGGCCGCCCTGGGATGAAGCCATCCATCAGGGAACGGGAGCGGGGGTGGGGAGGGGGGTGGGGGGAGGGGCGAGCGTGTGGAAGAGAGGTCAGCGCTGGGCCGTGGGGGGGCCCACAGCATAACCCCACGCTAGGCAAACAGAGTCACTGAGGCTGCGCGGGACGGCGCTGGATTCCTGCTGTGGGCGCCTCAGCCCGCTCGTCCCCCTTCCCTGCTGTGCACTGGAGGCTGTTCTACCTGGACTTCTTCTTCTTCTTCTTTTTTTTTTTTTTTTTTTTTTTTTTTGACAGGCAGAGTGGACAGTGAGAGAGAGAGACAGAGAGAAAGGTCTTCCTTTGCCGTTGGTTCACCCTCCAATGGCCGCACTGCGCTGATCCGAAGCCAGGAGCCAGGTGCTTCTCCTGGTCTCCCATGGGGTGCAGGGCCCAAGCACCTGGGCCATCCTCCACTGCACTCCCTGGCCACAGCAGAGAGCTGGCCTGGAAGAGGGGCAACCGGGACAGAATCCGGCGCCCCGACCGGGACTAGAACCCGGTGTGCCGGCGCCGCAAGGCGGAGGATTAGCCTAGTGAGCCGCGGCGCCAGCCTCTACCTGGACTTCTAATAGGGGTTGGCCGATAGGGAGGAGCAAGAGACCCAAAGGCAAGAGGAGGCTGAAGCTGGGGCATTTTTCCACCTGGCTCCCTGTAGGGGTCTTCGGGAGTGGCCACATCCTTCTACGCAAGGCCACCGCGTGCGCTGCCCAGCAGCCCCCTCTGGTCCCATCCAGCCCTCCAAGCTGCAGGTGTATCGGCTCTCCACTCCAGGAGAGCTGCACCCTCCCCTGCCTTCCCTAAGCCCTGGGCAAACAGGGCCGTTGACCCCGCAGGAACCTGACCCCCGGCGGGTGGAGTAGCTCCTCCCAGAGTCCCAGACCTTGCACAGGGCAGCGCTGTGTGCACAGCCCACGTGGCTCTACCTGACTCCAGGTTTCCAACTGCAGGCGCTCACCTCCACAGATCGGCCGGATCTGCGCGCCACCTGCTCTGCTACGTACTTAACATTTTTCTTTAACTTGTGGCTTTTTACTTAAATAAAGTCATTTAAAAGTGGGGGGAGGGGAATGTAAATCACAGCTCCAAATGGCAAAGCAGTATCACTTGCCTGAAACAGAGGGTTTCAATAATGACAGCGAAAACAAAACATTGTCATTAAAAGCCTTGCTCCTCCTGGCCCCAGATCTGTTAGTCTTGCTGGAAAGGAGTTGAGCAGTCAGACAGGAACGGCAGCAGCCTGAGGCTTTCTCCCAGGGGAACCAGGAGCTAGGCCGTGCCCCACCCCACTGGGCCCACGCCACTGGTGCTGTGATGGACATGTCCTCCATCTGCACTGGCCCACGGGTGCACGTGGTCACCAGCCACGAGTGGCTTCTCAAGCAGGAGCCCCTGAAATGCTGAATTAGGTGGAGTTCAGTTCAACAGAAGCTAAGAAACTTTGGTTGTCATTTCAATGTCAACCGGCACACGGGGCCGAGGATCGAACAGCCTCAGGTCTGCCGTGTACGCCCCATGAGGGCAAGAGCACACCTGCTCCTGCTCCCCGGGGCCTCGGGCCCCCAGGAAGCAGCCTCCAGATGGCTGTGGCAGGAGGAAATGAAGGGATCGGGGCGGGGGGCGGGGACAGAGAGGCCACGCGCTGTGTCCCGAGCCACGGAGCCGCTACCTGCAGCCCCGACTGACCTGGGGACCGCGGCCTCTCCATCCCCTGCCCGTGAGCTCACCCCTGTCTTCCTCCCCCCGGGTGACTTGATCTTCTCTGCTGCCTACCCCCACCCCAGGCTCCCCATCAGGCGACAGGCCCCAGGGATCCGCCTTGCTCTGCCTCTGGCCCTCGGAGCTGAGCTCAGACCCACGTCTCTGCTGCAGAAGTGAACAAAGAGGTCTTTGTGGTGTGGCTGTCTTTGCTAACCCCCCCACCCATCTCACTCCTTCCGCCCCTGCCCGGGGATGTTAGGTGCTGGGTGACAATTAGCAACTCATCACCTGCTTCCTGGGACCAGGCACCTGGCCTTGGGCTATTGTGTGACTGAATACCCACTTGACCAAACCAGAGTGTTCCTCAGCAGTGAGCGGGGGCTGTGGCTGTGCAGCCTCCCCCACCCCCACCCCGGCCCCGCGCTGCTCTCCCCCCGCCCTGCCGCTCCCGCCCAGTGCCAGGGCAGCCAGTGACGGACAGCCTCCTTGGAGCGGGTGTCAGGGAGCCCGCGCTATGGAGATAATGGCAGCGCCTGCGATTGGTGACAACCAAGCCCATCAGAGGCACTCCCAGGGCCTCGGCAGAAAGAGGAACAAAAGGGCAAAGGGAACAGCTTGGCAAAGGAACAAAAAACCCAGTGGCTCAGCTGCTTCTCTCCCGGGCGACTTCCAAGCCGCTCCTGTGATTCACAAGGCTGGGGCTGGCTCCCCACTGCAGCGGGGCCAGGCCCCCACTGACACGAGGTTCTTCAGGCTGGGGCCACCTGGCTGAGCCCTCAGATGAGCCCCCTGGGACTCCAGAGGACAAGACCTGTTGCCCTGCACCAGTGCGTGTGCCAAAGAGAGTCAAGCCTCTCGCTCTCTCTCTCTCTCTGGCCTCAGTTTTCTCATCTTTAAAGTGGGGAGAAGGGAAATGGAGCGCTCCCTCAGCTCCCTCGTGGCTCTGGGATTCTGTAGTTCTAACACTGAAGTTTCTATCCATGCTCTCTTGGGAAAACCTGCACGCACCTCCACTCTGCCAGGCCCTGGGGGATCTAAACACTCCTCTCCCTTCACACACGAGGGGGGGGGGTCTTACCACAGGGGTCTTACCCCTGCGGAATAGCTACTCCTCTACCAACACCTGTGGGGGCAGCCGAGCTACCCCTCCCCCAGCAGGCCTCCCCATGAGCCCACTGGGAAGGGCCATGTGTGTAGAGAAGCCCTGGATGAAAGCAACAGAGGCCACTTGGGCTGACACATTGCACAAGTGCTGGAGACAGGAGCCGAGCCCCTGGCCAGCTCCCAGAGCCCATGCCGGTGGGGCTTCTAGAAGCTTCTCCCATCACTCCTGGGTCAAGCGCCAGGTGCCTGCTCTGGCAGAGGCAGCCCCACTCCAGGCCGGGCAGGGCCTGTGTCCCCTCCTCGCCGGGTGCAGCCACTCTGGGAGACACCATTTCCTCCTGGATTCACCGGCGCCCCGAGCGCCCCACGTGCATCCCAGGGGAAGCTCCCAAGGTTCTGGTGGCCCAACAAAGCCAAATCCGCCCTCAGAGAGCACTGTTCTGGGGAGTCCCTCTTCTCTCTTCAGCCATCACCCTCCCCCCCGAGTCCCCCACCCTGGCACACAGACTTCTGCAAGTCCTCCTGCCGCATTTGCGGCCTCACCATGGGGGCCTTGAACTTGAGCGCGGCCAGCTGCCCCATTGCCTCTGCCCCCACATGCCCACACGGCACTGCCGTCTCTCCTCTGGGCCCTTGCTGCCCCTACATGCCCACACGGCACTGCTCTCTCTCCTCCGGGCCCTCGCACCTGCTGTGCCCCCGCATGGCACCGGCCCCCTCCTTACCTGTCGAGAGTGCTTCCCTCCCTCTGAGCCTTCCTGGGCCATTCTCTTTGATCCCTGAGGATTTAAGCTTGGGACTCCTGAACTGGCCACCTGGCTCTACACCATCATGTGCTGTGCAGGGCTGCCGATAGCCCCTGAGTCCTTAAGGGCGGCTTCTGCCAGGCCAGACTGGAGCCAGGGCAGCTGCTCTAGCCGTGGAAGTGGCGGGATCCGGGGACTGGGCTCCAAGGTCAGCCTCCAGCCAAGGGAGAGGAGAGGTGAGCCCACACGTCCAGCGGACCTCACCCCGGGGGCCAGGGTTGGGGGGGGGTGGGAGAGGCCTGTCACAGGCCAAGTGCTTTCGTGTCCTGGCTCATCCATCCCCTCCACACTCTCGTTTTTGAAGGCTCAGCACACGAAGGCTCAGACAGGTAGCAGCTCATCCCAGTGCACTCAGCTGGGAAGCGGCCAACAACGTGAGCCCAGACCAGAGGAAAACCAAAGGCGGCCGCCCTGAGACAGGGATGGGGCAAAGGTGGGCATGCCTGGGGCTGAGGTGCTGGCTGCCCCCCATCTTTTCAGGGAACACTCCCAGCCCCTGGCCGGCCGAGGGGGGTCACACAGGGCCAGGTCTCTCTCTTGCCAGATGTGCCCTGCCCACAGCAGCTGTCCACTCTTCTCCCCCCTCCCAGCCGTGCACACGAACGCCCGGAGCCTCTGCATTTGGCTTGCCTTTGGGAAAGGCCATCTGTGTGGCTGGGGCTGGGGAGGTGACAAAGGTACATTCTGCCCAGGGGACAGCAGAGCGCAGGCTCCGGGCCAGGCAGTCCTGTGTTTGCTTCGCTGCTGGCCGCTTGGGGACCAGGAGGCCCTGGGCAATTCCTTCACCTTGGACCTCAAGTTCTGCAAAATGGGTCTACGTTGACCTCTCTGGATCTTGGAAAGACCAAATGAGATGAAGGAGCGAGCCCAGAGCACAGTGCCGGACCTGGCTGGGGCCACCGACAGCCCCTCCCCCTCCCACTGGGGGTCATTTCCTTCTGAGCTGTAAATGTTGCAAAGGCCTCAGACTCCCTCCTGGTGCCCAGGGCCATGCCCTCATTGCTAGTGCCGTGCCTGGCACACAGTGGAGAGTAAGCATTCAAATTCCAGTGCCCTGGGGATGGAGCAGAAGTGGGCACGGTGGTAAAGCCAGACTGGCCCCCCCCCCACCACCCAGGTTAAACACCTGGAGCCCAGAATCCCCGGCGACGGCGACAGAACCAAGCAGCCTCCTCTCTGTTGGCCTCTGCCTTTGAGGTCCTGGGCTGCCGTAAACCAAGCAGTTCCTGGAAACACATCCATCTCCCTCCCCTTCTCCCCATCTGCCAACTTGCCAGGTGCAGTAAGGTTCAACCGTGTGTGTGTGTGTGTGTGTGTGTGTGTGATCGACATTCTGAACACTCAGGGTAGCCAGGTCGACTGGAGGCATCCCTCCCACGGCCGGCCTCTGTCCACCTCTCCCGGGGCCAGAGAGGAACCCCTGGAAGAAAAGCCAGTCAGAGCCTGGGGCAAGAGCAGCCGGGAGCTGACAGGAGCCTCCACCTCTGTCATTAACAAGTCTTGAAGCCCTGTGCCCAGCGCCCATCTGGGAGGAGGGATCACCCATCTTGCAGCAGCGGGCACCACATCACTGTGGCAGTGGGAAAAACCAAAAGCCAGCCCCGCCATTAGGAAAGCGGCGATCTCAGATTGTTAAGGAGGACTTGTGTGTTAGGGGTCTCGGCGCCCGCATCGACCCGGGCAGCCCGGCTCTCCAGTCTATTATCTTGCTCAAGGCGCTGGGACCTGAGGGCCGTGATAATCCGCCGCCCGTGGGAGGGTCCTCGCGCTACAGCACGCACGTTTCAGAACCTCCGAGGCCAGAGACCTCGGAGGTCGCTCCAGCTCTAACATTAGTCCAACCGCTCAGGGAAACGTCTCCTTCGGCACCGCGGTCTGGGGTGGGGAGTGGGTGTGGCTTATGGCTAGGGGAGGAGTTGAAACTCTGCGGTGCGCGCTGAGCCAGGTCTGCTACCTAGCCGGCACACCTGCTCTGCCGCGCGCGCAGCCCCTGCAGTGTGGGCGCGGCGGCCGCCTGGGCCCAGCAGAGGCAGCCCTTCCATCCCGCCCACCTGCGGGCATTGGGGGTTCAGAGAACCAGCAGGGCCGCCCCCACCCTTTGCCCCGACCAATCCCAGAGCCTCCTCTGCTAGAGGCCTGCCCACCCACCCACTCGCGGCGGGGACTCCTCGAGGGCCCAAGGAACCAGGTCTCTCCCCGCCGGCGCCCCCTCCCGCTGGGTCACTGGCCAGCTCTAAGTGCGCGGCTTCCTGGAAGTGCCCAGAGGACTCAGAGCGCCCCCAGGGCGCTCCTACTGACCGGGTGACCCGAGAACCGCGGGCTTGCCCCAGGGAAAGGCTGGGACTGGCGGTGGGCGCAGGGTCAGGCACTTCCGGCCCCGCCAGGGCTGTGTGCACTGGCTCCTTCCTCCTCGGGCCAGTGCACAGCCCCTCCTCTCCCACGCCAGGACCCGTAGCGGGCAGAAGGGAAGAGGGCGCACCGGCCGTACCCCTTCCCCGTAAGGGACCACGGTGCTACCGCCTCCCCGCCAAGCCCCCCGAACTCGCAGGCAGCCGCTGGCAGGTGGCCCCTGCAGCCCACAGCCGGTGCGCCGCTCTCGGCCACGTCTGGCACGGGCGCCCTCCTCTGGCCCAGCCCGCCTCTCGCCGCTCTCGCGGACCCTGCTGGAACTCCCGCCCCCGCTGTGGGCACAGGCTTGGCAGGAGGGAGGGGTGCCCCCACCCTCGTGCGCTCGCGTCTCCGCTGCGGAGAAGGGAGGGTCCCGGCGGCCGGGGACCTCCCCCTGCGCCCCAGTCACGGAAAGTTTCCTGCCCGGGATCCGCGCCTCCGCTCTCCCTGCACCCCGAGCCGCCGAGCTCAGAGGCCGCGCGGGCGCCCTGGGCCCAGATGCGCTCACCCTCCGCGTTCGCGCGAAGCCCCTGCCGCCCGCAGCTTGCGGAGGCGGGAGAGGGGATCGGGGCGTCTGGAAGCCTGGGGCCCTGCAGCCCAGTTCCGGGGAAAGCCCGCAGGGTGGGGCCTGCCTGAGCCAGGGGTTCCCCCTCAAACCCTGCCCGCCAGTCGCCGCCGCCACCCGCATCGCGTGGCCCGGTTGTGCTTATTCTGGGGTGAGGGGTGTTCCTCTCCTGTCCCCAGCCCCCAACGCCCGCTCCCTGCAGTGTCCAGGTGAGGGCCCCCGTGCCTTGCAACCAAGCCCGCACCCTCCGGGTAGCGCCGGAGCCAGGACCTGCCTCCCCATGGCACCTTCCCTCCTGACACATCCGACGGGGGGAGCCCTTGCCCTAAAGTTGGGGGCAGATTGGATCCACTTTAAGTCTTGGCCAAGGGTAGGGGACAAAGTACAGGGCTTACATTCCCTCCGGGGTACACAGCCCCTCCCCCCCCATCGAGACCACCTTCCAGGCTCAGCTGCAGCACCAACCGGCACGGCCCAAGGACTTCGGGGTAGGGGGGATGGGGTTACTGCCGGGGAGTGGGGGGACACCCCTTCCTGCCAGGCGCTCTTGGAGCCTGGCAAAACACCTGGAGGGACAAGGAGTATGGCAGAGGGCAGAGCTGACCCCCGCCCCCACCTGCGGTTGGGCTGGGGGCTGAGACCCTACAATGGCTGCATGTTGGCACGGGGCACCCCCCTCCCGCTCCCTGGTAGCAGTGCTCTGTCCTGACTTGTTCCGGGCTGGTTCCGGGCACCCAGGGTGGCCGCTGGGCTGAGTGGGGGCTCCAGGACATCCACCCTCTCTCTGGTCCCCAAAGGCACGGCTCTTCGCCTATCCCGCCTCCTTCTGCAGGGCTGGTGGCCACCGCATCTGCTCTTCGCCCATTGCGCGAAAGGTGCTGGGGTCACGGGGATCCGCTGTCACCATTTAAGACCCACCAGGCAGCGGCACTGGGCGGGAAGCCCCGAGGCGGCGGCGGCGGAACCCAGACCCCGGCGCCGCGCAGCTCCGTGAGTCGTGCTTGCTCTGGGGATCCGGCTCCGCTTCAGTCTCTCCCAGCCGCTCAGCCTCGCCCCCAGACCAAATCCCTTGGGCCACACAGGCTCAAACGGAGCTGCTCGCTCGGCCCAGAAAAGCAGAACGCAGGCTCCAGGGCACACACGCACCCTCCCAGCCTACCAAGCAACACGACCCCGGCACCCCCACGCGGCCCAGAGGTACACTCCAGCTAGGGGCACATCCCCACCCCCTGGGCACGAGGACAGGCATCTGCTGTCACACGCCCCTAAAGACTCGGGGCACGTGTGAACCGCCGCACCTTTCATACCCGCCCGCCCCTAACACGCGCGCACACATGACACAAGCACACACACTTCACACCCTCCGGAGAAGCCGGCACTCGCTCACACTCACACACCTTCTCCGTGCAACGGACAGACCGGAGACACCCCTGACACACGCAGACCCCGCGCCATCTCACCCGCACGCTCCCGCACCCTCTCCATATACAGCTCCGTCCCGGACACCCTCACGCACAGACGCAACAAAGACACACGCGCACACACACACACACGACCCTGGTACAGACCCACGGGCGCTCGCGGCAAAAGCGACGTCCTCCCTCCCTCGCCAAGCGAGCCAGCTCCACACGGCTGGCCGCTAGGACGGGTGCTCTGAGCCGGAGCCTCTCTGAGCGACCTCGGCCCGCGCCCCTCCCCGGCGGCCGTCCCCGCGCGCGTCCCCCGCCGGGCGTCCGCGCACTCACCGCGCGCCAGGTCCAGGATCGCGGCGAGCAGCAGGCAGGCGCAGCCGCGGAGGCTGGGGGCGGCTCGCATGGTGCCCGGGAGCTGGCAGCGGTGGCGGGGTGGCGGCGGCGGCGGGTCCCCTCGCCATGGACTCAGGCGCGCTCCTGCCGCCGGCCGCGGGCCGAGACGGTGGCGGGCAGCGCGGGGCGCCGCGGGGGCGCCCCCATGCCGCCGCTGCCGGGCCGCCGGCTGCACTGGGCTCGGGCTCTGCGGGGCGCCGCGCCCTGGCGCTCCGGGCGTCCTCCGGGCGCGCCGCGGCTCCCGGCTGCTCGGCGGAGCGCGGCGCTCACAGCGACCCGGAGTCCGATCGGCGGCAGCGCCGGAGTTTGGAGCCGGATCGCTCTCGCTCTGCTTCGCACTGGTCTCTCCCGGCGGCGCGAGCGCCCCCTCCCCGCGCCCTCTCTACGTTCCTCCCCCTCTCCCCGCCCCCCGCCCTCCCCCCCCTCTCCTCGCCGCGCTCCCGGCTGTATTATACAGACTTTTCCTTAATCCTTTCTGGGCTGTTCGGCTCTCGTCCGCTAAGCCGATTTATTGCAGGAGGAAGGAGAGCCCACCCCCTCCCATCCCCCTCCCCACCCCCCACCTCAAGTTCTCTTCCACCCCCCGCCGCCGCCGCTCGCTGGCCGCCTTCAGCTCCGCAGCCCTCCCTCCGTGGGTGCCCGAGCCTCCCTCCCCGCCCCCCTTCCCGAGCCCGGCGTCCTCTGATCTCCTCCGCGGAGCCCCGGCCAGGGGATCGCGCCCCTAGCCCCCACTGCCCGCCCCCCACTGCAGCCCCACTCTGGTGAGGGCGCTGCGCCCTGGGACGGGGCAGGCAGGGTGTGGCTCGGGAGCAGCGGCCTTGACAACTGTGAATGCCCTCACTGGGCAGGATTAAGGGCTCGGCGCCCTCGAACTTTCTAAACCACAGCTGCCCTCGCTTGCCCCCAGAGCCCAGGGAAACGGGACAGGGGGTTTCCTGCAGGAGCAGCTGCGCCCCTGGGTGGGCAGAGCTGCTGCTTCCTGGTGGAGACGAGTCTCCTCCCCGGGCCTGGGAAGCAGGGGCGTGGGACCTGTGTCATTATTGCTCTCCCTCAACACACACACACACACACACACACCAACACACACACACACCCCTCCTGGCAGTGGGGCTGGGGCCTCCCAGGAGGGAGGAGGGGAGGCCCTCTGGTCCTTGGGTGGGTTGGGGGGCGAGGTGAGGTGGGGAAATTCTCAGAGCTCTGGGAGGAGACTAGCAAGGCCCAGAGAGGCCGGCACTGCCAGGGGCAAAGCCGGGCTCAGCCCCCTGGGTCTCTGGGCCCTTGGCCCAGTGCTTCCTGCAGAGAATTCTCAGCTCTCCTAGCTCCAGCCGGCTGCTGGGACGGGGTGGGCTCTGTTGACCCAGAAGGGCAATGGGTGCATAGCCGGTTCCACCTCCAGCAGCCCTCAGAGGGCAGTGGGTGTTGGGGGCTGGGCAGAGGTGCCCCACGCCCCACAGCGGGGAGCGGCTCCCGCAATGGGCGGGCCCCAACCTCGCCTCTCCAGGCGGCTGGGCTGCAGCTCACCGGTTGCCTGCCCTGGGGGAAAGAGCGATTTGCATTTATGAAGATCTGAAAGCATACATTCACCTGACAGGCTTTAGAATGATCCTCTCAGTAAAATAATAATAATGATCGTAATAAACCCTTATAAATAGGTGTTTGATTACAGTTTGTCCCTACGCGGGTATTTTTTTTTTCTTTGAATCAGACTAATTGGTTGCCAGGCTGACGGGGCTGGATGTGGCTTGAACATGGGAGTCTCAGACCCTTGCTTCTCCCGCTGGCTGCCTGTCCTGCCTCCTTCTCTCCCCCGCCCACCCAGGCCTCCCCTTCTCCAAGCTGCTGAGGCTCAGCTTGAGGTCACCCCTTTCCCCCACGCTGTTTGACCTGCCCCAGCCATGCCCTGGGCGTGGTCCCTGACTACCTCCTTCCCTGCTCCCCCAACCCCTACCCCATCTCCACCCCCACCCCACCTCTGGCCCAGGAAATAGCCAGGAGAGTCAAAGACCCATCCCTGGCTGGAAGTCCTCTGTGGAGGGGGCTTCCTGGCTGGAGGGCGGATCAAGCTGGGAGGGCCCTGGTGTGGGCCTGGGCTCTGCAGGTCCATGCCATGCAGTGCTGTGTGGGCATTGCCCACCCTCTGGGCCCAGCTGCAAATCCAAGTGAAGCCAGGCAGGTGGACAGGAGACAGTTGCTCAGGTGAGGCCTGCATTGAGAGGCTCCCTGGCTGCACTGTCTGCAGCCCAGTCACTGGAGAGGAGACCCGGGGAGCGGGGTGGGGGGCTCCCGGCCCCGCTGGGCTGCTTGCTCCCAGCTGGGAACGGGCACCAGCCCCAGAGGGCTCAAGAACTGCTCCATGATTCGCACTGTGAAGGACGTGGGGGAGAAGCCGGCGAGGAGGGAAAGGGCTGATGGCCAAGGGGGCAGGGGCTTGCTTTCCAAGACAGGACCAAGGATTGGGCCTGGGTGTTGGAGGCCCCAGTGCACCCTGCTTTGTCTCCAGAATTTCGGAGTCCCACACTGTCCTACACATCACTCGAATTAGAATGATCGGTCTTCCTAGCCAGCAGCACGTAGTAGGTCTTTAGTAAATATTTGTTGAATGAGTGCATAGGTGGGTGGATGGGAAGATGGATGGGTGGGTGGGCGGGTGGATGGGTGGGCAGGTGGATGAGGGGATGGTGGATTGATGGACGGATGGAAAGATAAAATGATGAGCGATGGGTGGGTGGATGGGTGGGTTGCTCTGTCTTACCCACTCCGTTCCTCGACTCCTGGTATGAGACTGGCACTGGTGCCAGTGGGTGCTCTGTGGCAGTGAACTTCCCAGAGAACCCTGGGCTGTGTGTTCTCTGGCTGGCCCACCAGGGAGAAGCCCCCTGCCCAGGTGCACAGGTGGTTTTACCCAAAAGGGCTCCGTGCCACGCGCCTGTTCCTGGGTGGCAGCTGCTAGTGGTAACACCGTCACCCCCACCGTCCTCTCCAGGGGGCCCATCCCCCAGCTCCTGTTTCACAAAACCCAACTTCCTAGCCCTTTCTTTAGCCCAGAAAAAGCCATCTCCAAAGCACAGTGAGGTAAGGGTGACTTAGCCATGGAAGTCACCCAGCCCAGCCCTAGGCATCTCATTTGCTTACAGCACTTGGCTCTTGTCTCCTCGCTAACCGGCCGCCCACGGCAGGGCCTCCACTTTGTAGTCCAACCCTGAGACCCATGAGTCACAGCGGAACGTGCCTCTTCCTTGGGCCCTTGCTTTCAGGGTGGGGGTGGGGTGCGGAGGAGTGGGCGTGAGCACACAGCACCCTCTGTCCATGGTGCTGAGCCGGCCTCTCCCAACAGAGGGCGCGACAGCACAAAGCAAGTTTCTCCTCTCCCCTACCCCAGGGAACACCCCAGAGGTCAGAAGTGACCTCTGTGACTTCCACTTGATTCCTGTTTGGAGAAGGGAAGGTTGAGGCGTGCGTGGGATAGCCGCCTGTACCCTGGCTTTTAGAGGGATGGGCGATGCTGGCTTCGTAAGGTCACCTGGTGAGGTCTGGAGCTTTTACGAAAGTGCTTCTGTGTGCCAGGCACTGTATGAACTCACAGTCCTCAGGATAACATACGAGGTGGGGCTATGGTTATTTGTATTTTAAAGATAACAAAGCTGGTGTCCAGAGAGATTAAGTGACTTGCCCAGGGCAGCACAGCTAGTAAAAGTGTCAGATCCAGGGGCCGATGCTGTGGTGCAGCAGGTTAAACCCCAGCCTGCAGCACTGGCATCCCATATGGGGCACTGGTTCGAGTCCTGGCTGCTCCTCTTCCGATCCAGCTCTCTGCTATGGCCTGGGAAAGCAGTGGAAGATGGCCCAGGTCCTTGGGCCCCACACCTATGTGGGAGTCTCAGAGGAAGCTCCTGGATCCTGGATTCAGATCAGCTCAGCTCTGGCCATTGCAGTCATTTGAGGAGTGAACCAAAAGATGGAAGACCTCTCCTCTCTCTCTCTCTCTCTCTCTCTCTCTCTGCCTCTATGTCTCTCTGTAATTCTGTTTTTCAAATAAATAAAATAAATCTAAAAAACACAAAGAGCCAGATCCAAATCACAGCACCCTTGCTAGCCAAAACACACACACACACACACACACACATGTATGCGCACACACACACACACGCACACACTTGACCTGTACCAGCACACACCCTGGAAGAGTTATTTGGGTAGCAAAACTGTCATGAGTTCTGTGGGTTCTGTCTTTCTTATCTCATTCAATTCTCCCAAGAGCCCTTTGTGGCAACTCTATTTATGTACAATTTACAGATAAGGAAATGAGACCCAAAGAAGTGAAAAGCATTGCCCAAGCCGGCCACGGTGGAGGAGCCCTGGATTCTGGGGGCAGGGATCTGCTGTGGAGCCCCCCAGCTCAGCCCAGAACCCCAGCGCACACACCTGCCTCTTCCTGTCTCTCATCAACACACACGCACACAGGCACACAAACATGTACACACAGACACAGCACACACACACATGTGCATACACACAGGCACACATGCAACGCACACACGCACACATATACACGCACATGTGTGCACACATATATGCACACACATGAACACACATGCACACGTGCATGCACACGTGAACACATGCACACACATGCACACACATACATGCACTGTGTGCATACCCATGCACGTGTACATATGCACACACGTGAACAGACACACAGGCACATATGAACACATATGTGCACGCATGTGAACACATATGCACACGTGAACACAGGTACACGTGTGCAACATGGGCACGCAGCACACGGGTACACACATGCACACACATGTGAACACATGCACACACATGAACACACAAGCTTGTGCACACATGGGCACAGGCACACAGGTACACACATGCACACATATACACACATGTGAACACATATGCACACATGCATGCACACACGGGTGCACGCTCCCTCACATTGGCCTCTGGCTTTTCCTTGCCGCCCTCCGCCTTTCTGCGCTGGGATTAAACTTCTCCCAGCAGCTTCCTGGTCCGGACCGTTTTTATTGTTTGCTTAAATTAAACACAACTGAAAGTGACTCCTTAACACCGGTGACCCAAATCGATGTGGAATCGGCTGCTTGGAATGAAGTTGAGCACCCGCCCTCACCGGCCCTGGGCCCCACCTGCACTCCCACGCTTCCAGGCCTCTGCCATGGGAATCCCAGGCCTCGGGTTGCTGAGGGGGGGAGGGGGCCTCAGCACTGCAGACCCCGGGGAAGGAACTGGATTCCCGGGGAGCAGCAGGGCTCAGCCACTGCAGAGACAAGCAGGCTGACCCTGGGCACTGGGTCCCACCACCAGCTCTTGCGAGTCTGTGACGCACAGTCCGTGGAAGAGGGTCCCAAGGCTAACCGTGTTCTTAGAGCTTCCCCACTCGGCGAGCAACGAGGTGCTGCGGGAGGTGCGGAGGCTGCCCGCGCTCTGCTCGTCTGCTTTTCCGGTTCTATGTCACGGGCGTCCACCCACGCTGGGCCTCAGAACCCACCTCCCGTAAACACCTGGAAACATCTGGCGAGCACGCCGTCTGTCTGTGGATCACAGGGCGGAGACGGCTGCTGGGCCCGGGCGAGCCTCCTGGTCTCCTCCCAGACCACGGTGGCAGCAGCAGGCCAAGCGGTGACCAGCACCGCCAACGGCTGGCCTTGAGCGCGTGCTCCCTGCGACCCAGGTGCCGCTCCAGGTGCTTGGCTTGGGTTTACTCCCTGCCTCCTCCCCACGGCCCTGCGAGGTGCTTCCGTTTTCAGACTCGTAGAATAGACAGGGAGGGGTGTCTGGCTTGGCGGTTGCGACGCCCACACCCGGTACTGCCGTTCGTGGGTCTGATTCCTGGCGTCAGCTCCTGTGAGCTCTGGGAGGCAGCAATGGTAGCTCAAGCAGCCGAGTCCTCGCCACCCACCCACAACACCTGGGTTTCCACCTCCTGGCTTCCGCTGGCTCCGTCCTGGCCACTGCAGGAATTCGGGGAGCTCTTGCTATCTCTGTCTGCCTCTGTTCCTCTCAGCAAAAGAAGAGACAAGGGAACGGGGCACAGAGAGAATCAGTGGGTAGTGACGCTGGCCTTGGACCCCAGTGGCCTCTCCCACCTGGTCCGTTTGCTCCCAGACCCACCCTCCCCAGTCCTCGCCACAGCTGGAGGGAACTTTTCCCCCATGCACATCAGCTTTGTCCTCTCAGGGCTCCCCACTGCCCAAGGCCCTGGCTCCTTCCTGTACCCCACAACACTGTCAACCTGGGGCCCTTCTGGGTGTGGCTCATCCCCCGGTTTACACCCCCCGTGTTGCTGGGCACTTCCCCTCTCTCTCTGCCTCTTTGTGCTGCGCTCTCTCCCTGGGTCTCCCTCTGCCCTCCTCTGCTCGCCGGTTTCCACTCCTCCATCCAGGGTCAAGGTCGCTGGCTCCTCTGTTGTGACGCCTTCCCATTCCCCCGTCAGGGGCAGCCATGTCCCGTCCTCCTCCGCGCAGGGCAGCACCTGTGCCGTGGCCTTTATCTCCGAGACTGTAACCAACGTGAGGCAGGAGCCACCACTGCTCCAGCTCTGGACTGCTGAGCCTGGAAGTAGTAGGTGTCAAGAGGGTGGCTGCTGGATGGATGGAAGGGAGGAAGGAAAAAAGGAGAGGGAGACGACTGGGTGACGGAACAATGGGTGGGGGAGAGCATGGCCGGGCGGGCGGATGGGTGGCTAGAGACCAGAACGACTGGGTGGCCGAGGGGCTGGATGAGCAACAGTGGGGAGGCGGATGTGTAGACAGATGGATTAGGGAGAGGGTTGTTGGGTAGATGAGCACATGGCGGGAGGTGGGAACAGATGAATCAAGATTGGAAAGCATCAGCAAGATTTTTACTTTTTTTCCTCTAGGATTGCATTTGCTAAGTGTGAGAGACCTGGACCCACAGGCATTAGTCATGGTTAGAAGATGCCAAAGACATACTGTAGCATGGGGGCTGACAGCGCGGGCTCAGGTGTGGCCTGCCCAGCCCCGGCCCCAGCCCAGCCCCACCCCAGCCCCAGCCCTCAAGAAGAGGACTGCTGGAGGGAGGGATGGAGTAGGGAGTAGGGAGGGAGGGAGTGGGGAGGGAGTGAGGGAGAGGGGAGGGAGGAGGGAGTGGGGAGGGAGTGAGGGAGGGAGGAGGAGGAGGGGAGGGATGGAGGGGGAGGGAGGACCTTGGCCCTCTTGAGCTAAGAGAACCGGCCTCTCCGAGTTGTGGGATTAAGACACGGGCACGCCATGAATACCACTGGCAGGAGCCACTCCCAGCCACAGCCCAGGCAGCCACAGGACCTTGTCGGAGCCCCACAGACTCTGAGGTGGAGCGAGCTGGACAAGGGCTGCAGGGCCAGGGTCTGGCGGGACTCTGCAGGTGTTGGCCGTGACTCCAAACCAAAGGAGAGGGACAGAGCAGAGAGGACCCACAGCTCGCTCTCCTCGCTGGCCGCTCACCGCATAGTCACCATCCCAGCTGCCCTCATCTTCCTGGGTGCCACTTCGCGGCTGGGATCTGAGCTCACCCCACCCCGGAGCGGAGCCCCTTCCTCCTCTCCTTCCCAAACTGCAATACCACATGCCGACAACAGGTGGCGCCATCTAATATGTATTACAACCTTCCAAATTGGAAGGCCAAGGGCTCTGTGAAGCGAATCCACTTCCTCTTTCTCAAAGTCTTTGTTTGGGTTTCAGTCCATGCACACTAAGGCCTGCTACCAGGAAACATGGATGAGTTCCCTCGGTAGTCACGGCTGTATGATGGGTCCACAATACTACAGATGAGGGAACTGAGACCCAGAGCAAGGCAGTCAGCTCCCTGTGGGCCTCACTAGCCAGCCTAGGAATACTCCGATCAGGGGATTCGGCTGTGCATCCTGTCCCCCGGGGATACGCCGTACTTTCTGGAAGGGCTGGGCTCACTTCCCTTGGTTTCCAGGCATCCTCCATGCCACACTGCTTGGCCCACACACTGCTGCAGGGGCGAGAAGTGGGGACAGGAGGCCCGGCCAGCCAGTCCAGCATCCAGCTGGGAACAGGCGTGTCTGTTGGGAAGGTGTCCAGGGCGAGGGGACAGGTGACAACCGACCATGGCCGCCTCTTCCCGGCAGCGTGCATTCTCTCTGGAGTTCCTAGGCCCTGAGACGTTTGAAAAGATCCGCATTTGATTTATAGGATTGGGGCGGGGGGAGCGATGTGGATTCTCTGGGCCTCACGGTTCTCGTTGGTGGGGGGCAGGGGCTGGGCTGGTGTCTTGTCTGGGCACGAATCCACCTCCACTTTCCCTCTCCGTCATCCCTCCCTTCCCGGGCCACTGGAAGACACAGCTGCTCGGAACCTGGCGCCGAGCTACGGCTCGGGAGTCTGGCTCTCTGGGGGAGGCGAGACCTGCTGCTGGGGAGGATGCCTGCGTTAGCCGGGGAGAGAAAAGCTTCGGCGGGCAGAGCCACACGCGTGAAGCCTCACACACACCACGCGCGTGACAGGCGCTGCCGTCCAGGGAACAGCATCGTCATTGGAGCCTTCACCTCCGTGCCTGCCACTCTTCCTCCTCCTTTCTCCTCTCCCCAGCTGCCGATCGACGCCAGAGACAACCGCACCCCGCTGGCGGCTCGCCTGTCTGTCTCCGTCCCTGGCTTCCTTGGGTTGGCCTCGTCTGCCCACGCCCGGCCTCCCGCCCTTCTTCCGTGCACCCCGCGAGGAGGCCTCTGCTGGCCCGGCCGGCGCAGTCCCCTGAAATGGGGGGATGTTGGGAGGCACGAGTGGAGAGGCCCTCACCCACAGAGCTCTCCGTCTCTCCGAAGGGACGCCAGGAAGACGCGGACCGGCCGAAGCATCTCATGCCTCCGGGGAGGCGCTGGAGGGGGCTGGGTTCAGGGCGCTGTGCACCCTTGCGGCCTCACTCCAGTGCTCCTAAGCACGTGGCTCTCATGGGTCATCGCTGCCACAGAGGGCGTTGACGGCCACACATGCAGGGTGATGTCTCCTCTGGACCAGGCGCCGAGCTGGGGGCCGGGGACACGGAAGCAAGAGAACACGGTTTGTGCCCTGGGAGGTCACAGCTGGCAGGGCTTGGACACAGCCAGCCTCGGGCCACCCGCGCTGCACCTGCTCATCCGTCCCCTCTGCTGCTGGAGTCCCACAGCCACCTGCACCGTCCGCTTAGCTGCTGCTCCCCAATTGGCTGCAACGGCTAGAGCTGGGCTGGTCCAAAGCCAGGAGCCAGGAGCTTCTTCTGGGTCTCCCACGTGAGTGCAGGGGCCCAAGGACTTGGGCCATCTTCCACTGCTTTCCCAGGCCACAGTCGAGAGCTGGATCAGAAGTGGAGCAGCCGGGACTCGAACCAGTGCCCATATGGGATGCCGGCACTGCAGGCGGAGGTTTAGCCTGCTACACCACAGCACCAGCCCCCAGAAGTGGGATTGAAGCTTCTCAAAACGGGCCTCTGCTCCACTCCTCGGCCTGGGGCTGAGCTAAGTGCATCCCTCACCTGTCCCCGCCAGGTCTCCGGGCGCCCCGAGGGGCATAGGCCGGGCAGGGCAGCCCTGGAAGCCGGGCTGCGGCTCCCCAGGCCAAGAGCAGAGCCGGCTCACGGCTCCGCGCTGGGCCCCTGGCGGGGGGGGCGGGGGGGCTCTGCTCACATTTTCAGTTCTGGGAGTTCATTAAGCTTGCGCTGATTACAGACCTTTCTAGGCTGGGTGCTTCAAAGAGTTTGTGGAAAATGGAATTCCAAGATGTTTATTTCAGGGCAAAAAATATTAAATCCATGCATACAAAGAGTCCTCCAAAAGTTCGTGAAAAATGAGCAAATGAAGAAATTCTGCACGGATCTCAGTTTTTGCACCCAAATACATGTATCGTTTTATTTAATTTCCCCTGAACGCTTTGGAGTGCCCTCGGCCACGCTGTTCCCTCTGCCGGAAGCACCCTTCCTTCTCCAACCTCCCTCCCATCCTCACTCCTACCTCCCTGACCCCGTCCAGACGCCCCACTCTCCCACCCACCCCTGCAAGGTGGCTCCTAGAGCCCCACACTTGCTCAGAGATGAATGGGGCGAGGGGGGAGGGATGGAGGAGGAGAGGGAGGGAGGGAGGGAAGGAGGGAGGGGGGGAGAAGTCTCAGTCTGGAGCTAGGCTTGAGATCAGCAGTCAGCGCAGGATCAAGAGCCCAGTCCCTGGCTGCAGTGGCCAGAAGAGGTGTCCAAGATCTCTTCTAGAATGACCCCTGTCCTACTCCTGCTGCCTGGAGCAGCAAAGGGGTGGTCCTCACACCAGGCAGCCCGGCCCATAGAAGCCTCCTGAGAAGTTCTCTTCAGAGAAGCCCTGGGGCCAGCATGGTGGCACAGTGGGGTGAGACACTGCATCCCACAGGGCGCCAGTTCAAGTCCCGGCTGCTCCAATTCCAATCCAGCTCCCTGCTAAGGTGCCTGGGAGAGCAGCAGAGGACGGCCCACGTGCCTGGGGCCCTGCACTCACACTTGTCTTCCACACTGTCCGGCTCTGGCTCTTGGAGCCACTGGAGGAGTGAACCAGTGGATGGAATCTCTCTCTCTCTCTCTCCTATCTCTCCCCCCCCATCTCTCTGTTACTCTGCCTTTTAAATAAATAAATCTAAGAAGAAGAAGGAGGAGGAGGAGGAGGAGGAAGGAGACAGAAGCAGTGCTTGGCGCGAGCCCGTAGCTGCAGGCCGGCTCTCAGGGAGCCAGGTCTGGGGTGATGTGAGGGCCCCCCCAGCACATGGTCCTCTCCAGCAGGACCCTCTCCCCACCCAGGAGGGCCGAGGGGGCCCTGGCTTCCTGGGGGCCCATTACCTGCCGGGCCCCTGCTCCCGGGCCCAAGACTCAGTTACCAAGCTCAGGAAGCGCCCTTCCTGCCCGGGGCCCTTGCTGTGCCGGGGCGGGGGTGGGGCGCGGTGGGGGACAGGAGCCTCTCCCCGAGCCGCTCTGTAGTGCGTGCGCTAAGCCCGTATTGCACGCCAAGCGCCGCGTGTCAGCAGCGGGGGAGGGGCTTTCATTTCTTTCGCACACACAGGCGTAGAAATGTGCACGAGCAGTTTGGGGGCTTCAGGGGTGCTCTGGGAAGGGCGCCTCTGTGTGAGCGTGGGGGCGCACTGTGATCAGCTCACCCAGGGCCCAGAGCCGCGGGGACGCAGGCGCCATGCCTGCCAGCGACCTTGACCCTGTCTCCCGGGATTGACGTCTGTCCTTGCAGCTTCCTGAGAACAGAGTGACGCCTCAGCAAACTTTCCAGAAAAAAAAAATCCCAAACAGATCGGGCCCCCCCCCCCGACCTGCTGACGCCAGCTGCGTGACCTTGACCACAGCACCACGCCCATATCTGTACAACGGGGTGCATTGCAGCTTCCCGGGGTCTCTCCCAGCTTGGCTTTATTTTTCTTTCTTCAGAGAGCAAATAGGATGAAAAGCCGAAGTGGCCCTGAAAAGTGTGCACCTGTGAGAGGTGGCCGCGACTCCTCCCTGGCCGGCCGTCGGGAGCAGGTGAGCCGGGGTGCCAGGCCGGGACTCGGAACGCTGACTACGGGTGCCCCGGATGTTGCAGGCTTTTCAGCCCCCATCGAGGGGAGCAGGAAGGGAAATCGCATTTACTGAGCTCCTGCCAAGGCCTGGGTGCTTCCCATGTATCCTCGCGTTTGAACCTGCCAGCGCCGCCGCGCCGCGGGATTACTCCTGTTTGTTGATGAGGAAGACTGACATTCGGGAGGTCGGGGATTTGTGCCAGGTCCCGAGGCTGACACGCTGGGCAGCTTGGAGACAGGACAGCAGCCCCAGAGCAAGCTGGCAGGGCCCGCGCCGCCTCTGCAGGCTGCCTCTCTCACAGACTGAAGCCGAGAGGGGCTGGTGTCCATCTGCCAGGGTCGGAGAGAGGCCGGGAGAGCGAGGGCTTTGCTGGGGCTGTGTCCAGAGGGAGGACGGATTTCAGAGCCATTACAGCTCTCTCAGGGCCTGGGGCAGGGGTCAAAGGGTGCTGAGCCCGGCCTTTCATCTCCTGGACCGGCACCGCAGGCTGGGGCAGGTCAGGAAGGAACTTGGCCTGCTCTCTTCCCAGGGCGCTCGGCCATCCCAGGGCACCCGCGGAGAACTGAAGGCCTGGTGCCCCGGCACCTGCGGCCCTCCTCTCCCTAAAGGGCTCTCCTGGCTCAGCAGGTGATGAAGAACCTGCCCGACACGGGAGGTGCAGCCGCTATGGGCAAGGGCCAAGCTCAGGGGCCCCGTGACCAGGCTGGACAAGGAGATGACCAGGGCCACAGACAGGAGGGGCTGGGGGACGCTGAGCACCATGGGAAGGGGCGGGCAGAGCCTGTGAGGGGCAGCGGGCGGGAGCCACAGCGGTGGGCGCGGAAGGGGTCTGACCGGCACCCAAGCAGACACTGCTGGGGACCCCGCCTTCACGCACCAGTGAAGAATCCGGAGAGGCTGTCGGGGCTCAGCCAGTGCCGACGGAGCCGGGCCAGGATCGGAGACGAGGCTCGCGGGCGGTGGGTCTGAAACCTGTTCCAGGGTGAGATTTCTCTCACTGCTCCCCTTCTCATTTACGGCTGCTTTATTTTAAGGTAGTATTTATTTATTTTCAAGGTAGAGTGAGAGAGAGAGAGAGAGAGAGAGAGAGTCTTCCAGCTGCTGGGTCACTCCCTAAATGCCTGCAACAGCTTGGCTTGGGCCAGGCTGAAGCCAGGAGCCTGGAACTCCAACCACGTCGCCCCCGTGGGCGGCAGGGACCCAAGCACTCGGGCCATCGTCTGCTGCTTTCCCACGTGGAGCAGCCGGGGGCTGGATGGGGAGCGGAGCAGCCGGGACTCAGTGGCGCTCCGCTAGGCTCTGCCACCAGGCCGCCCCTCGTTTCTGTCTTCAGGAGCTGGAAGGAGCAGGTGACGTCGGCTGCACTCAGGGCACTGGGCAGAGAGGAGGGGCGTCCGCACTCAAGCCACAGCCTGCTGGACGGCGGATCAAGTAGGCTGGGGCGGGACAGAGAGCTGGGTCCTGGGGGAGGACGCAGGGCTCAGAGGCCAAGGTCAGACACCCCCCCAGGGGGGCCCTTCCCACCTGCCCAGGCGTCCTCACCCAGGTGTCCTCTCTCCCCCCTTCCTCCCTTCCTCCCTCTCTCTCTCTCTCTCTCTCTCCCTCTCTCTCTCTCTCTTTCTCTTCCTCCATCTTTTAAATTTTTAACTGTGGTGAAAACACACAAACCAGAGATCTGACTGTCTCAGCCATCCTTACGTGGCCGCTCTCTGCTCTCGTGCCCACGCTGTCTGTCCCCAGGCCGTCTGTCGCGTGGACCTGAAGCCCTGGCCCCTTCGCACCAACTCCGCCTCCTCGGCGCCCTCCCCTCTCTGTGTCTGACTAGTCCAGAGCCCCTGGGAGCCCTGACCGCACCACTGGCTTCTTTCTCTTCGCACAGCGCTCTCAGGGACCCCCGGCCCCGCCGCTGCGCCGTGGGTGAGAAGCCCCTGCCCCATAAGGTAGACTGACGTCCCCGGCAGGAAAGCCGCAGGCTGTTTGTCCGTCTGTCCGTCTGCCTGTGGACACTTGGCTGGATTACAGGGCTTCTCCTCTTTCTAAAAAAAATGTATTTTTATTATTTATTTGAAAGGCAGAGTTACAGAGAGAGAGGGAGAGACAGAGAGAGAGGTCTTCATTTGTTGGTTCACTCCCCAAATGGCCGCAACACGCAGAGCTGGGCCAGGCCAAAGCCAGGAGCCAGGAGCTTCTTCTGGGTCTCCCACGCAGATGCAGGGGCCCAAGGACTCGGGCCATCTTCTACTGCTTTCCCAGGCCACAGAAGAGAGCTGGAAGGGAAGTGGAGCAGCCGGGACTCGAACCAGCGCCCATACAGGATGCCAGCACTGCAAGCTGACGCCTAACCCGCTTGGCCACAGCGCTGGCCCCAGGGTCCCTGCGGGACCTCCTGCCAGGCCCTCCCAGCTGCCTCGGAGGGTGGGAGTCCCAGATTCCCCAGCCCCCCAGATTGCTGGCTGCCCAAGGCCGCGGCGGGTGTCCCAGCCCCTGGCCCGCAGGGGTCCCGCAGCTCCCAGGCCTTACTGCAGGCAGATGCGGCCGCGTCCCCACCGGTCTCCTGTGGGAGGGGCCTTCCAGGGCAGGCTGGGCCCCAGAAGAGGGGGTGCCCAGGGCTGCCCCGACGGCCAGGAGATGAGACTCCTGGGGTTGCTGCTACAGCAGTGCTGGGCAGCTGTTTGTTGACCGAATGACGGACGCAAGTTCCAGAATTCTAGAAACACGTTCCTGGGGGGCTCCCGTCCTCCCGGCAGACCCTCGGCGTGAAAGCTGATGAGGCTGCTTTTCTCTACGAAGGGAGAGCAGCTTGGCACGCGGGACAATCAGGAGCCTCCCCCGGCTGCAGAGCCCGTGGCGGGGGGCTGGGGTGCGCAGGCCGACGGGGACCCAGGAAGACGCGCCCACGGCCAAGTGCAGGTGACGGAGGATGGCAAGCTGCCAGCGGGCCTGGGAAGGGCTGACGTCGGCGCTGGGCCAGAGGCTCTTCCGGCCAACTTCGTTCTGCCTCTCCGAGTGGAGGATTCTTCCTCCTGCACAGGTGTGGGCGCCGGGAGCACACACGGCAGAGGGCCGAGCCGAGGAGAAATCCAGACCCGCCTGTCTCACCGGTGAAGGCAGCCAGGGAGGACTTCCCGGAGAAGGTGACTTAACTGAGTTGCGTGTGCACATTCCCCCAGCAGAGGAGAGCGGAGAGAAAACCAGAACGTTGCAGCCGAAGCCCAGAGCCAGGAAAAGGCAGGGATGCTCGCGGGAGCAGCTGGTATCCTACGGGGCCAGCGCATGCCAGCGTGGACGTGAGGGAATGCTGGGAGCTGCCGGGCCTCCGACCCTGACGCTGCCGGGCAGAGGGCGGCTAGGGAGGGAAGGAGCTGCCCAGAGCCAGGCCGGCCCTGGGTTCACCTGGGGTGGAGGGAGCGAGTCTGTGAGCTGGGCAGGCAGGGGGAGGTGGCTGGCACCCTCCAACAAAGCGGGGTTCACTTGTCCCCCAGTGCACTGGGCCCGGGGCTCCGTCAGGTTCTCATGGCTCCGTCCCCGTCCCCCCCCCCCACCCCACCCCAGGGCAGCAGCCCTTGTTGAGTAAGTCAGTAACAAAGCCACCACCATCTCGGACTGTCACCTGCACCAGGAGATAAAGAAACATGACGGGTGAGCAGTAGAGGTGGGGGCAGTCTGGGAAGGCTTCCCTGAGGAGGTGACAATTAAATGGGATCAGAAAGACAAGAGGGAGCAAGCACTGCCAAGAGCTGAGGACAGGGACAGAGCCAGGGCGGAGGGAGAGCTTCCCTGACGCAGGGAGCAGCGGCCCCTGCCCTGCCCCGTCAGCTGTGAGTGAGGAGTGGGGGCAGCGGCTGGGCCAGGACCTGCAGGACAGGAGCCGCTTCTATCCCAGACCCACAGGAAGCTGGGGGAGAGCTTGTTTTTTTTTTTTAAGGTTTATTCATTTATCTGAAAGGCAGAGTTACAGAGAGAGAGCGAGAGAGAGAGAGACAGAGAGAGAGAGAGACAGAGAGAGAGACAGAGAGAGAGAGAGGTCTTCCATCCATTGGTTTACTCCCCAAATGACCGCAACGTCCAGAGCTGAGCTGATCTGAAGCCAGGAGCCAGGAGCTTCCTCCGGGTCTCCCGCATGGGTGCAGGGGCCCAAGGACTTGAGCCATCCTCTACTGCTTTCCCAGGCCACAGCAGAGAGCCGGATCAGAAGTGGATCAGCTGGGACTCCCATATGGGATGCCGGCGCTGCAGGCGACAGCTTTACCTGCTACACCACAGTGCTGGCCCCCATGGGAGAGCTTTAAGAAGAAAGGTGTGATCTGATGCTTTAGTGCCTGTGTGTGTTTTTAATTAAAAAGATTATTTATTCAAGAGGCAGAGAGAGAAAGACAGCACTTCCGTCTGTTGGCTCACTCCAAATGCCTGCAGGAGGGGCTGGGAACTCCCTCCAGGGCTCCCACGTGGGCACAGGCACCAGGCGCCGGAGCCACGCCCGCTGATCCCAGGGTCTGCAACGCCAGGGCGCTGGCGTCCCGAGCCAGAGCCGGGCTCAGACCCAGGCTCTCTGATCTGGCTTGCGTGTGGCCCGGTGTCTCCAGGGATGGGGCCCTGGGCCTGTTTCTGAAAGGCCCCTCTGGCTGCTTTTAGAAGGAAGGAGAGAGGTGGGGTGGTAAGGAGGACGCCAGGCGGGGCCGGAGGGAGGGGACGCTGGCCTGGAGGGGCAGGGGCCAGGAAGGGGCCAGCCTGCAGCTCAGACTCCAGCAGCAGCAGGGGGAGAGGAGTTGGGGAGCGGGGGAGGGGGGTGGAGGAAGGGGGAGGGGAGGTCCGCAGGAGGAGTCCTTTGGAGAAACAGCCTCTGTATCCAAGGCAGGTGACAGCTGGGACAGCGCGGCAAGGTCTGACCCTGGCAGCAAATCCAATTTTCACACATCTCCTTCTGGACGGAGTCTGCCTTCCCCTGGAGTGGGAGGTCGGGGCAAACCACTGCAATGCAGCCAGGGGCTTAGCTGCCAGGGACAGGCTCCCCCGGAGGCGCGCGCTAGGCTCTGGGCTGCAGAACCCCCCCACTCCCGGAGCAGGGAGGCAAGAGGAGGCCCCTCCCCAGCCGGCCCTGTGTGGAGGGAGCCCCTCCCATCCACTGGATAAATATTTACTGAGCTCCGCGTGGTGCAGGCATGGGTGGAGGTGTGAGGGCTGCAGCAATGCGGGATACACTGAGCCCGGCTCTCCTGGGGCCTTTGCACAGGCAGCCCCACCCCTGGGGTAGGGGGGTACTGCGGGGCACACGGAAGCCCCGCCTCCCCGGCCCTGGCACCTGCACCAGCCCCTCCTGCACCAGCTGCCTCCAGTGCCTCTCTCCTGATGGACACAGCAGGCGAGCTGATGGGATGGCACTTCTGAGACGCGGCGACAAAAGATTGTGACTCCTGCCTGCCTGGCACTCTCTCGAGCCCGCTCCCTGGCTGGCGCAGGGAGGCGGCTGTGCTGTTGCCAGGAGAGGCCCACGTTGGGGGACAACAGCTGGATGACAGCTCCCGGCCAGAAGCCCAGGAGGAACGGGGCCTCGCTAGTCCTGCAGAAGGAAGCAGCTGGCTCCGGAGTGGGTGCTGACGAGGGAGGCGCCACCCCTTTGCCAGGCGAGGGCCCAGTCTGATGGAGGAGGCACATCCCCACTGAGGGCACTGCCGCCTCGCTGGAAAGTGGCTCTCCCAAGGTGCTTTGCACCTGCATTTTACTCAGCCAGTGCGAGCCATGGCCTGGGGTGGAGCCCCGTCCACACGACTTCCTGGAGCCAGGTTACCCTCGTCTGGATCTTCCTGGAAGCCTCACCTTTTGCACCTGTTTCCCATTGGCACCCCGCATTGGCTGCTTGCACCTAACCCTGAACCCTGCAGCCTCCCCGCCTGGGGCCAGGCCTTGGTTATACACTGTATTCACATCAGCCCATTTACATCAAACAACCCCTTTTACAGATGGGGAGGCTGAGGCCTAGGGTCATGAACTGCCCATGATCCCAACCCCGCCATAATTGACCGTTTTCCTGGAGGCCCGGTTCCAGTCCCCATCCCTGCTCGGCCTCCTCCTCCTCCTCCACCTGCCCCGCTCCCCGGCTGCCTTCAGAGTCAAGTCCAGCTCCACTCAGGTCTCTTTCCCCTACGCCAGCAGTCCTGAGTGAGACCCCCTACGCCAGCAGTCCTGAGTGAGACCCGGCTCTGCTGCTTTCACTTCTGCTCGGCTCCAGCTTTCTTTGAAGGAACACAGAGCGAGGAGAAGGCAGGTGCAGCCGCAGGGGCCCTGCCTCGTCTCTGGCTCAGCCACGGACAGGAGGGCTCTGGCTGCCTGGCCTTGACCGTCTCCCTGCCTGCAGCTGGACCGTCTCCAGCCCTCGGGCGCTGCCCGGCTGGCCTCTGCCTCTGCTCACCAGGATGCCAGATCCCATGCCTAAGCCCAAGGCTCTGTAACCTGGACAGGGTGAGGGAGAGTTTGCGTGCGGACCCTGGCTCGAGAGACAGATGCTCAGATCCCTCTAAGCCCCGGCCTGACCTCTGGGGCCCATCCAGGGGAGGGAGAAGCCGGGAGCCCGCAGCTGCCCTCCGCCTCTGAGCCTCCCGCCCGGTCCCCTTCCGAGCCATGCTTGGCTCCCTCTTGGCCCGTGTCTTCCCCGACCTTCCCTGCCCCCCGCAAAGCAGTCAGTGCGCTAATGAGCTAAGTAACGACACGGCAAGACTATGATTCCTCATTAGCTTGGGAGAGATCCCCTGCTACATGACTGATACGCATCTACAAGGAAATTAACTCCAGTGCAAGGGCTCCCTAATCAAGATTAATGAGGGGGTGGAGGGGCTGGCGCCTTGGCGTAGTGGGTTAAGCCTCCGCCTGCAGCACCAGCATCCTGCATGGGCACCGGTTCAAGTCCCAGCTGCTCCACTTCCCATCCGGCTCTCTGCTAGGGCCTGGGAAAGCAGTGGAAGATGGCCCAAGTGCTTGGGCTCCTGCACCTGCATGAGAGACCTGGAAGAAGCTCCTGGCTTCTGCCTGGCCCAGCTCTGGCCGTTGTGACCATTTGGGGAGTGAACCAGCTGACAGAAGATCTCTCTCTCTCTCTGTCTCTCTCTGTGTATCTCTGCCTTTCAAATAAATAAAAATAAATCTTGTTTTAAAAAATGAGGGGGTGAGGAAGGGAACGGGGGCAGGCCGTAGGTCGTGCAGCCCTTCTGAGAGTAAAGGCCCCCTTGGAATTAACTGTGCGCCCTCAATGCGTCACCCTTGTGCCAGCCCTGGTCCTGCCACGTGGGCTGGAGCCGAAGTCTGCAGTGGGGTGGAATCTGTAACTAAGCCCTTGTGTTTGCCAAGCAGCTCCGGAGGCCTTCCAGTGCCCTTTGCTGTCCACACCGAGTTCCCAAGTCCTTCCTGCCAGTGTCGCGGCAGAGACCAAAGGCCAGGCAACTGGGACCAGCGCTGGGCTTTCCATGTGCAGCCCACAGACTGCCTACCGCGTTCCTAAGTCCCATGGACAAAGCTGGGCGCTGGGGACTGGGGTGGGCAGCTGCGCGCCTCCGTCAAGAGGCTCCACCTGGCTGTTTGCTGTGTTCATCAGAACAGGATGCACACGGCGCTGCTTGGCTCCGGGGGTCTCGCCAGCCCCCAGTGCACCTGCAACACAGCACAGGAGGCCAGGAGGCCGGGAAAGGCACAGAGCATGGGAGCCCTCGATCCAGGGTGCCTGGACCCCGCCTTTTGCTGCGACATTCTTTGCATTATGGGAATGCAGCACTCAGCGGGAACTGGCTGGAGCAGCTCCCCTTGATAGCAAAGGGGCCACGTCTGCTGTCCGTATCCCCCACGTCGGTTCCTGGTGCCCCACCCTCGGACACTGATTGGTTGACCACTCACCTTCCAGCCACACCCCATGTGTCTCACCCCATTCTTCACAGAGCCAAAAAAGTCCAAGAGGGAGCCGTATCTCAGATGGCCCAGCGAGGCTGAGAGAATCAGCAGTGTGTGTGTGGGGTGTGTGTGCAGGTGCTTCTGCCCTGGCTCCCAGGGAACCCAGCTCCTGCCCTTGTGACCCCCTTGCCTTGAGTGCGGGCTGCGCTGGGTCTCACCTCTCCTGACTGCAACAGGCAGAAGCCATGGGATGGCCCTCCCGGGAGCGGGTGACAAGGGACCACGACTCCCGTCCGGCTGGCTCTGCCGTGTTGTCTGCAGCCATATGGAGATGCCCACCCAGCAAGGACCCGAGGGAGGTGCCCGTGGACCGCAGCACAGGCCCCGAAAAGCCAAGGGCATCTTCCAGGGGACCGAGGCTGGAGGGAGCTTGGAAGCAAGCCCACCCCAAGCCAAGCCTGCAGACTGGGGCAGCCCCAGTGCAGCCCCAGAGCTGCAGAGCCCAGCAGGGCTGCACCGGGACCCTGCCGCACAGGAGCCGGAGATGGTGAAGGCGCATGCGTTTTAAGCTTCTAAGTCTGGAAATAACTCGCTATTCGGCCACAGATAAGTAGTACAGGAAGTGAGCTGGGAGCAGAGCAGCGTGAGGTCCCGGTCTGCAGGGATTTCCCAAAGCCCGCGGCAAAGGGAATGAAAATTGTGAGTTGATTCTGGTGCCAAGTGGCTTTCAAATCTGGGCAGCATTTCCCGAGCGGGCGTCCTCCCTGTATTATGGAAAAGAACAGTTTTGTCTCTTCTTTGCACCCAGAAATGTTTGCACCCAAATCAACTCGTACTTTTAAGTCCGTTCTTTTCACAAACTTTTGGAAGGGCCGAGCACAGGGTGAGATAAATCTCAGAATCCCTGGGTCACGGCTGAGCCGGGCCGCCGACTTCCTGGCCAGGATTCTCGTCTGCTGGACCGTGATTGGTCCAAGGCTGCTGTCTGGTCTCCGTGGGACTCTACATGTGGATTTAGGAAATGCTCACTTCTCTCTCAGAGGCGGGGCTTCATGTGCTAGAACATTCTCTGTGGCTCCCAGGACCTGCACAGCGGGGGACGGTGCTGGGGTGCGGGCCGGGCGGGGCGGGGGTGGGGGAGGATCTGTGATATTTCTCCACCGCAGGGATTTCTAGAACACGCGTGGAGCCCTCTGGAGGAGTGAGGCGCTGAGGGCCACTTCTCGGGCCCTGGACGAACACAGCGTGCAAAGCTGCGCTCCCATCCTCCGGGTGAACAGCTCAGCGGCCGCGGGCTTTTGTTTTGACATCAGACTTGAACCTGTTTGTTAGGAACCTGCTCGGTGAATTGCGAACAGTGAGCAGCGTGCGGTGTCCGTCAGCTCGGGGCTGAGGCTCCTCTCCCCATGCAGAGGTCTGAGTGCCTCCTCCCCCGCCCCACCCACGGTCACTCAGCACCTGCTGTGCACCTGCTAAGCCGAGAGAGGCCGGCCCTCCAGTGCGCGGGGGGGTGAGGGGCGATGCCCGCCTAACAGTGAGTCAGCGGGGTGGTCTTGAGCGCGCTGGGCTCTCCGCGTGCTGCTCTCCGTGCGGTCATTAGCAATGCCTGTCGGTTTAACTTCACTCTTATCAATTTAGTTTGTGGGGGGTGGTTTGGTTAATTTTCGCGTGTTCGGCTCGTGCTGGGAGATTCGAGAATGTGTCTGGGTTGCAGAATGAATCATGCCTGCCTCACCGCCTAACGCGAGGGTGGGCTACCGCCCGGCCTGGGCTGCCTTTCTGTTATCGTCGGCTTCCCTTGTTCCGCAGGGAAGGGGGCACACCCAGGAGCCGTGTGCCCCCTGAGGTGCTGAGGGAGCAGCTGGCCCTGCCCAGGGTCTCCCGCTCGCCTGCAGGTGCAGCCCGGATGTCCCCTTCTGTATCAGAGCCAGCATTTCATTTTGACATCCAACCAAGGCCTGTGTAGTGGGGGTCCCTGCCTGTCCCTGGAGCTCTCGCCTCCCACTTGTCTCCTGCACTCCCTCCGTGGTAGCTCAGTGGTGCCCCCCCCTCCCCGAATGTCTACACTGAAAGCCTAACACCCAGCATCTCAGATGTGACGGTGGAGAGAAGGCCCTCACAGTGGGCATGAAAAGCAAAATGGGATCATTGCAGTGGGAACCAGCCCCGTGTGACTGGTGTTCCTGCACAGAGAGGGAACGCGGGCCCAGGCAGTAGCAGAGGGCACGATGTGCAGGCAGGGAAGGCGGCTGTCCACCAGCCGGGGAGAGAGGCTGGAAGAAGCTGACCCTGACCATCGGAAGTTAGGGCTTCCGGCCTGCAGAGCTGGGAGAAAACACACACCCCCGGCCCCTGCTACTATGGCACAGCAGTCCTAGCAAACCGTATACTTGTTTGCTTGTTTATATATATTAATTTTTATTTATTTGAAAGGCAGAGTGACAGAGAGGAGAGACAGAGAAAGATCTTGCGCCTGCCGGTCCACTCCTGAGGTGGCTGGGCCGAAGTCAGGAGCCTGGAACTCCATCTGAGTCTCTCACATGGGTGCAGGGGCCCAAGGACTCGGGCCATCCTCCACTGCTTTCCCAGGCCACAGCAGAGAGCTGGATCGGAAGTGGAGCCGCCGGGACGTGAGCTGGTGCCCACATGGGATGCTGGCGTTGCTAGTGGTGGCTTAACCTGCTGTGCCACAATGCTGTCCCCACTTGTTTGTTTCTTAATGTTCACTTTAATGTATTTCATCTACTTGAAAGGCAGAGAGAGAGAGAGAGAGAGAGAGAGAGAGAGAGAGAGAGAGAAATCTTCCATCCACTGATTCACTCCCCAAATGTCCACCCAGTCAGCATTGGACCAGGCTGAAGCCAGGAGCCAGGAACTCCATCCGGGTCTCCCAGGTGGGTGAGGGGGCCCAGGCTGGTGGGCCATCACCGGCTGCCTTCCCGGGCGCATCAGCAGGGAGTTGGGTGAGAAGCCGGGCAGCCAGGCCTGAACCTGCACTCTAACATGGGATGCTGGCATGGCAACGGGCGGCCTAGCCCAAGGAGCCACACGCTGGGCACTCACAGGGCGCCTTCTGGCTGGGCCCAGTGTCCCTCCTCGGCCCCCACAGTGCCTTCTACTTAGCCTCACCACCTGGAACTGCCAGGGACACCTGTGTCCCATCAGTCTGTGGCAAGGGCTCTGTGTGGCTCACCTTGGGGCCCGTAGGCCTGGCCCAGGGCGGGGGCGCGGCAGGGATCCCACGGCCCCTCGGCTGACCTGGGAGCAGGGTTTCCTGGGCCACTCAGCTCTGCACCGTGCATCCCGGCTGCGCCGCTGACCCAGCCTCGGCGTCACTGCCCAGGTCTGTGCCGAACCCTTGCTGTAGATCCCGCTGTGTCCGGAGCCTGGGTGGGCGGGGCCAAGCCTTGGTCTGACCCCGCCCGGGTCATCGGAGCGGACTTGAGGTTCGGAGGCTGGCCCGCCTTCGGGGTTGGAGAACAGCAGGAGGGATTCAGACAGCACCGGGCTGTGGAGCCACAGTGTGATTTCAGAGGCTGTCCGGGCCAGCTCCCTGTCCACTGCCAGCTTCTGCCACTGGCTGCTGCTGCTCAGGACCCCAAGAGAGCCCCTTCCACCATGGGCGGCTCCCAGCCTCCGCTCCTTATCCCTGGTCCTGGTCCCCAGGCGGCAGTGTCTGGGGGCTGGCTCGGCCATAATCCTCCACCCATGTGCGTGGCTACACTTCCTTAAAACCTGGACACACTGAATCTCCACAGCACCTGGGGAGTGAATCTTATCCCCATTTTACAGGTGGGAACACTGAGGCCCCAAGTGGGCCCAAAATGCTGAAATGACGTCACTAATAGACGACGGAACCAGGGCTGGAGCTGTGCCTACCAGATTCCCTGGGGTGGCTCTGGCTGGGCGCCCTGGCTGCCTGCCCTCACCGCCCCACAGCCGCCACTGATGGCTCTGGGAACTTGACTGCACCTGTGGCCAGGGTCGAGGAGGGGTGGTATCCACTCCCCAAGCCAAGGGCTGGCAGCAGAGCGAAAAACCAGGCCCTTCTTCCCGCCTGCTCGTCCACTTTGTGGTACCCATGGGCCGACTCTGTGTCTCCCCACCCCACAAGTCCCTCGGGCTGGGGTCTTGAGCCCATTCTAGAACCTGGGGGAGGGGCAGTGCCACAGCCAGGGACTCGGAGGACCAGGGACAGATGACCGGCAGAAAGGCTCGCCTCGGCGGGGCAGGGGGCCTGAGCTGGCTGCAAGGCTGGGCCCGGTGCTTCCCAGGCCCCGTGGCTTGGGGGGGCAGAGCGGCGTGGATCAGCGGCCTGAGCATCGGCACAGACTCAGCCTGACCCAGTGCGAGGGCAGGTGGGTCACGGCGCCTCTCTGATACTCGGCTTCCACATCTGTGCAGGGGCCATCAAAGCGCCCCCTTTTAGGGCCCTGGAGACCACGACAGCCCCATGCCAGGCTCGGGCCAGCAGCGGTTACAGGCTCTGTCGTGTGGACGCCCCTCCTCGCGGTCACTACCCTGACCCACATCTGCGTAGCCGCCTGGGCATTCACGGAGCACACCCCGGCCAGTGCTTCCTGTCCTGTGTCGGAGGCCCGTGCGGCTGCGAGTTTGGTTGGAGATGCGGATCAGGATGGACACTAACAGGGCCCCCGACACTGCGCCCAGGAGACATCCATTACCGTTACTGGTCTCAGTGCACGGAGCGGGCAGAGCGTGGGCGGGGCTGGGAAGCGGAGTGGAGAGATAAAGAGCCGGGAAAGTAGGTCAGTGTGCATGTGGGGGGCTGGGCCAGCCGCACCTGCCTTCAGAGTTGATAACCACGGTGCTACGCTGCCCCAGCGCCCGCCCGCCCCGGCACCTGGCCCTCCCACTGTCCCCAGGCACACAGCCTCCTCCTCATTGCCTCTGCCGGTCTGCAGCCTCCCCTCTAAAGTTCAAGTGCAGCCTGGTGGGCAGCAGCCTCTGACCTTTGGAGAGCTCAGTGTGTGTTCGAGGCCGACTCTGAGCAGGGAGGAGGCCAGGCCGGGGGAGGCTCGGCGATCCGGGGCCTTTGTCTGAGCCTGGCCTGCCCAGAGCCACGCTGACAGCAGCCATTAAAACGTCGATGGCTCCCGGCCGGCCCCCGCCTCCCTGCAGACCCCCGGAGAAGCGGGGGGATTCGCCGTTTTGTGTTTCCCGGGCCCGTCGATGTCTCCTTCGGGGAGCCGGTTCGATGACGGCTCCAGACAGCCTGAATAAAAACGGCCGCACAGAGCGACCCCTGCAGGCCCCCAGTTTCCAGAGGCTCGCAGATGAGAAGGCAGAACCCGCTGTGTCCGCTCTCTCCCGCACGCCCGGGGTTTTGTTCCTCGTCCCCCCCCCCAACCTTGCCCTCCTGCCCTTCTCCTCCCTTTATTCCTGCTCAGCGCCGCTCTGCAAAGCGCTCCTCTCAGCCGCTCGGCACCAAGAGGACCCGGAGGCTGGCAGGTGTCTCGTTCCCGGCCTCCAGCGTGGGATGCCCCGAGGAGAACGCTGACCCGCGGCCCTGCCCACAAAGCAGCAGGCGGCATGGCCAGTCCACGTGCCAGTGGCTGCAGGGAGTGTGGCCACATGGTGAGCGGCACCCCCTCCCCATTTATACCCACTGGAGCCAGGAGAGCTGGGTGGGGCACCTGCTCCTCCGTGACATCACTGGTGCATCCCAGCCCCAGGGGTGGGTGACGGGAAGAGCAAGTGTCCTGGCAGCGCTCCCGCCCCATCCGTGCTCTCACCCCCCCCCCATTTCCCCCTCCCCCTCAGCTCCTTCTCTTCCCATTCTCCATCCTAGGGCGGCCTCCGCTTCCTGTCTGCGTTCTAAGGGCTGGCGCACTCAGCAGGGCCGGGCCCTGCACTCCCGAGACCACTCCCGTGCTGGGCGGTGTGGCCTTGGCCAAGCCGCTGACCTTCTCCAGGCACCAGGCCTCTGACTGTGGGACTGGACGCCGAGAGGGTGGAATGCACAGGACCCACAAGAGGGCAGGGACCTCCCGGGCACTCCGTGCATCTGCTTTTGCCAGCATTTGTAAAACAGAGTTCTTCACTTATTTGAAAGGCCGAGTGTCAGAGAGATCTTCCACCTGCTGGTTCACTCCTCCCCTACTCCCAATGGCTACGGTAGCCGGGGCATGGCCAGGCCAAAGCCAGGAGCCCAGAACTCCGTCCATCTGTCCCACATCGGTGGCAGGGACTGGAGCCATCTTCTGCTGCTTTCCCTGGTGCGTTAGCAGGGAGCTGGATGGGGAAGCGGAGCAGCCGGGACTCGAACCAGTGCTCTGACATGGAAAGGCAGGTGTTGCAATGGTGGCTTAACTCACTGCATGGCGACACTGACCCCGTCATCGCCACTGACCCCATTGTGTGTGCACCCCACATCCGGATGAATCTGGAAGGCCTGAAGGAGGGGGCACCCCCCCCCCCCCCCGCCATCAGCGTTCCTTGCTCACCCACAGCCTTCCAGTCTCCCTTTGTATGCAGATGGGGGAGGGGCTTGCTCTCTGGGACCACGCCCATCTTGAGACTACTTGGCCCACTTTCTCCTGCTTGTCACACAGGGGTTGGGGGCGCCACGCTCCCCCTCCCCAATCACTGTCCTGAGGAGCCCGGTGGGAGTTTCTTTCTTCCTTCCTTCCTTCCTTCCTTCCTTCCTTCCTTCCTTCCTTCCTTCCTTCCTTCCTTTCTTTCTTTCTTTCTTTCTTTCTTTCTTTCTTTCTCTTTTTGGACAGGCAGAGTGGACAATGAGAGAGACAGAGAGAAAGGTCTTCCTTTTGCCGTTGGTTCACCCTCCAATGGCCGCCGCGGCCAGTGTGCTGCAGCCGGCTCGCCACGCTGATCCGAAGGCAGGAGCCAGGGGCTTCTCCTGGTCTCCCATGGGGTGCAGGGCCCAAGCACTTGGGCCATCCTCCACTGCACTCCCGGGCCACAGCAGAGAGCTGGCCTGGAAGAGGGGCAACTGGGACAGAATCCGGTGCCCCGACCGGAACTAGAACCTGGTGTGCCGGCGCCGCAAGGCGGAGGATTAGCCTAGTGAGCCGCGGCGCCAGCGGGAGCTATTTCTCACCTGCCTTTCCCTCCATGCTGAGTTGGAAAACTGTGTGTGTGTGCGTGCGTGTGTGCACCCACACTTCCCTCACCGCATGTGCAGCTCCATGTGTAACTCACATGTTTACACATGTGTGGCTTGCTCATGTGTGTGGGAGCATGCATGAGCCTAAGCACGCGCTCACATGTGCAGAGCATCCCTTGCCTATGTGAGTGAAGCTGAGCGCGTGCACAGCTTGCGTGTTTGCATGTGGACGGCTCCACCCCCGAGTGTGCCTGTGGGTGTGTGAGGCTGGCTGTGCCCACAGCTGCTTCGGCATGTGAGTAACGAGACAGGCCTCTTGTTACCGCATAGTCTTATTAAACATGGGGCCAGTTAATAGCACCAACGAAGGCAGTTATAAAAGGCTCTTTATTAAAAATAATAAGAAATGGGCCTCTTGTTTCACGACTTCTGAGCGCGTTTGGCTGCGCGGGCTGGCAGGTTATTAAAGTGGGATCAAGCAAACGTCTCTGATACGCCTTCTGCGGCTGCTCGCCGGCAGATCCGCCTCATTACCAGCCGGCTGGCGCCAGCTACCTCAGTCTCCCCGGCTCGGTCCCCGGGACAGGGGACAGACAGGAGAGAGGGCTTGTGGGAAACCTGCCCAGAGGAGGCATAGGCTCTGCCCCGCTGGTCTGCCCCAGAGGAGCACTTTGCTGGGGGAGGGGCACTGTTTGCTGGCCGGGCAGCCATCCCAAAGGCCACCTGCGTCCCGTTGGGAGCATCTGGGGTCTCCCCGGACTGCTTCCACCTGCCTTTGCCTTCTTGGCCATGGGGAGGGGAGCCCCGTGGCAACGCTGAGCAGAGACAACCATCGGGCCCTCACTGTAGCAAATCAAACTTGGCTGTGCACGGGAACTGGGAGCTCAGCCAAGCACAGGTGCTGACACAGGTGCCTGGGTGGGCCTGGGAGCCAGCATTTCCGATGAGATCCTGCTGCCGCGGCTGTAGTCCAGGGACCACACTCAGAGCACCGGGGCCCCCTGGGCTCCTTGGGGATGGACAAACACACGTCACCTACGACAGCCGATGCTTCCCAGCTCACCAAGGACAGGCCCAGCTCGCTCCCAGACTAGGAGCTACCCAAGGGCTGCACCTGCTGTCCCCCTCCCGTCCCCGACTCTCCTAGGCGCCCCAGCCGGGGCTCTGCCCACAAGAGGAATGGCCTGACGGGGAGAAGGGGAAGGAAGGAAGGAAGTGCACAGTGCTGAGTGCCTACTGTGTGCCAGGCAGGCACTGTCGTAGGATCCTCCCTGCTGCAGCCTGGGACGAAGGGACTCAAGCCCAAGGCCATGGGTTGCTGGGAGTCCTGGCAGCCCTGACCGCAGCTCCATCTGTCCCTCCAAACCACGCTTCCCACCAAAGCAGTGCAAGGGGCTCCCCGGGGGTCGTCTGACCACTCCCCCAGGGCCTGGCTGCAGACCGGACACTGAGGCAAGGAAGGCGTGCCTGTCTGCTGCTTGTCGGGACACCTCTCCCGGTAGAGCCCCCACCCTTCACCAATGGAGTCGTTACCACAAGCATGCCTGCACATCCCAGGACATCAGGGCGTGTGGCACGGGAGCTCCCCTTGCGGACAGAGTTCAAGGCCTGAGGCGCCCTGAGGGGGACCCTGTTTAAAGGCCAACCAGGCCTCTGGGGGCCAGGAGAGCCCAGCTGTGCCTCAGGAGCCAGGGACTTCGGGATTTCTCCTTGCTTCCCAGAAACCCCTGAGGACCATGGCAAACTCTCTTTTCTTTTCTTTTTATAATATTTATTTATTTGAAAGGCAAAGTTACACACAGAGAGAGAGAGAGAGAGAGAGAGAGAGTCTTTCATCTGCTGGTTCATTCCCCGAGTGGCCACAATGGCTGGAGCTGGGCCGATCCGAAGCTAAGAGCTTGTTCCAGCTCTCCCACGTGGTGCAGAGGCCCACACCTGGGCCATTTCCCATTCTTTTCTCAGGTTCATCAGCAGGGAGCTGGATCGGAAGTAGAGCAGCCAGGACTCGAACCAGCACCTCTATGGGATGCCGGCACTGCAGGCAGTGGCTTTACTTGCTACACTACAGTGCTGCCCCTAAGATAGTCATAGTCAGGAATTTATCCCATAGTAAAATGATTTACATGCCGGATACACACACACACACACACACACACACACACACACCTGTACTTACAAAGCATTATTTATAATTGCAGAAGAGGGAAAATCCCCCAGACGCCCAGGACTAAGGAATGGGTTAGACAAAGCTTAGTTTGTTTGTACAATAAAACACCACCTGAGGACCGGCATTGTGGTGCAGCAGGTTAAGCTGCTGCCCATATGGGCACCGGTTCGAATCCTGGCTGCTCCACTTCCGATCCAGTTCCCTGCTCACGTGCAGAGAGCTTGGCTGGGCCCCTGCCACCCACATGGGAGACTTGGATGGACTTTCTGGGTCCTGGCTTTGGCCTGGCCCAGCCCCAGCTGCTGTTGTGGCCATCTGGGCAGTGAACCAGGGAATGGAAGATGTGGCGGGGGTGTGTGTGTGGGTGTGTCTCCCTCTTTCTGTCACTCTGCCTTTCAAATACACAAAATCAATCTTAAAAAATAAATAAAACCCTCTTGGCTCAGGCTAGCAAGCTAAGTCTGGGAATGCGGATGCCTGCTATGAGTCCTTGCTCTACGGGAGGGCGGTCCACGTGTTCACACAGGGCGGCCGTCCTGCAGGCCCCGTGTCCGTCACCACACGGAAGCTCTGCACCTGCCGAACGCCAGCTGCCCACGCTCCTCCCCAGCCCCTGGGGGAGGGGAGCCACCTCTCTCTTTCTGGCTCCTTGAGTATTCCGGACCCTGCCTGCATGTGGGATGAGGCCATGCCTGTCTCTCAGCCCGGCGTCCTCAGATCACTGGAAGGCTGCTGTGGGCCGGCGCCTCCTCTGCTTTGCCCACTCATGCCCTGATGGCCGCCTGGGTTCTTCCGCCTCCTGGCTCCTGCAGCTGACGCCGCCCTGAGCAGGGTGCACACACAGCCCTTGGCGCGCCTGCTGGCATTTCCTGCGGCTGCGTCTCCATCTGTAGATGTGGGGCACACGCTTTGCGGAAGTCCTGCTCTGTAGCTATCTGAGACAGAGGGGTCCCACACCTGCCTCCAGCCCCAGCGAGGGAGACCAGTGTCCCTGGCCCCCATGCAGCCGGCAGCACTCCCTGCATCCCTCAGAACAGAGCGGTGTCCAGGGCATTTTCAAACACTCAGGGACATTTGAATGACACTTCTCTCTGGTACTGGAATGTGCCGCCAGGCTAGCAGCGGGCGGGAGCCCAGGCACTGCCGAGGGCAGGACCAAGGTCAACCCTTGTTTCCAGGTGGCTGTGACTTCCTCCTCTTGCCCGTGACGTTAGGGAAGAACACAAACTCCAGGCTGGTAAAACTGGCTGCTTCTCCATCTCGTTCTCTTTCATAGAAGCAAAGGAGGCAGGGTGTTCAGTGTTGATTTCTAAAAAGCCTTCTCTTCCATTTGCACCTGGTTGGAGAGCAGGTGGCCCACTGGAATGCTGGCTGAGCACAGGCAGCCCCTGAGAGATGGTGGAGTCTCCTGGTGGCTGGCGGCTCTGCAGGCAGTGGAAGGGTTAACAGCACCATCCAGAGAGGCAGACTCAGGGTTGAGCAACAAGAGTGGGGGTGGGGAGGGCAGCGCTGTGGCGTAGGGGGTAAAGCTGCCACCTGCAGCACTGGCATCCCATAAGGTCACCGGTTTGAGTCCCAGCTGCTCCTCTTCCTTCCAGCTCTCTGCTGTAGCCTGGGAAAGCAGTAGAAGATGGCCCAAGTCCTTGAGCCCCTGCACCCACATGGGAGACCCGGAGGAAGCTCCTGGCTCCTGACTTCAGCCTGGCCCAGACCTGGCAGTTATGACCACGTGGGGAGTGAACCAGCGGATGGAAGGATCTCTCCCCCTACCCGCCCCTGTAACTTTGCCTTTCAAATAAATCAAAAATAAATTATAAACGAAGAAGAATCAATGAGGACGAAAGGCCTTCCCCTGGGCACTGAGCGCCTCACCCTAGCACAGGCAGGGTTCCTGGGGAGGGGAGCGGGGGCGTGGTCCAATACTGGGACCTGGGGAGCTGAGTGATGACTCAGCCTGCGCCTGCTGTCGCTGTCGCCAGGGGCTATGAGGAGCAGTCTGCCCCTCCCACACAGGGCTTTGCCCTGGGGGTCTCCAAGAGGCCGTGCGTCTCAGACAGCAGCTTGAGGCAGACGTGGGAGACAGTGTGCAGACAGGGCTGAGCAGAGAGCAGGTGGCACAGAAGGTGAAGGTCAGGGCTGGTTTTCTCTTGGTGGGCAGCTCTCGCCTGAGAAGACCCACGGCCTTGGGACAGCTCCTCTCGGCCTGCGCTTGCCTTTTCCCCGCACAGCTTTTGTATCAGATGTCTGTGGCCATGATCTTGCCGCCTAACGAACACCCACAGAACCTCAGCGGCGCGAGCAGTGGACGTGCTCGCAGCTCAGGGCCCTGCGGAGCCCGGCTCATCAGCACATCTGCAGGTCAGCCGGGCCACTCGGGTCTGGACTGGGCTTGGTCCCAGGGGAGGGTGGCTGCCGGGGGTGACGGGGCAGGCCAGAGCAGGGTGTCCCCTGCCCAAGGTGAAGGCGAAGAGACCAAAAAGAGGCTGGAAACCCAGGAGGCCCCCCTGGGGGCCAGGACTTCTGCTGGTGGGAGCTGCTCCAGACCCCCGGGTGGGAGATAACTGGGTTCTCTTTGGAGAGATGAATGACAGCGTCCCAGGCACGGGAGCAGGTGCAGGGAAGGGTGTGGCGTCGGCACTAGGGTGCAGTCCACACGATTGATTCCACGGCTTCAAAGAGAGAGCAGACAGGAGGTGATGCGACAGCCGGGCAGAGTAGAGGCCGAAAGAGGCGCCACAGTGTGCCCCGACTGTTTACTTTGTGCCACGCAACTACGTGTTTGCAGACCCGACCAGAGGCCGTCCTGACACAGCGCATGCGCTACAGATGCTGCAGTAGGAGGTGCGTGGGGCGAGCGGCGGGACTCGGAGTCAGAGAACTTCCGAGGAAGAATCCAGCGACAGCTTGCCTGCGGCTCTGAGAGTGAGTAGGAGGAAGCCAGAGGAAGACGGGACGGGGGTGGAGGATCGGACAGAAGGCTCTGCAGTGACAGCTGGAGGGCAGACAGCAGCGCGGAGGCCAAGAACTGAGAAGAGACAGGCACAGGCGAGAGCGCGGGCAGGAACGGCCAGGGCCAGCGGGCGCACTCGGGGATGTCGCCTTCACCCCGAGGGCAATGGGGGCGCCACTGCGGGAGGTCAGCGTCCTGCGGTGTGACCCCTGACCCCACTTGTGTTGTGAAAGCTCACTTGGGGATGGGAGGCAGGTGAAGCTGTCCTGGGTGGAGGGCACGGTGGCCTGCACTCATGGTGGCTGTCGGGATGGAGATGGGGGAGGAGGGTGGATTTGGTGTCTGGACAGCAAATGGACAGGGCCTGGTGACGGACCGGACAGGAGGGGCAGGTGTTGAGGACGATAATGGTGAACCTCAAGTGGGCACACAGGTGTGCGTGTGCCACCTGCTCCCCAAGCATTTCCAGGCACTGCCCCACCGTCCCCTAACCATGACCCAACGATGCAGGTGTGTCATCGCCTCCGCTGACCGGTGAGGGACCGAGGCTTGGAGAAGTGAAGTGGGCAGTGAGCAATGGGGCCACTCTGACCACGCAGCCCCGGGGTCTGAACCCTCCCAGGGCGGTGCCCTCGGGGGGGGCGTGGGGGCTGCCATTTGTTGAGATGGAAAACCCAAGGTGGGGGGGTCGGCCTGTCATCAAAAGCGATCTGTCTTTTCTTCGGGATGTGTTGGCTCTGGGACACCCCGGGAAGTCTGGCACTCAGGCCTGGAGGCAGGAACCCCGGAACGAGCTCAGCCCTCGCTGGCGCTGGGGTTAGTGTGTGGGTTTGGGTGCTGGATGTCCCCAAAGGGCCAGGCACCAAAGGCTTGGTCCCCAACGTCCCAAGAGGGAGACTGGAGACAGAGGCTGGTGGGAGACTGAATTGGGTCATTAGGGTGGAGCCTGTGTCTGAACCCTGGTGACCTGGAAGTGACCACGGAGACCGGATAACGATGTGCGCCCACTCTCACCAGGCACCAAACCTCTGGGGCTGCCCCATCCTGGATCTGAACCTCCAAACCTGCAAACTAAATAAAACTGTTCTCTTCTTACAGCTAATCATCTCAGGCATTTTCATCACAGTGACAAACCCAGGAAGGCGTCCTGCAAGAAGAGGAGACACCAACACCCCAGGCCCTGAAAGGTGATAGGGAGGGCGGCTGGGAGGAGGCAGGACAGAGCATTCTACGGAGACGCAGCCTCCAGGGCAGGAAGCCTCACCCAGCTGCCGGATTGCAATCCCTGGGCACGGAGGAAAACCTAACAACACACAGCCCGCCCTCGGAACCAGAGACGGGTTCGAGACCGCCTCGGCTCTCCCATGAAGCTCTCCCCGCTCCCGCCACCCTGGCCAGGCTGCCGCCAAGCTGACCTGTCGGGAAGGCGTTTTGCAGGACCTGTCAGGACCGGACCTGTCAGGAACGCACACTGTCACAGAACAAACTAGGCGTGCGTTTCACTTTTTTGCGGCAAAGTGTATGTCCGAATTCGCTGTTCCATGAGATTTCTGAAGGCCCCTTGTAGTCTGCCTCGTCCTCCTGCCTCTCCCCCGCTTGCCTTTGGCCACGATGTCCACCTCCAGGCGTCCTCCTGCAGTCTGTCCTGTTGCGGAGGCCGTGTGCCCGGTCAGCAGAGGTGAGGGGCAGGGTCCCCACCTTTGAAGGGAACCGACAGCTCTGATGGTCCACGCGACTCTTGTCTCCCGAAAGTGCCTTAAACCCAAAAAGCAACACATCCCTTCCCGCTTGTGCTACAAAACACCCAGATACGCAGAGCTGCTCAAGGGAGAGCCAGGGTGCCGGCCGAGAGCTTGGCTGCTGGGCTCAGATGGACCTGGGCTTGGATTCCGGGCTCTGACACCACTATGTGTGTGAGCTCGGGGGAATTACGACTCGATTTCTCCCTCTGTTAAATGGGAACAATAAGGTTGGCTCTGAAGCTGTGAGTTAGGTACTCAGCTAGTGTCTGGCCCTCAGAGGAAGGTTAACATCAATATGACCACTACTAACAACAGAGAAATAATTTTAACCTGTGATACGGGAACTAAGATATGAAGTCTGCAGTTGGAATGTCCTGGATTTGAATCCTGGCTGGCCACCCTCCGCCCCTGCCTAGCCCTGGGCATCTCCTGTCTTTGGAACACCGAGGCTTGGTCCTGTCTCAGGTCCTTTGCCTTGCTCCTCCCTCTGCCTGGCATGCTCACTTCCTGCAGCCCCTCCCTGCAGAGCTCCAGTTGGGCTGGAGGAGGGGTTTAGACTTCCTCCTGGTCTCAGCGGGAAGTTCTTGCCACATGATGCTGCACAACAAACCATCCACTGGCCGAAACAGCGATGATGCTAAGATCGTCAGCCATTGCTCATACCCTGGCTGGGCATGGCTGGGTGGGGCTGGGAGGGGCTGGGCATGCAGGTGGTATCCAGGTTGGCTGCCCACACATCTGTCCCTTTTTGGAGGCCGGTGGGCTGCTCCCAGCATGCTTCTCCTGTGACAGTGACAGATACACAGGACGCCAGCAGGTGACAGCTCTCACGGTCCAGTCTCAGAGTGGATCCAGTGTCCTATCCGTTCTCGTTCCGTGGGCCAGAGCTGGTCTCTGGCTGAGCCCAGCCTTGATGGAATGAGGAAATGCACGCTGCTGTCCTGAGTGCAACCATGAAGTCACGAGGCTGAGTGTGAGGATGAAGAATTGGTTATAGCAGCGCCGTCCGCTGGGGAGGCCCCCGAGGACTTGCAGCCATTCCACTGAAACGGGGGCCACCCTGCTCCCCGGGGGGGCCCTGGGCTGTAATGATTGCCTGGGACCTAGTAGAGGAGAGGCTGGGGGTGCAGCTGCAGATCCTCAAAGCACACAAGACCCTGGGAGGCACAGAAGGGCCCCCCTGACTGTGATGACCTGGTCCAAAATGTCAAAGAGAAACCCAGCACCAGAGAGCTTTAGATGTGTGTTCCCTAGTCACGCTGAAGGTGGCCTGCAGGGGGGCAGAGCAGGGCCGGCGCTGTGGCGTTGTGGATAAAGCTGCCACCTGCGGGCCAGCATCCCCTATGGGCACTGGTTCAAGTCCCAGCTGCTCCACTTCCTATCCAGATCCCTGCTAATGGCCTGAGAAAGCAGTGGAGGATGGCCCAAGTCCCTGGGACCCTGCACCTGTGTGGGAGACCAAGAGGAAGCTCCTGGCTTCTTGCTTTGTATCAGCCCAGCTCTGGCTGTTGCAGCCATTTGGGGAGTGAACCGGCGGGTGGAAGATGCCTCTCTGTCAGTAAGTCTGCCTTTCAAATAAATAAATAAATCTTGGGGGGGGGTAGGAGGGGGTGGGGGACAGAGAGGCGGGGCACTGCTTCCTTGCCTCCTCCTCCTCCTGTCTCTTTCACCCTCCTCCTCCTCCAGGCCCCGCCTCCTCCTCCTGATGAGGCTACATCACAGCTCTTTGGGACTGGCTCTGTCCCTGCCTGCCACACTCCGGAGATGCCAGGCTGGAGATGCGTTTGATGGCTCCTCCCACTGCAAACTCAGAGGAGAGCGGACAGCGCAGGACGAGCCCCTTCCCCTTGGGGTTCCTGCAGCTAGCCCTGGAGCCAGCACCATGGACAGAGCTGCGGCCTCTGGGGTCTGTCCTGGGCACTGTGCTGCAGTGGGAGGCGGCGAGGCCCGCTGGGTGGGCGATGCCTCTGGACACAGAGCGAGCAACTTTGTGGGTCAGAGGCAAGTCCAGAGCAACATCTCACTGCTGTCCTGCGCACCCACCGTCTCCCCCTCCCCCACGGGACAGGCCAGGAGCCCCCGGGAGAGCTGGCAGCCCCACTGCGGGGACAGGTGGGGGGAAAGGAAACCACGGCCCACTCCCCCCCACCAGCCGGGGTCACTCAGCTGAGGGCGGCTCCTCTGCCTGGCCCTGGACCAGGAGCCCCTTGCCATCAGTGTAGACCCTGAAGCTGGACCAGGAGCCCCTTGCCATCAGTGTAGACCCTGAAGCTGGACCAGGAGCCTCTTGGCCGTCAGTGTAGACCCTGAAGCGGGGCCCTCCCCCCTGTGCACACTGAGCTCGACTCACAGTGACCGCCTGTTCTCGTTGCTTCTATCTGGGCGGCTGGAGCCCCCGCATGTTAGGGGTCACCCCCAACCCTAATCCCGGCCATGGGGGCCCTGAAGAGCCCTGGCTGAGGTCAGGCTCCTTCGCATCAGGGAGGTCCTGCTCTGACCTTTCACCCAGCCAGGAGGCCCCGTCCAACACTCGGTCCTGCCAAGTCCTTGCTCTCAATGGCCAACGTAGCGTTTAGGTTACTGAGGAACACGCTCTCACTCTCCCCGCCCTCTCCCTGCCCCCATGGCTACAGAGGTGCTGAGGGACAGCCCGAGCCCTGTGCTAGCCCTGCTGTCGACCTCGGATGCCCCACCAGCACTGTGACTGCCACCCATGCGGGCATCAGAAACCCTGAGCCACTCCAGTGTTCCACCCCTGACTGGGCCGGGCCATCGGCACAGGCTGAACATTCTCTCCAGGTTGTCACCTCCCCAGTGGGTGGGTGGAGTTGCTCAGCTACCCATGGGACTGGGGCAGGTGTCACGGGCGTTGGCGCCAGCATCGTGAACGTCATGGCCTTACAGGCATCAGTTCTCTTGTTGCTCCTATTACCAACCGTGACAAACTCAGTGACTTGAAACAACACAAACGGGTTCTCTCGCCTTTCTGGTGGTCAGAAGTTTGGAGGAAATTTCATGGGGCTAAAGTCAAGGTGTCGGGGACTGGCACTGTGGCATAGTGGACTAAGCCTCCTGCCATGGGGTCAGCATCCCATACGGGCACCAATTCATGTCCTGGCCTCTCCTCTTCCAATCCAGCTCTCTGCTGTGGCCTAGGAAAGCAGTGGAAGATGGCCCAAGTCCTTGGGCCCCTGCACCCACGTGGGAGACCCAGAGGAAGCTCCTGGCTCCTGGCTTCTGATAGGCCCAGCAGATGGAAGACCTCTCTCTCTGTCTATAATGCTGCCTCTCGAATAAATAAATAAATCTTTAAAAAATAAATAAAAGCACAGGGCTGGGTGCTTCCGGAGTTTCCAGGGCAGAATCTGCTTAGTTACTTCCTGTGGCTTCTCCTGGCTGCTCGGCCACTTCCTCCAACTTCAAAGCCATCGGCACAGGTCCTTTCTCCCTGACTCTGCTTCGCCTGTCGCACGGCGCCTTCTCACTGAACATTCCTGCGTCCATCTAGGGCCCCGTGTGAGCACACACAGCCTCCCAGGTGTCTTTGAGGGGCCATGGCGCAGCCTCCCAACCCCCCGCCAACTGCAGTGCCAGGCCCTCCCGTGCACACGGACCACAGGGTCCTCGCATTCCTCATGAGCGACCCCGTGAGGCAGGGGCTGTCGTGTCCCCATGTCACCCACGAGAAAATGGAGACTCCAGGAGGCCAGGCCTCTACGTCAGACAAGGAGCCAAGCTGGGACTTGAACCCAGCTCCTGGCGACCCCCGAGCTGCACTCCCCTCTCTGCCCAACATGGTTTCCTTCTCACTCCCTGCTGGGGGCTCACAGATGTGGAGGGGGCATTGCCAGCTGCCTCCGTGCTCCAGGGCCCGCCTGCCCTCACACACAGGCGAGAGAGGCTGTCTGCTCTCCTGGCTGCTCCTCCAAGGAGAAGTTGGGCCGGACCAGCCCGGCTCTGGGCCGCGCCAGCTCCTGCAGGAGCGTGGTGAGGCCAGCGACGTCGATCAGGTTTCTCTTATCGCTGGGGCTGCGGTCACCTCGCTCTCCCCTGCAGCCTGGGCCCGAGAGCTATTTCCGTCCCCGGGATCAGATACGGGGCCGTGATTTATTGATCGTAATAAACATTGCTTAACACGCACTTTCGCCACGCGGCTCACTCACCATTTAAATAAATCCTGGCCCTGGGGGCTGACGGAGGCCTCTGGAAGGCGGAGGGACGGGCTGCAAGGAGGCTGGGCTGCCTGGCAGGGGGAGGGCCCAACACAGGAGCCACTTGGGCGAGGGGAGGGGCTGGTTTGCAGCCAGGGTGTCCAGGCCCATCTGCCTCCCACCCGCCTTCCTTAGCGCCCTGTCTTGTAACTCGGGAAGAGGATGGCGCCAGGGACCACTCCTGGACAGAGATGCCAGAGCCTGTTCCAAGCCCCGGGGTCCCCAGCCCTTCCCTGTTTTTGGGGAAACCGCAGTCTTTGTCTCATCTCCCCTGCTCTGGGGACACGCAGCTGTCTCTGGGAGGAAGCATCAGCCCGTGTTTTGTTTTGTTTTGTTTTGTTTTGTTTTGTTTTGTTTTTGCACAGGAAGATTTCCAAGCAGGTCAGACAGTCCCGCACCCAGCAGTCGCTGGGGGAGAGTGAAGGCCGTCTCTGGGAGCAGGGGCCTCCTCTGTGCAGATGAGGAGGTCGGCAGCAGGACCTGGGCTGCGAGGCTCCGGGGCCTTTTCACAGGCTCAGCTCCCTGCCCGCTGTGTTGTGGGGGAGGGGCCCACGGGACAGTGATGGAGCTGACTGTCAAGGTCGCGGGTGGGGTGGGTGGGGAAAGTGAGGAGAGTCTGGAGAGCTGGCACATGGCTCATTCGCTGCTGCGTCCCCAGTGGCTAGCACACCCTCAGCACATGAGCGGGGCTCGAGAGATATTTGCTGAGTGAGGGGATGTAGGGGTGACGGACCTGGGCCAGGTGGGGGTGCTGAGTCGGGGGGCTCTGAGTCGGGGGGGGCTCTGAGTCGGGGGGATGCTGAGTCGGGGGGCTCTGAGTCAGGGGGGTGCTAAGCCTGGGGGTGCTGAGCCGGGGTGTGTGCCGAGACAGGCATGGTGGGGGTGGGGTAGAGATGTCCTGTGGGGGTGTGACAAGTGTGGGTTGGAGGGAGCAGGGCAGGTGTAGTTGGATGCTGGAGCAGGAGGGTGGTGTTGGGGTGGCTGCTCGGGCTGCCAGGTGTGGGGCAGGCACGCTGGGGCTGGGGGGGGCAGGCATGCTGGGGCTGGGGGGGCAGGCACGCTGGGGCTGTGGGGGCAGGCACGCTGGGGCTGGGGGGGCAGGCACGCTGGGGCTGGGGGGCAGGCAGGCTGAGGCTGGGGGGGCAGGCACGCTGGGGCTGGGGGGGCAGGCACGCTGGGGCTGGGGTGGGCAGGCACGCTGAGGCTGGGGGGGCAGGCACGCTGGGGCTGGGGGGGCAGGCAGGCTGGGGCTGGGGGGGCAGGCACGCTGGGGCTGGGGGGCAGGCACGCTGGGGCTGGGGGGCAGGCACGCTGGGGCTGGGGGGGGGAAACACCCCAGACACCGCCAGGCCAGGGCTCATGCACAGGGCCTTTGTTCAGGGTTGGGACCCAGCAGGCACTGGGTGCCAGGGAGTGGCTGGGAGGTCCCAGGGGCACCATCCCCAGGGCTCAGGCTTGTCCTGCAGCTCCTCCGCCCTGCTCAGCTCCTGGCCCCTGCTCTCACGGCTTCCGTCTCCCTCTGGCTTCAGCTTCCAGCCTTCTCTCTGCATTTCCTTGGCTGTATCTGCTCCTTGCTGGTGTTCTCTCTCTCTCTCTCTCTCTCTCTCTCTCTCTCTCTCTCTCTCTCTCCCCCTCTCTCTGTAAGGACACTTAGCTCTTCATAGATCAAGGACGGGTTGAGAGCTTCAGTCAGTCCCCACCAGAGCAGAGGACTGGGTGACGTTGCTGGTGCCTGCTCTGGAGTCAGACCTGGTACGAATCCTGACACCAGGCAAGCTCTTACCCTCCTGCACCTGTTTTGGCATCAGCATCACAGCACCGACCTCCAAAGATGGTTGTGAGGGTGGAGGAGGCCATGCCGTGGCTGCCCGGCTCAGTGCGTGGCACACAGCAACCCCACAAGTCACTTCCTATGCTTGAGTGGGGCTGAGCCCTCAGCCCAGGCCACCCCACAGGCCTCCTGTCCGCCCATGGGGGACGTCTTTGGCTCAGGCTGCACCTCCAGAGCCAGCTGGTCACGGCCAAGTGTGGGACTGAATGCAGGAAGCTCAAGTCCATGGACCCCCCTGAGCCGGGGCAGAAAGTGGGGGCACCGGCAGTGGGGAGGGGGGCTTCTGCTCTGAGGGACAGGCAGACAGCAAGCCAGGGGCCTGGGAAGATCAGAAGAGACGCTGCAGTTTAAGATCCCGCCTCATGAGGCCGGCGCTGTGCTGTAGTTGGTAAAGCCTCCACCTGCAGCCCATGTGGGTGCCGGTTTGAGTCCTGGCTGCTCTATTTCTGATCCAGCTCCCTGCCTGGGAAAGCAGCAGAAGATGGCCCAAGTGCTTGGGCCCCTGCACTGTGTGGGAGACCTGGAGGAAGCTCCTGGCTTCAGACTGGCCCAGCCTCAGGCAGTAGCAGGCATTTGGGGAGTGAACCAGTAGATGAAAGATCTCTCTCTCTCTCTCTCTCTCTCTCTCTCTCTCTCTCGTGTGTGTGTGTGTCCATGTGTCCTGCTGTCTCTCTGTAGTCCTGCCTTTCAAAAAAATTTTTTTTAAATCTTTAAAAAAAAATAGGTGCCACCTGGAAGTCAGGAGGAGAAGGAGGGGGAGGGTCGAGAGCTTGTGGTTGCCGAGCTTGGCTGTGTGCCGGGTGCCTGTGCTGATGCCTGGTTTGTACTCACTCGCTGTGCTCTCCTGTGAACACAATGGAACAAGCACTTTATGTCCCCACTTGCAGATGGGAGGGCTTGGAGAGGTGACCAAAGTCTGAGGTGGGAGGAGGCGGCTCTTGCCCAAGGCTGACACAAGCTCCCTCAGGCCCAGGCCCAGTGGTCCATGTCCCCCAAGCAAGAGACCATCCCCAGAGGCCAGGCTGGAAGACACGGGGCTCCAGCACTTCCAGTCCCAATGCTCTCTCTTGCCTCAGAAACTCTAAGCTGCAAAACAGGAAAACTGAGATCGATTTGCCAAATCAAGACAGAACGCAGCCACGCCTCTGAACACACACCCGGCAGACGCTGTCTGTGCAGTAGGTGGGCCACGCTGCTTTCCTAGGGGTGTCCTTGAATCACGCGTCTCAGCGTGCAGATGGGAGGATCAAGGTGCGGAGGGGGAGAGGATTCCCTTGAGGACACAGAGTGAGCTGGCCAGCCATCCTGGCCACCTGCCTCTATCTAACATGTGGTGACTGATTCTGTTCAATTCAGTGAGCTCTGGTTTCTTCCCTGTGCCCAGAGAGGCTGAGAGACAGCTTTGAGCAGGCTGGGCACACGGTCACTGGGCATGGGGCGTAGGGATGGGCAGGCTGGGGAAAGGTCTTGCGAAGGTGATGGTGAAAGCGTCTTGGAGGGTCTCGCTGACCTCTCTACCTGCTGCTTCTGACCAAGGAGAAGAGCAAGCTGCAAGTGTCCCAGGTGTGCCCCACTCGACCCTGGAGGAGAGGACAAGAGTTGGGAGCCAGGAGGCATCGAGCAGGTGTCAGCCTGAGGCCCCAGTCCTCGCTCTGGACCATAAGGACACGAGTCTGTGGGACTCTCAGAGGAAGCAGGGTGAGTGAGGCCAGTGAGGCCAGGGAAGCCAGGGAAGTTCTCTGAGCTGAGCAGGATGGAGGAGTTTGGCAGAACAGGACAAGGGGCTTGGCGCTGTCCATGGTGCTGAGGGGCCGAGGTGAACAGCAGGGACGGACCCTGCTCATGGAGCTGGTCTTCTGGATGGCAGGGCGGGGACCTGAGAAGGACCACATGCAAATGAGCAAACCAATGAGTCTTCCCAGTGAAGAGGGTGACAGAGGTTTTGGAAGAAACTGAAGCCGGATGGGGGGCTGGAGAGAGACGGGAAGTTATCCCTGCTGGTCCTCTTGTGTCTCTGGGGAGCAGGTACTGAGACGATCACCCCTACTTCATGGACAAGGAAACTGAGGCTCAGGAAGGCTGAGTAATAGGGCTGGCACTGGTGCCCAGTGGGTGAAGCCCCATCCTGCGCTGGCACTCCGCCTCCAGCTCAGCTCCCTGCCTGGGTGAGCAGCAGATGATGACCTAAGTCCTTGGGTCCCTACTCCTCACAGGGGAGAACTGGATGGAACTCCAGGCTCCCGGCTTGGGTCTATCCCAGCCAAGAAATAAACCAGTGGATGGAAAATCTCTCTCTCTCTCTCTGCCTTTGAATTGATCTGCGACAGAGGTCACTCTCTTAGCTCCACCAGCATGAGGCGAGACCACGGTGCAGCTCCTCCACTCTGAGATGTTCTCCTTGATCCACTTCAGCTAGCTGCCTTGCTGCACAGATTGTCCACTGGGATGTCAAAAGGCCCTGAATGTGAGAAGCACGTAGGTCCACGGTGATGATGTGCTCAGCGCCTGCCGTGAATAGCATGACTGCAACAAGCTTGGCTGAGCTTGGAGCCTGGCTCTTAGCCTTCTTACCCTGCTGAGCACAAGGGAAGCCTGGGACGCCGGCAGCGCTGATCAGGACCAGAAGCTCCGTAGATCGTCACCGACTTCACCACAACCACTCTGAACAGTATACACATCTTCCCTCCATGTGCACTTGCGCCAATTTCCACCCAGGTGTCCTGGCTGCTAAATTCCTTTGTGACCACCTTGCCTCCTTCCAGGCCCAGGTGCTCAGAGCTTTCTGGCATGAGTCCTGGTGGGAGCTCCCCTGCAGAGTCTGATACTTGGCATCTTGGCCAGCGACGCCAGGCACCCCTCGCCCAGCGCCACCGCTGCTGTGGAGGTGACGTTGGCCCCGAGACTCAACGCCAATCACTTTGCTTTGCTGCTCTGCCATCCTGCGTTCCCACCCGGCGCGTGGCTCCAAATTTCCCAGCCCCTTTTTTAAAAGATTTATTTATTTAGTGTCAAAGTGACAGAGAGAGGGAGAGACACAGAGAGAGATCTTCCAGCCACTGGTTCACTCCCCAAATGGCCCCAACAGCCAGGGATGGGCCAGGCTGAAGCCAGGAACCGAAATCTTCATCTGGGTTTCCCACGTGGGTGGCAGGTGGCTCAAGCACTGCTTTTCCCAGGCTCCTAACCCTCACCACCTACCTGGTGTTAGGTTTGGTTTTACCGGGAGGAGACCCTGACACGGGGAGTTGGCTGCATGGGGTGAATTTAGAAGAGGCTCCCAGACACACCTGGAACATGAGGGAGTGAGACAGGGAAGAGAAGGGAAGGGAGCCGGCATGGAGCCGGGGCCAGCGCTGTGGCATAGTAGGGTAAACCTCTGCCTGCGGGACCGGCATCCCCTATGGGCACCAGTTCATGTCCTAACTGCTCCACTTCCAACCCAGCTCTCTGCTGTGGCCTGGGAAAGCAGTGGAGGATGGCCCAAGTCCTTGGGCCCCTGCCCCCACGTGGGAGACCCAGAGGAAACTCCTGGCTCCTGGATTCAGATCGGCCGAGCTCCAGCTATTGTAGCCATCTGGGAAGTGAACCAGTGGATGGAAGACTCTCTCTCTCTCTCTCTCTCTCTCTCTCTCTCTCAAACAAATAAATATATTTTAAAAAGGCATTAGAATTCCATGAGAAAAGGCAACTATTTCCATATATAATAATAAATCATGGAGCCGATTCAGTCTGCGAGCTTTTGCAACCAAGGGGTGGTGACGCTGGTGAAACCGGTTGAGTATTTGTCTCCCAAACCCAAGGCTATGGTCCCCAAAGTTGCCAATGATACCCAGAGGATAGAAACTGAATCCCACTGAGATGTTTAGAGGCGTGGCCTTGGAGAAGGCCTGGGTCAGGTCAGGCCGCTGGGGAAAGGCCCCACGACTGGTTCTGGCGGCTTTCTAAGCGACTGTGCACACAGAGGGGCACGTGTGCTCACTGACTCCTGCCAAGTGATGTTGTGTGTCCCCTGGGACTCTGCTGGCCGGAGGCCGTCCCCAGGGCTGAACCACGGGCAGCCGCTTCTTGGGTGGCAAGCCTCCAGAACCCTAGGTAAACCTCTTTGCAAACCAGGCTGCCTCGGGGGCTTTGTTACAGTGATGGGAGGGTGACTATAACACACAGGGTGCTCTGGGCCACCTCCTTTCAGCCTTGGCTTGGGGGCTGCCCCCGCCTCCAGCCTGCTCCTCTGGCAGGTAGCTGGGGTGTGGCCAGCAGGGAACGCCTCCCGGTACGGCCACAGCTAGGGGCTCCAGGGAGGCGGGACACAAGGGAATCGCGTGCACAGGGGAGAAACAGAGCGGAGCCAGGGACAGCAGCCGTCCGCCGTCCATGATGCCACTGCCCGGCCCAGAGGGAGCAGAATTTCCAGAGGAAGGAAGATGAACAAGGACCAGAGAGTGGAGGACCTCATGCCGCAGGCCAGGGAATGCCCACGCCAGCTCCCCCGTCCCTGGCGCCCGGCTGGAGGATAAGGGAGAGAGCGCACGGCCAACGCATCAACACCTACCGGGGACAAAGGCTTTGCATCGTGAATCCACAGACGCTCACATCCGCTTTGGGAGAGAAAGGCTTTTTGAGCTAAACAAACTGAGGTTTGGCCTTGGACATCTCCCAGTGTGGCGCAGCTCCCGTGACAGGGCCTGGACCGGAACCAGGGCCGAGCTGAGCTCCGGCGCTTTCCCCCACGCCAGCCCTGACTTGAAGGGAACTGAGGCTGGGAGGCCTGGGAGCAAAGCCAGTGCCTGCTGACTCCCCCCCCCCCCCCGCACTCCCTCCCCAGTGTGAATGTCAGCTACCTAAATAGCTCTGGTTATTTGGCTAAATGAGTCCTCCGAGGAGCTGCGTAAATATAACAGGGTGGGCGCGCGCACACACACGCAGACACACGGGCGCACACACACATGCACACACAGGCACACACACGCACATACATGCACACACAGGCACACATGCACACACACAGCGTATATATTTAACCCGGACGAGGGATGCATCATGGCGTGCCAATGAACAGCCCAAGCACGGGCAAAGGAAAGATCTAAATTCGTAAAATATAAGCAAGGGCTGCTTGCCGGATGCAGTCAGAAGGTTCTTCCCTCCGCGTTGACGCGTTGGCCGTGTGCTCGCTCCCAGGGCCAACAGCGTGGGAGAGCAGAAGGTCCCCTCCGAGGACGGGGTGGCGGTCAGGAGTCGTGGAGCCCAGTCCCCACATCCCTAAGCCAGACACGTCCGTGCTGCTGCCCTGCTGAGCCCTGTCCCCACCCACAGCTCCCTGTGCTGGGGGACTTCGGGCGCCGCACACCACCTGTCAGAGCCCCAGTCTCGTCCTCTCTTCATTGGCAATGACGATACATTAGCAGCAAAGCAATGAAACAGAAGGCACAGGGCACTTGTCCATAAACTGATGGAGTCGATGAGTGGGTGCCAATCGTGTGGCCCTATGGGGCGGCCAGGAGGCGGACTAGAGCCGCGAGCTGAGGGTCGGAGCTGCCTTCCACCCGGGCCTTCTCTCTCCGCCCTGAGAGTAGAAGGATCAGCAGTTCTGCAGTACCAACATGTGCCAGCCATGGGCCGCCCAGCTCCTGTACACTGTCCTGTCCAACCTTTACTACGACCCCCAAGGACCCTGTCTTTTTAACCCCTGACTTCCAAGACGATGAGACTCGCCCGAGGCCACAGGGCAGGGGCCTGCCCCTCCCCGACCCCAACAGTCAGACTGTGACGGTGGTGTTTGGAAGATGGTCCCTCCAGGAGAGAATGGAGTCCAAGCTCTAACCGACAGGACCGAAGTCCTTGAACCGGGGGAGCTTTTGGATACAGAAAAGACAGGCACACAGTGTGGACAGCTGGTGAAGGTGAAGGCCGAAATCTGGGTGGTGACCAGGGAGGGCCGGCAAACCACCAGGAGCAGGAGAGGGGCTGGGGCCTGGTCCGCCCGCCGCACGGCCCTGCCGGCACCGTGACCGCGGTCCTCCGGCCTGGGGAATTGCAGGATGGTCTGCTACTGCTGTCCAAGCTCCCCGTCAGCACCACCTGGTTAGCGCAGCCCCAGGAGAGCTGGCAAGTGCAGGGCCAGGATTCGAACCCAGATCCCTCTGATTTTAGTGACATCCGTTGACCAGATCCAACCTGCGTGGCCTATAGGGCAGGTGAGAGAGGGCTTGCTCTGTGAATGCTTGCAGGGCGCCTCAAAGGGAAAGGGGGGGGCCTCAAAGGGAAAGGAGGGGGCTGAGCCCCCCCCAACTACAGGGAAGAGCTCTCCCGAGAGCAGCCCCCACCCAGCCAGCGTCCCTAATAAGGAGGGCGAGCAGGTGCGGGCAGGGGCTGTGGCACGGGCACTGCGGGGCCTCTGCTGGCTGAGAGAGGCCCACACCGCCCACCGAGTCCCAAGCCCCCATAGCACCTGCAGGCAGGGGACAGGGGTCAGTTTCTGGGGGTTGGGCTGGCTGTGCCAGACACAACTGGCAGCTGCCCGGGCCGGGCACAAGGACAGTGAGGAGCGGGGCTGGGTGAGCAGGGCCCAGGAGCCGTGCTGCCTGCGCGTTGCCACAGTAACCGTGATCTTCCCGGTGCGAGCCAGGCAGGGGCTGAGGTCTGCAGGGATTCGGTGAGAACGAGGGTGCGAGTGCGGGGGCGGGAGGAGAAGCCAGCCCCTGCCACACACTCTCCCCTGGCTTAGAAACCCGCAGCAGCCCTTTGGGTGGGCTACTTTGATCCCTCGTTTTCAGATCAGGAAACAGAGAGCCAGGGAAGGGACCATTGCTGAGTCAGGCCACATAGCCCTGGCCCTGGGGTCCCCATCTCCAGAATCCCTGCTCGGCTCCACCAGGCAGCCTCGGGGACCAGAGAGGGTTTGCTGTGCATCCAGGCTGGCTTCAGGCACGGGGACCTGAGACCCAGGCAGCACCTTCCCCGTTAGGCTAACTGCTCCCAGGGCTACCAACTCCTTGCACAGCCCCTGTGAGTCAAATCTGTCAGACGGACAAGACAAAGATGTGGGCGAAGCAGAGCACTCGACATGCCACGCAGGCTGACCGAGGGCCTCTGGGGGGGCCGGGGTTGGCCGGGGGCTGCTGAAGGAAGCTGCCAGGAGGCTGGGCTAGAGTCTAGCCTGACCTTCGGGAGTCACTGACAGACACGATGAGACGTCCTTGGAAAGCTGAAGGAGGGGCCAGGGTTGTGGCTCAGTGGGTTAAGTCACTGCCTATGATGCCGGCATCCCATACAGGCACCACTTCGAGTCCCGGATGCTCTGCTTCCAATGCAGCCCCCTGCTAATGCGCCTGGGAAAGCAGGGGAAGATTCTCCAAGTCCTTAGGCCCCTGCAGCCACGTCGGAGACGTGGAAGGAGCTCCTGGCTCCTGGCTTTGGCCTGGCCCAACCCCAGCCATTGAGGCCACTGGGGGCGTGAACTAGCAGATGGAAGATCTCTCTCTCTCTCTCTCTCCCTCCCTCTTTCCCTCTTGGCCACTTTACTTTTTAAAGCAAAAAAAAAAAAAAAAATCTTATTTTTTTAAAAAGAAAAGGAAAGTGCATATGATGGAAAAACCATGTGTGGGTTTCAACATTTTTTACACCAAAATAAAGTTGTCTTTTTAAAATTTTTTTTAATTGACAGATAGAGTTAGACAGTGAGAGAGACAGAGAGAAAGGTCTTTCCTCCATTGGTTCACCCCCCAAATGGCCACCACGGCCAGAGCTGCGCTGATCCAAAGCCAGGAACCAGGTGCTTCCTCCTGGTCTCCCATGGGGTGCAGGGCCCAAGCACTTGGGCCATCCTCCACTGCACTCCTGGGTCCCAGCAGAGAGCTGGCCTGGAAGAGGAGCAGCCAGGACCAGACCCCAGCGCCCACATGGGATGCCGGCGCCACAGGCGGAGGACCAGCCAGGTGAGCCACGGCGCCGACCCCTGAAGTTGTCTTTTAATTGCAGTTCCCACTGACTTTCTGAAGTGCTCCCGAGTAGGACAGACTGTGCTGCGCTGCAGGGGAAGATGAGGCACAGGCAACGGCCCAGGGCTGCTGAGGGCAACGGGGGAGGCGGGGATTCCAAGGCCCCCTTGGCACCGATGTTCCGTCTGCAAAGCCAAGCAGCTGGAGTGCGCAGGAAGGGTTAGATTTGTCCCGAGGCCTCCATGTGCTAAACTGAGACCTATGGGCAGAAGTGATAGAGACGCTGTCTTGGTCCTCACCAATGGGGCTTTTCTACAGGTGGTGAGTCTCCCGGTTTGGGAGGCACGTAAGGAAGGCAGGGAGAAGTATGCCCGACTAGTCAGTTCCAATTCTGTGCCCAACCAGTTGGGTGCTTTGCCATTCTCTGATGAAGATAATGGCTTCTCTTCCCAAATACCATCAGGTCTGGAGCCAGAGGTGGGGGTGAGGGGGGCGGCCAGCAGAGTAGCCACGTCCCCACCAGGGGTCACTCACAGTCCCTCCTGGACGCGGTCAGATGGGAGAAGGTGGCCTTGCTCCCACTCCATGGAGCCCTTGACTTGGTCTACGTGTCAACCCTCCAGGAAGACAGACAGGCTACCCCTGGGTACGGGGCAAAGATCTTCACAAAGATATCATGTCCTTTGTACAGTAATTAACACACAAGTTATCAGCTCTTATGACACTTGCAGTGGCCCCGCACACGACACACCGGAAGCTCATGTCGCAGAGGGGAGGTGGTGCTGGTGTCGCAGGAAGCTCCCCCGGCTCCGAGGGTGGCGGGGCTCAGGTCTGTAGTGGCTTGTCTCCCAAGCGTTCTCATCCTCGGTGTGCCCCATGGTGGGGGTCGGTAAGGGGCCGCCCTTGGAGGGGATTCAGAGTTCTGTGGACCCTGAGTTAGCTCTCGAAAGAGCGAGTTGTCCTAGAAGAGCGAGCCTGACCCCCGAGTCACTCGCTGGCCGCTTGTCTCGCTCACCAGGTGACCGCTGTACCCTGTACCCTCACCACTGAGCAGCCATCGCCTGTGAGGCCCCCAGAGTGGAGCCGGTGCTGGCGCTGTGCCCTTGAACTCCCAGAGCTGTGGGTGAGGCAAAGCCCTCTTCTTTCTAGAGTGCCCAGGTGGTGTGGGGAGGGGCCATGGTTCCCCGAGGGAAGGGCGGGGGTGTGGCCGTGTTCCAAGTGGGTCAGGAGAGCTCTAGGGAGCTGATTTCCGAGCAGCCTGGACTGCTGTCCGGGAGGTCCCCAGGGTCAGCAGCATGAGACCCCAACAGGCACGAGAAAGCGAAGTGGGGTCAGTGCCTCCTCGCTGCCGTCAGCCCCCTACAAGGGATCTTCAAAATGTTCATGGAAAATGCACAGTACGCGAGAACCATGCATGGACTTCCAGTTTTTACACCAAAATAAACTATCTCTCGTCTAGATTTATTTGTTTATCTTTTTTGAAAGTCAGATTTACAGAGAGATAGGAAGAGACAGAGTGAGAGGTCTTCTGTCTGCTGGTTCGCTCCCCAAATGGCTGCAACAGCCAGGGCTGGGCCAGGCAGAAGCCAGGAGCCAGGAGCTTCATCTGAGTCTCCCATGTGGGTGTAGGGCCCCCAGCACTTGGGTCATCTTCAGCTGCTTTCCCAGGTGCATTAGCAGGGAGCTGGATTGAAAGTGGAGTGGCCGGGATTCGAACCTGCGCCCAGGAGCAGGATGCTGATGCTGGTGCTGCAGACTGCAGCTTAATCCCCTGCACCACAGCACCGGCCCATAACTTATGAAAGTCAGAGTTACAGAGAGAGAGAAGGAGAGGCAGAGAGAGAAATCTTCCATCCACTGCTTTACTCCCCAGTTGGCTGCAACGGCCAGAGCTGTGCTGATCCGAAGCCAGGAGCCAGGAGCTTCCTCTGGGTCTTCCCATGTCGGGGCAGGGGCCCAAAGACTTGGGCCATCTTCTACTGCTATCCCAGACCATAGCAGAGAGCCGGATGGAAGTGGAGCAGCCGGGACTCCAACTGGCGCCCATATGGGACGCCGGCACTGCAGGTGGCGGCTTTACCTGCTGCACCACAGCACTGGGCCCTCGATTTTATTTTTCCAAGAACTTGTTGATGCACCCTCGGCTTGCCCTCTGGCTCTTCCCAGCCCATATCTGGCTGAGGGGACATTGGTGCCCAGGGGCCACCCTGAAGGGGAGCGAGCAGTCACTGACCCCTCTGCCCTAGGGCCGCCAGCTCTCGCTACACAGATGCCCTGAGCTCATCGCTGACTGTGAGGCCTGGCGACTGCTCAGCAGATGTGTGGCGCGGTGCCCGGGACGGGCCTCGGAGGCTGCGGCTAAGAGTCACTGGGCGCTGACTCCAGAGTCTCAGGTTGCCCCCAGCTGGCTCTGTTCTCCTGGGCAGAAGAACCACACCGTTCTCACCTGCAAAATGGGCTAATAAATAACTCGACTTTATAAGGTAGCACATAATAATGTTTACCTGGTGCCTTTAATAAGTGCTGTGCACACGTCTGATTGTTAAATTGCTCATCCTGGGGCTGGCGTTGGGGCATAGTGGGCTAAGTTGCACCTGTGATGCCAGCATCCCATATGGGCACCAATTCACATCCTGGCTGCTCTACTTCTGATCCAGCTCCCTGCTAATGCACCTGGGAAATAAGCAGAGGAGGGCCCCTGGGCCCCTGCTACCCATGTGGGAGACCTGGAAGAAGCTCCCGACTCCTGGCTTTGGCTTGGCCCAGCCCTGGCCATTGTGGCCATCTGGGGAATGAGCCAGCAGATGAAAGATCTCTCTCTCCCTCTGTCTCTCCTTCTGTGTCTGTAACTCTTCTTTCAAACAAATAAATCTATTAGCCCCGTCTATCTGTGGAGTCGTGAGACACAGCCAGTGTCTGTAACCCAGCCATGGTCACAGAGCTGGGCTGGGAACCTTGGTCTTCAAGTGGGGCCGCGGGGTCTGTGCTGGGCTCTCCGACCGTGGCCTCCACGTGGCTCTGAGGCTGCAGAAGGTCCCTCACTGGAACCAAAGGCTGGAGTGCCTGGTGTTAGTTCTTACTCCTCTTCGATTTCTCTGAAGTAATTCATATCCACATCCGGCGTCCCTACTGTGACAGGAGGGAAGACACAACACCCACCTGTGTCCTCTACAGCAGAGGCACCCAGGGCCGGGTGCCCGGCACTGTCCCCGGCACCCAGGAAATGCCAGTGTTCAGTCAATGAATCAATGAAGTTTCTGAGGAGGAGGGAGGGGAGTGGGAAAGAGGGAGGGGAGTGGAAGAGAGGAAGGAGAGAGGGAGGGGGGTTAGGAGGATTTGAGGGCCCCCACAGTGGAGTCTAGGAGAGGTTTTTGGAGGGGAGGGGCAGGTTGCCCAGGGCACCCTCAGAGCCTCCTCCCGAGACACCCACACTCTGTTCTCATGGGGAAATGCATACACTCTCTGAGCTACACTTTTACTTTTTTTTTCTTATTTGACAGGTAGAGTCACAGACTGAGAGAGAGAGAGAAAGGTCTTCCTTCCATTGGTTCACTCCCCAAATGTCCACTATGGCTGGCACTGCACCGATCCAAAGCCAGGAGCCAGGTGCTTCCTCCTGGTCTCCCATGTGGGTGCAGGGCCATCCTCCACTGCACTCCCGGGCCACAGCAGAGAGCTGGCCTGGAAGAGGGGCAACTGGGACTAGAACCCAGCACCCATATGGGATGCCGGCACCGCAGATGGAGGATTAACCAAGTGAGCCATGGCGCCGGCCTCCAACACTTTTACTTTTCAAGATTTTTATTTATTTACTTGAGAGGCAGAGTTACAGAGAGAGGGAGAGACAGAGAGATCTGCTGGTTCACTCTCTACATGGCCACAACGGCCGGAGCTGCATGGATCCAAAGCCAGGAGCCAGGAGCTTCCTTCCAGATCTTGCAGGTCAGTGACGGGGCACGAGCGCTTGGGCATCCTCCGCTGCTTTCCCAGGCCATTAGCAGGGCGCTGGGATGCAAGAGGAGCAGTGGGGGCTGGACCGCGCCCATAGGGGATGTGGGCACCACAGGCAGAGGCTTCACCGCTGCGCCACAGCGCCGGCCCCTGAGCCACACTGTCACCACCTGGAATACAGGCTCCTACTTGCCTCTCCCTTGTGTGGCTCCCATACAATATTCACTGGGTGCAGACAAGCGTGAGCTCTTCACTCCTGGGTAAGGGGGGGTCACCAGGACTTCCCTGTTGGGTTTTCTTTCCTGGCAGTCACCAAAATCCAGGGTCCCGAGGTGGGAGGTGCCGCTGCCCACTGGCTGGGGGTGGAGGCGCCATTCCCAGCTCCCAAAGCCATCATTGTCATCAGAGAGCGGAACTAATCCCACGGGGGCACTGACAAAAGCCATCACGGATTCCTGGCAGCAACGCGCGGGCCGGGGCTAGGAGTCAGCTGCGGCCGGCCATCTCCATAACGCACGCCCTCGCTCTTTGGAGTGGAATTGGGTACAGCTGATGAGCCGTAAAAATTGCCGGGTGGGGGAAAAAAGAAAGGAAAAAAACTATAAATAAATTTGTAATTTTAACAGGGATTACCATGTAATGGAGAGGGAGAGCAGCAGAGGCAAGGGCCAGTTCCGCCCCCGCGGCCTCGGCTGCAAGGCAGAGCCCATGGCTGAAGCAGATCCGTTCTTGGAAGGTCCTGGGAGGACAAGTTAGCAGGCAGAGCCCTGGGGACAGACCCAGGCAGACGCGGGAGGAAGTGCAGATGGTGACCACGCGTGGAGAGCCTCCTGTGGGTGCCTGACTTGCGAGAGAGGATGAGTGGAGAAGCGCGGCTGAGCATCCGTGGGCACCTTGATGTCCACCAGGAGTCTAGGAAGAGAAGGACATGACCAATCTTCTGCTGGAGAAGCGCCCTCTGCCTGTCCCAGGGGAAAATGGACTGGGCGTGGCCAGAGTGGGGGACTGGGCGTGGCCAGGGTGGGGACTGGGTGTGGCCAGAGTGGGGACTGGGCGTGGCCAGGGTGGGGACTGGGTGTGGCCAGTGGGGGATTGGGTGTGGCCAGAGTGGGGGACTGGGTGTGGCCAGGGTGGGGACTGGGTGTGGCCAGTGGGGGACTGGACATGGCCAGAGTGGGGACTGGGCGTGGCCAGAGTGGGGACTGGAGATGCTAGGAGACCACGGCTGAGACTGGGGTTTGAATAAGTGGCAGCCAGAGCTAAGCAGGATCAGAGCACATGGACCCAAGAGAGGAATCGTGAGAGCTGGTAAGGAAGTGGCAGGTACGGGGGCTGCCGGTGACCCAGCCAGGGAGCAGAAGGAGTCGGGGTGAGGGCCCTGGTCCCCTCTGGAGAGAGAAAGAGAGAGAGGGAAAGAGAGATTATCATCCCCTGTTTCGATTCCAAAATGTCTCTGATGGCTGCAGCTAGTGCAGGCTGAAGCCAGGAGCCAGGAACCCATCCAGTCTCCCACGTGGCTGCAGGGGCCCAGGCACTCGGGCCTCCGCCACTGCTTTCCCAGGTGCAATAGCAGGGAGCTGGAGCGGAAGCGGAGCAGCCAGGTCTCCAACCGGTGTTCCTGTGTGGGTGCCAGTGTCACAGCGGCGGCTTAACCGGCTGCACCACAGTACCAGGTCCCGGGGTTTCTCCCTTGACAACCTGCGGTGGTGATGATGGCGGAGTGTGGAGCTCAGCCTTTGCCGTGTGACGTGGGGAGGACCACGGGTGTTAGTACAGAGACTGCTCTGAGCCGGAATGGAGACTGGCACGTTGCCAGGAGGAAAATGGGGGGGATGAGGGAGGGGGCCGAGAAGAGGGAAAAGAGCGGGAGAGGCAGCCAAGAGGAAGCCGCAGGCAGTGCTGGGGTTCACGGCACAGGAGGGGGTGGATCCTGAGGAGGGAAGGGGCGGAGCTAAGCGTGCCCCAGCCTGGCCCCGGGGCCCGGAGCGGAGTCTGCAGGATGCTGGGCCGGCCCAGGCTGCTCTCCCTCTTGATTCTTGGAGAAGTCAGGGGCCTGACCCCACCCCTTGCACTGAACAGGCCAGGACATGGGGGCAGGAGGGAACCCCAGCTCCTTCTGCTTAGGGACTCAAGGCCTCAGGGGGAGGGGCAGCTGGATACTTTGGAGCCTCAGTTTCTCTTCTGTAAAATGGGGGGATGAAGCGCTGCCCTTCGAGCGCACCGTAGAGTAACCGAGACGGCGCAGGAGGGGCTCCATACCTCCCACGTGGTTTCCTCCAACACGACGAGGTCGGCGGGGTCCCTGGGCGGAGTGTCTCTCTCTCTCTCTCTCTCTCTCTCTTTCTCTCTCTCTCTGTAACTCTGCCTTTCAAATAAATCAATAAATTTTTTTTTTTAAACATGGACTGAGCGTAGAAGGTGCCACAGAGAGCGGGGTGCTGGCCGCGGCTGGAGGAGCCACGGAAACTTCCTAGAAGCGGTGAGCTCTTGGCAGCTTCCAGGAACGGCGGGGAGTGGCTTGGACTGGGAGGAGGCGGGAGTTCCACAGCCAGCGTGAGGTCCTCAGGGGGGCAGACGCCTGGGGGGGGGGGGCGCGGGGGAGACTGGCCCAGCCCTGGAGCCCAAGAGCTGGGTGCTGGCAGAACGAGATATGAGCTGGAGGGGGACTGGAGCCGCGGGTGGCCCGCGTCTCCCCCACACAGGATCGCAAGCCCCTTGGTGAGAGACGGAGAACGCCCGCCTCCAGGGAATTCTCCCCGGCGAGAAGGCTGCGTTTTTCATTCCTTGTTTACACTTTGCTGTTGTAAAATTTTGCTCCCCCCTCCCCAAAGCCCATGGTGCCTATAAACAAATATCTGAGATACGAAGATAAATGGAAACCGTAAGTTCCCCAACAAAGGCAAGCTGGGCGGGCCGGGGCGGGAGGAGGCAGATTCGACGAACCCGAGACCGTGCCAGCTCAGTTCCCTGGTCATAATCAATATGTTCTCCAAAGTGCCTTTTAAATTACTGTCGGAGGCAATGTGCCATATTTATGTATATGCATGCACAGAGGTGACACGAGGGAGAAATGCAATTTCTATTATGAAATCATAATGCGCATTTATCTTCAGGAATAACACATTGAAATGTTGGAGTGAGAAAAGTTGAAAAGCAGTCTGTCTATAAATAAAGACGCAGACATCCTGACATTTTATGCTGTGCCGAGTTTCCAGGAGAACTTCCTCCCCTTCGGACACGGGGCCCAAGGGAGCCTGCTCAACCTCCGGTTTCTTGGGAGACAGCGTTTGGGATGTCCGAAGTCTCCTCGCGGGCACCCAACACCAAAGACTTTGCTTCACCCCCCAACCCCGGGACAACGGCGGGGTTGGGCTGGGCTGGGCCAGAGAGGAAGCACCAGGTCAGGGTACAGTCAGCTCCCACCACGGCAGAGTGTTTTAGGGTGTGCTCGGAATGAGGACAATGTGGATTCCTACGGCTAGTTCCCATAGGTGCACCTGTTCCCCCTTCTCATGGCAACTGGACAAGCGGTGAGAACATCTTGGCTGATGCAAGGGAAGCTGTAGATGACCCCAGGAGGCCCCACCCCGACTGCTGGTGCCACACTGGCCCCGGACTTGAAGATCGCGTCCTTAGCCAGTGGCCACAGAGTCCGGAGGTCACTGCGATCTTGACCTTCCAGACTCACGACCCAGTGGCGTCTTCTGCGTGGACAGCAGGCAGAAAGCAATGCTGGGAAGAGGTGCCTTGTGGCGGGGGAGGGGAGTGGGACAGGGAACCTGTCACCGCGTATCCGACCCCGAATCGGGCTGAGCAGGAGGGCTGCTCCTGCTGAAGCCCCTGTCATCCATGCGAGTGTTTATTCATTCATCAGCTCTCTTGTGCCTTCGCGCGGCAGCCGTCTCGGGGGCACCCTGTCCGTACTGCACGCCGGGAGATGGGATGACACCCTCCCTGCCCTCCGGGGCCTCACCGGCCTCCAGACAGACATGTAATTGGCAATTACCAGGAAGAGAGAGATGTTAAAGGTGCTTTGGGGCCCACCGGGGGGAGGGGACACGGCTAACTCAGCCTGGGGAGCAGACGCAGCTTCCTGGCGGAGCCATCTGGAAGGAGTGGGAGGCAGCCAGGTGGGAAAAGAGCAGCGGTTTCAGGCAGGGGAGGGGGAGACGCCAGGCCTGCACGGAGCTTCCTGGAGGGCCCGTGGGCTGCGGCTCACAGCCAGGGGTGTCCCAGGCTGGAAGAAGAGGTCCACGCTCACCCACTGCCAGGGAGGGTGGGGGCTGTGCCAGCCTCTCCCAACCTAGGAACCACACACGCACCTGCAGGGGAGCTTCCAACAGAGCGGGGGTCCCCCCACGGGCCCTGGGCACTCTGTCATTCACAGGGCATTGGCTTCCAGCCCGGGTCTGTCCACCCCCAGCTTGCATTCGGCCCCGGGTACGTGTCCCCAGAGGGGACACCGAATCGTGAGACAATAAATAACAATGGCTCCCATGTGAGCCAGGCTACTGGCTGAAAATGAGCACAGACTTGGGCCTGAGTTCAAAACCAGCCCTGGGGGGCCGGCGCTGTGGAGCCTCTGCCCGCGGCATCCCATGTGGGTGCCAGTTTGTGTCCTGGCTGCTCCTCTTCTGACCCAGCTCCTTGCTAATGGCCTAGAAGAGCAGCAGAAGATGGTCCAAGCCCTTGGGCCCCTGCACCCACATGGGAGACTCGGAAGAAGCTCCTGGCTCCTGGCTTCATCCTGGCCCAGCTCTGGCCATTGTGGCCATTTGGGGAGTGAATCAGTGGATGGAAGACCTCTCTTTGTCTCTCCCTCTGTTTGTAACTCTACCTTTCAAAAAAAAAAAAAAAAAGGAAAAAGAAACGAAACACAGGCCTGTCGCCCACAGCCAGGTGCACCTGGGCACGCACGCCTCGCAGCCTCTCTTTTCCTCCTACACAGTGTGGCTGGCAAAACGGCTCCCACCCGCAGGCTGACGAGGGGGATGGGGATGTGGGTACAGCGGCAAGCAGGTGTCCGGCACGGAGAAGGGGCCCAGGCGGCGCAGCAGGTGTCCCCATAAGGGCGGGCAGCCCTGCGATTGCTCAGCCATTGAGGAGGGAGGCGGGGGGGGGGGGGTTGAAGTTGGGGCAGGAAGTTGGAGGCCCCACCCCACTCTTGGCCTCCCTGTCTCCATTTGCAAAGTCTAGGGCTGTGTTTACTGGGCTCTGAGCTCCTGGCCCTATTGTCGCTCTCTCTCCACTTTCTCCGTAGCTGCCTGAGGCTGCCCCCACCCTCCCCCGCCATGCCCCAGCCCTGGAGCCCTGCTGGTAGCAACCCCATCTGGGCTCAGGTGCTTCCCTCAGCCTCTCTGAAGTGGAGCCATTAACTCTGCGCCCACAGGTGTCAGGATGGGCCCAGGGAATGGAGGATGCCACCCCTTGGGCTAGGCCGGGTGGCCCTTACCCGAGTCCTGTCCAGGGGAGAGGCACTTAGCGCCCTCAGGCCGGGCCAGCAGATCTGAACTGGAGCGCTGTTCTCATCACACCCCAGCCCTGTGAGCAGCAGCGCCCATTTTACAGATGTGGACATCAAGGCCTAAAAGGGAGGGTGGCTTGCCCCCCCCCCCCAACTGGGCATTCGGGGCAGACAGAATCCGGCTGCGGCTTCAGATTCAGGTGGGCTCAAGCCGGGCCTGCCCCTCTGGTGGGGCCGGGCTGCCCCCTGTTCTGGGTCTGTCCTCATCTGGGACAGGATCGGGGTAAGGGCTCCATGAGACGTTAGAGGGAGCACTCAGTACAGAGCCGGACACACTGGAACTACTCAGAACACAGCAGCTGTCACCGTGGCTACTCGAGCTGTTCTTCCTGATTCAGTTCTCTCTTTTTAGATTTATTTATTTTATTTGAAAGAGTTGCAGGGGGGGGGAGAGAGAGAGAGAGAGAGAGAGAGAGAGAGAGAGGTCTTCCATCTGCTGGTTCGCGCCTCAGATGGTCAGGACGAAGCCAGGAGCTTCATCCGGGTCTCCCATGTGGGTGGCAGGGACCCAGGCACTTGGGCCATCTTCCGCTGCTTTTCCCAGGCCCTTAGCAGGCAGTGGGATCAGAAGTGGAGCAGCTGGGACACAAACCACCCATATGGGATGCTGGCGTCTCAGGTGGTGGCTTTACTGGCTACGCCAGGACACTGGCCCCTCTGCCCCTTTGATCCAGTTCTTAAACCAGCCAGCGCTTGCTGACACAGCACCACTGCCACCACCCTAACAGTGTCGGCAGCACTTGGCTTCCTTGCTGTGCCCCAGGCACCAATGGAGACGTTCCGCGTTCATTACCAGAGTAGGCACTGTTCTCCCATTTTACAGATGACAAAACCACACCGTCAAGAAGTTTCATTCAGGGCTGGCGTTGTGGTACGGTGGTTAAGCCACAGCCTGCAATGCAGGCAACTCACACCAGAGCACCGGTTCCAGTCCCGGCTGCTCTGCTCCTTCTCCAGCCCCCGCTGATGCGCCTGGGAGGCAGGGAAGGATGGCCCACGTGCTGGGGCCCGCGCCATGTAGCAGACCAGGATGGGGCTCCTGGCTCCTGGCTTCAGTCTGGCCCAGCCCAGGGATTAATCCAGTAGATGAAAAATCTCTCTCTCTCTCCCCCTTTCTCTCTGCTATGCTGCCTTTCAAATACATAAATTAATTAAACATTTTTTTATTTGCACCCCACCTTACTCCTGGGCCAGGACGCTCTCCGCTCCGCTGTGGGCCTCGGGCAGGGCCACTGGGGCTTGGGGAGACAGCGCCTCGTGCTGGGGTGCGTTTGTTCTGTGTCTGAGCAGCTGGAGGTGCAGGGTGGGGGAGGGCAGATGCCGGAGTGGCCGGGCCTGGGGCTTCCCTCCCTTGGGAGGATCAGACCCGGCTCATGCTGAGTCCCCAGCACTTTCCCCTGGGCCTAGTCCTTGGGGGAAGAGGAACAAGGGACAGGGCAGTAACGAGCCAGGAACGGGAGCAGGGGTACGGGTCTGTGAAGGGGAGGGGTGAGAGGGAGAGGGAAGGGTGCCACCTTAGGGCTTCCGGCCGGGCACCAAGGCTACTGAGGCTGGGACGGGACTTGGGCTCCGGAGAGGCCGGCTCGGTGTCACCTTGAACGGGGAGAGGCGGGCCCGGCCTCTCACAGCCGGGAGGACCACGGTCTCCCCAGCCTGGAGACAGGGAATCGTCAGCTGTGGCCCCCAGGAGCCTCACTGCACCCATGGTAGGAGCCCACCCTGAGCCCCCAGGGCTGCACGTGCAGACCTCATGCTTGGCACACCGGCCACATTTCCCCCTCCCCAGTGAGGCGTCATCACCCTGGGGGTGTCAGTCATGCAGGCACCCACCGAGGGTCCCACAGTGAGGGGCGGGGGACGGCCAGGACCCCTTCTTCTCTCCTGAGGACGACGACGCAGAGCTGCCGTCCAGGGGCAGAAGCCCGAGTCCTGGCTGAGCGCTCTCTCTCTCCCAGGCCTCAGTTTCTAGATCTACGCAATGGGGACCCTAACTGAGCAACCCGGAGACCGCTGGGAAAATGCCAACAAGAGACCAGGGGTGAAGGGTCACCTCGCTCTCCTCGAAGCTTCAGGCCCACGGGCTGAGCAGGTGGGAAATCCCACACCCTGGAACCTGAACCTGGGTCCTGAGCGTGATTAGGAAGCTGCCCACACCTGCAGGCTAACGCTATTCGGTAGAGATGAAACGGAAGTGAATTCCTTGTTGACTTGGGCCCTGTTCCAAGATTTCTCATGAGGTATATGCAAATATGCCCCCCTCCCAGTTGCACCACACTTCCGGTCCCACGCATTTCCAATAAGGGACGCTCACCTGTGTCCCCAGCAGCAGAAACCAGGGCAGGAGCAGCAGCCTCAGCCCCTCCCCCGCCCCGCACCCCAGCCTGCTCACCCAGCCTGGGCTGTGGGCTCCCCGCCTCCCCCAGCTTGGAGGCTCTGTCGTGGAGCCCACTAGGGCTGGGTCACGGGACCTCAGCCTCTTACCCTTCTCCTCGAGAGAGGCTGTTACCGGTTTTATGGCACAGGTTTTTTTTTTTTTCTTTTCTTTTTTTTTTTCTTTTTTTATGAGGATTACTTTACGACCAGGGATTTTGCTTCTTGCAGCACCAGACTTGGAGCCAGCCGGGCCCTGTGTGTGTTTATGAGGCCGCTCAGGAAAGTTTACGAGGCTGTAGCCCGGCGGCCCTTCTTTCGGGCTCTCCCTGGTCTGGGGCAGTGGGAGGCGCGGGCACAAGGAGCTGTTTGTTCGTGGATTCCTCTTCCTGGCGCTTTGGGCTGTTCCAGGGGTAAAAATCCCTCGTGACCTGTCTGGGAGCGAAGATCAAGAGAGAGGCTCACCTGCGGCCCCCTGCACTCCTCCCTGCCTCTGGACCTCAGTGTGCTTCTCTGTACAATGGGCACATTTGGATATCAACCTCCCAGGGTTCCCATGAGGAGCCACGCTCGGTGCAGTCAGAAGACAGAAGACAGCAGCACCCCTTCATCCTTGGGGGGGTACATTCAAGCCCCCGGCGCCAGAAGCCTGGAACTGTGGGCAGTACCCAGCCCTATGCACTCGCGTGCCCTTTGTCCTCAGGTTAGTTACACAGAGCACCACGGTCCCTCTGTCGTCCCTTGTTTTAGGCCCAGCGGCCCTCCCCTGGCACCACTACCCACTGGCCGCCGGCCGGGATGAAGTGAAGTCAGGCTTATTAAGCACACGCCCTGGGATCCCATGGCAACTCTGCTGACCGCGATGACTGACAGGCAGGGGAGCGAATCCAGCGCGGATGCATTGGACCAAGGGCGGAGTCCCCAGCCTGGGGAGGCGGAGCAGGACAGCGCCAGATGCCAGGGCGCTACTCAGAATGGCCGGCAGCTCCAAATGCGCAAGGTGTTTCTGGAATTTTCTACCTGGCATTTTGGGAACGTGGTGGACTCAGCTGCCTGAATTCAGACAGGAAACACAGGCGAGGGGTGCTGCTGTGGATCCACGACCTCCACTCTCCCGCTCTGGCTGAGAGGAGGGTGGCAAACGGCCTCACCTGCACGTGGACCTCCGAGGCTCCACCAGCATCAGCGACGTTTCCTGAATGCCTGGGCCAGAGCCAGGTGCTGGGCTGATCTCTGAGCGCCCTGCGTGGCACTCATTCCTCTCAATAACCCCAGGAGCTGGGAGTTCTCATCCTACCCATTTCACAGGTGGGGAAACTGAGGCTCAGAGCAGCCTGGCACTTACTCGAGGGCACCTGGCAGGTGAGTGGTCAGGCAGGCATCAGCATCCGGGAAGTTTGAGTGCAAAAACCACGCCCCAGATGTGAAGCCTGGTCTAGGAAGTGTGACAGGAGACCGTGGCGGGGGGGGGGGGGTGCTAGTCTGCCAGGGGCTGGCTCCTCTTGGCTTACAGGGGGAAGAAGGGCAATGTGCACCCGAGGCCTTGCAAAGTGAGCCCCAAACCTGGGCCTTGTCAGGGGACTGCGTCTGGAGAAGCTGCCCCAGCCCACGATGCACGCTCGCCTTCCATCGGACCACACGCGACGGCCCAGAAATGGTCCCGTGCGAAGGCAGGCAGCAGGACAGACTTGCGCAGGACCTGAGCAGTACAAAGCTGCTTCCCCGCGTCCCCCACTGGGCCTCCTCTAAGGGAGGGGCTGATTTCCAGGGGTGCCCGCGTAGAAGCCGGGGCTGGGACAGATGCCCTCAGAGCCTTTTCTGCCAGGGCCACGAACAAAAGCCTCCTACTGCCAAGCAAGGGTGAGACACGCGCATGCTGGGCCTCTGGGGCCCCTTCCACTGCAGGGCCTCTGTTTTCCCCACCTCCCTGCAGTCCCCCCCCCCCACTTAGCCTCCTGGGCCCTGGAACAGCCATTGAACGGGCAGTGAGGCAGCGCTGATCACACAGGGTCTAGTCTGCCAGCAGGAGCAGGATGTAGCAATGCGGCATGTGTACCCTGCTAAGAGATATTTAATAAATATGCAAATCGCTGCCTCTACCTCCTCAGGCAGGTGAGGAGCGGGGAGAGGCTGGAGTTAAGTATTAAATCTCTGAGCAGCGTGGCGCGCTCGGCACAGAGGCGGAGACGGGCGCTGAACTTCCTGGCAAGGCTGCCGTCTGGCATCCCGGAGCCCCTGCTCTTGGAGGATGGGAAAGAGCCGGGGAGGATGGGGACTCGGAGGTGGGATTGTTCAAAGGGACTACAGAGGGGCTTTTTGACTTAGGGAGCTGAGCAAGATGTGGAAGATGGAAAGATGAGTTATGCACTCATGCGCCACTGCCGACCTGCCATGTACCCACCCGCACCACAGGGGTCCACCCACCCAGTATTCACCCACCCCTACACACCTAACTCGCCCTGCAAACCACCAACTGCCTGCCCTGTCCTGCACCCACTCATCCACTCAACCACTCTCTGACCCATTCACTCTCCCACATCCAAACACCCAGTCATCCACCCTTGTTCCACCCCTCCACCTACCTATCGGCTCATCCATAAACCCATCCTACCCATCCACCCACTTACCTACTAAGCCACCCTCCCAACCACAGGCCTACCAACCATCCACCTGCATTAACTGTCCATCACCCATTCACCCACCTCCTACCCATCCATTCATCTATCCACCCACCCACCCATCTGTCCATCTGTCCCAGCCAGCCATCCACCCACCCATCCATATACTCATCCATCTTTCCATCCACTCATTCATCCAACTGCCCATCCACCTAATCATTCACCCGTCATCCACCCACCCATTCACCCACTCACCCATCCATCCACTCATCCATCCATCCACGTTCTGTGTCTCACATTCAAGACCCCGTTCTTGTCCCTGCGAATGAAAAAACAACTGGACAAGGCCCCTTCCCTTGAGGAGTCTTCCGTGGATTCGTGGCAACCGAGTGTGCAAGGTGGATTATGTGGGATGCAGTCCTGCTCCCCACGGCTCAGGGGAAGTTCTCGTTGGAGATGCTTCAGGAAACTTTTCCAGACGAGGTAGCATTTCAACTGGAGCTGTATGGATTGGTTGGTCTCCTGCTTCCAGTCCCAAATTTTTTTTTTTTGACAGGCAGAGTGGACAGTGAGAGAGAGAGAGACAGAGAGAAAGGTCTTCCTTTGCCGTTGGTTCACCCTCCAATGGCCGCCGCGGCTGGCACGCTGCGGCCGGCGCGCTGCAGCCGGCGCACCGCGCTGATCCGATGGCAGGAGCCAGGAGCCAGGTGCTTTTCCTGGTCTCCCATGGAGTGCAGGGCCCAAGCACCTGGACCATCCTCCACTGCACTCCCTGGCCACAGCAGAGGGCTGGCCTGGAAGAGGGGCAACCGGGACAGAATCCAGCGCCCCAGCCGGGACTAGAACCCGGTGTGCCGGCGCCGCAAGGCGGAGGATTAGCCTAGTGAGCCGCGGCGCCAGCCATCCAGTCCCAAATTAATTCTACTTGCAATGCAACACGTATGTTTCCTGAGCTCTGAGGGTAGAGACAAGCCAGTCATGACCTCTGCCACCCCCCCAGGTGTTCACAGTCTGGTGAGAAAGATCCAGAAGTGATCCGGCATCAAGGAGGCCTGCAAGACGCAGGAGCAGCAGCAGAGGGCGTGGCCAATCCCCGGTGCCTGGGGATGGGGAGGGTCCTTGCCCACGCTGGAGCGGAACACCTCACCCAGCATTTAAGTCAGGGCTCATGGTGTCTGTCTGCACCCCGGAACCCAGACTGGGCCAGTTCTCAGGCTGAGCAGAGACTGCTGCTATGGAAGGGAGAGGCCATCTGCCCCTGTGCCTGGCTTTGGATCGGCTCTGCCCTCGCTCGGGTCAGTAACTTTGCGAACCAGCAGTCAGCCCACTGAGGGTCTTGGGAGCAGCACTGGTTTCAGAGACCGGGAGACATTAATTTTAGTTCAGAATCTGCATTGTACTAAGGGCAAGATGTGGGGGCCGCCATTTCCTGCTCTTCTAAATGAAGGAAGCGGTGCGTCCCTTGGGAGAGGCAGGGCTCGCAATGCAATGGCCCGACGTGGACCCGGCACTCAGTGAGCGTTGTCTAGTAGGCTCTTGGGGGGTGCTGAGGGGCGGCTGGGACCCTGGAAGAAGGCTGGGCTGAGGCTGCGTGCTCTTCTGTAGACGGCTCAGCACCGACCTCCCCTCACTCATTCATCATTCAATTCATTAATTCACACAGCGGACGCCAGGACAGACGGTCCTCTCTGCCCATGACCAGCAGGGCTTCGGCTGCCGTGTCCCCCTCACCACCTGTGTGAGGCACTGGGATTGCCTTAAAACACCCCCTCTCCCTTTGTCTCCTTTCTCCCCCTGCTTTGCAAGCTGGAATGGAAATTATGTATATATATATATATATATATATATATATATATATATATCCTCCATCATCTGCCATAGATTGAGTCTCCCAAAGAATCATGGGTAATCTTGGATGCAAATATCCTATGCAAATCCAGCTGCTGGTTAAAATTAGGAGGATGCCCAAGGCAGATGCAGTTGTGGGCTGTAACTGGAATCTCCACAGACCCTTGACTCAAGCACACGAAGGCTGTGGTAGGTTTTAAGGTGGAGCTAGCCCTGCCCCACATCGGGGTCTCTGCGTCTCCGGGCCTGGGTTTGGTAAGTAAGTATGGGTCACTTACCTGGGAGACTTGGAGCGGGTTTTTCCATTTTTACCCCAGCCCAGCAGTGATTTTTGTCTCCCAGGAGATGTTTGGCAAAGTCTGGAAACATTTTGGTTGTGTCAGCTTGGTGGGTGGAGACCAGGGACCCCGACAGCCCCCACCACACAGAGCTATTGGGCCCTGACGTCCATACCACCGAGGCTCAGAGACCTTGTTCCCACCTGCCCCAACCCCTGTCCAGGAATCTCCCTGGCATCTACTGGCGGGAGTGGAGGTGGGGGACTCACTGGCCAACCAGTTGCTCCCTCTTGCCTTGCAAAGAGTGGAGTCCAGCACAGGCTCCGGCCCCGCCCACTCCCTGGGGCTTGGCCTGGTTCGATTGTTCTGCCCCCGCCTCCGGGCGCCTCCTTGCTGCCCCCTCTCCAATCCCCCTCAAGCGTCTCGCATATATCCTTAGATATCGATGCCGCCTCTCCAATATACGGTGTTGTTTATCGTGCGAATGTGTTTTCATTTACATAAATTGTATTGGGCTGTAGATCTCATTCTGCTGCTTAATTTTCTTCACTTAACACTGTGTTTTTAAGATCTACCTGTGTGGCTGTGTGTAAATCTCATTTGCTGCCTCTGATTGCCGCAGAGCCTTCTGGAAAGACAACCGCTCCGTGACGCTGGACTCCTGGCTTGCCCCTGGCGCCCTGACGAGGGCTTCCCTCCAGTCTCCCAGCAGAGGGGTGGCCGGATTGGAGTGTGTTTAGTGCAGTCCTTCCCGCAGTGCCTGTCGGGAATGGGCCCCAGGACCTCCCCCTGGACACACAAATCCACAGGTGCTCAGGTCCCTGCTGTACCACGGGGCGTTGGCTGCAGATCAGCTATGCACGTCCTCACACGTGCTCAGATCATCTCTAGACCACTTGTAACACGCAATAAGACAAACGCCGTGTGAATAGTTGTTACGATTTATTGTTCAGGGAACAACCACAAGGAGTAAAAGTCTCTACGTGTTCACCACTGGCACAAGTTTCTTTGCCAAATGTTTTCCACTCAAGATTGGTTGAATTCGGGGGATGCAGAACCTGCAAACACAGAGACCAACTGTATGTCGTTGCCCTAAATATTGTCAGGATCCATTCAGAACGCGGGAGTCCCCTCATCGGTGTCAACACAGGGAGTTAGCCAGCTTTCTAATTTCTCCAATCCGATTGGTATGAAGAGATATTGTAATTTTTGAAAAACATTTATTCATTTATTCAAAAGTCAGAGTTAGAGAGAGAGAGAGAGAGAAATCTTTCATCCACTGGTTCATTCCCTATATGGCTGCAATGGCCAGGGCTAGCCAGGCTGAAGCCAGGAGCCAGGAGCTTCTTCCAGGTCTCCCACCTGGATAACAGGGGCCGGGCATTTGGACCATCCTCTGCTGCTTTTCCCAAGCCAATAGCAGAGAGCTGGGTCTGCTGTGGTAGAGCTGAGACCCGAACCAGCACCCACATGGGACGCAGGCGTTGCAGGCAGCGGCTTTACCTACCGTGCCCCGATGCCAGCCCCAGTGCTGTAGCTTTACTTCAGGGAGGGGGCTTTTAGAAGGTGTTCCCTAGGACCCAGGAAGAAGGTTAGGACCTACTGCTCCACCCATGTACACACAAGGCAGGGGGGGCCACAGATGCAGGTGCACGGCCGCCGGCGCCGTTCACCCCTCAGTGAGAAGGCAGGCACCTGCTGGGGCTGGGAGCTCTCGGGCACCGTGGTAAACAATACCGGCGCGCTGCCTCCCCTCCGGAGCTCAGGCAGGAGTGGGGAGAGAGCAAGGCCTCCCAGAAGTCATTAATTAAATACCGCTGCGATTGGTGCTGCAAAGACACGGGGCGCCGGGCTGCGGGAGAGAACTTCCCTGAGGCAGGGACATTTAGGCTGAGACCTAAGGGGTGACAAGACTTACCCAAGCCACAGGCAGCAGGTCCCCTGCTTCTGGAAGCCTAGGTCTCCGGCGGGCGGAGGAGAGCGCACCTTGGCCCGGCACGGAGCCCTGATCTAATGCCTGTGAGATGAGCTCCATGGCCGGCTCTGCGTTCGGAGCTGCCATCCACTAACGGCGTGATGGGACTGAGGTGGGCGCCTTCCCGTGGGACAGACCCCACCTCCACCCCCCAGCTGGTGAGGGCTCTGCTGGGGAGGCACCGTTTTCCCAGCTCCACCGGGCGCTTCTGCTGCAGCCCTGCCGGTGCCGGTACAGGCCCGAGGCCATTGGACTTCAAAGACGATACAAAACGTCTAGTGATTGTGTGTTTCTTTTTAATATCAGAAAACCATATTTTCTGGGAGAGCGGGCCAGAGCAACGAGAGGAAAAAAAAAAAAAAAAACCACCCAGGAAAAAGACTGCAGCTGGGAGGGAGGGGAGAGGAGACTCATTGCCTGGGGCGGGAGAGAGGGGCTGGTGTGCAAGCAACCCCAGCGGCAGGGACCCCTCTCTGTCTCCTTGCGTGAGGGCAGGAATGGCTGGACAGTCAGAGGCCGCGTGCGGCAGGAGCTGCAGAGCCTGGGCGGAGGCTGGGGGGAGCCAGGCCGGAGGCCTCCCCGCAGGTGTGCGTCGGGAGTGGGAGCCCCGGAACATGCTTGTCAGTTACCTGGGCGCTAAGCCTTGTGGCTCCTATTTTTCCATACCAGGTGACGGATGCTCAGGGTTCAGTCCCCCGGATACGCGTGAGCTCCAGCCAGCCAGACACACACACACACACATGCACAAACACACGTGCACACACATATACACACACACGCACACACATATACATACACACACGCATACACACGCACACACACGCACACACACACACACACACCTGTCTTTCCTACCAGCCCCTTCTCTGCCTTCTCCGGGTCCTGCTCTTTGAGCAAACCTCAGCCCTGTGTTTAACCCTGCAAAGGCAGCGAGCAGGCTGGAGGGCAGGGGTGGGGCGGGATGGGGAGATGGTCAGGCTAAGGAGGGTGGGAGTTGGAGTCTGGTAGGGAAGGAGGTGCTCCCCGACCTGCGGCCGTTCCGGAGCCCAGGTGACACCTGCCAACCCTCCCTGCAGCCAGGCCGTGGGAAAGGCAGAGAAAGCAGGTTGTAGGACTTCCCTCCATTCACCTGCGAAGCTCGGTTCTGTGCATAAAATAGCAGCGACTTGGTCCCCAGCTCACACGGTAGCCCCAACCCCCTCGTCGGAAGTCTCCCATTCTGTAGTTTCAGGTATCTTTGATCAACTGTGGTCCCAAAATATTAAGCGGAAAGTTCCAGAAATAAACGCTGCTCTCCATAGCCGGAGGCCGTCTCGCCTGGGTCCACGCTGTCCTGCCCAGGAGGTGACTCAGCCCGTGTCCAGCGTGTCCACGCTGTGTCAGCGACCCAACGCCACTCAGCCACCAGGTCCACTGCCAAGCTGTCACAGAGCGTGTGCTCCAGCCACCAAAGCAGGGGGTGGCGACCTGGCCACTCGATGTGCCCGAGAACTGTCTCGTGCTTCCTCTGCACGTGTGATGCGAAGAAAAGGTTTGTCTGCTGAGGCTGCCAAGATCTACAGCAAATGAGTCAGGAAATGGAGTGTAGATGGGGCGAGATCCTGCCCAGAGTTTGGGCATTCACTGGCGGGTATTTGGATGTAGCCCCTGGGGACAAGGGAGACAACTGCATTTGAGGGAAAATAAGGCTGAAGCCAAATACAAACCGAAGCCACCTGCTCTCTGTCCCCACTGCTCATGGGAGTTTTCGGGGCTGGGCCAGGCCTGAGGGAAGGGGGCGCTGCCCTGGGTGGTGGCCAGGCTCCTCCCCGACGGGAGCAGGGGGAAGGGGGATTTGTGGGTCACAGACTTTATCCTGTGAGAGACGAGAACCCCCGAGGGTGTTTTTTTTTAAAGATGTGTTCATTTATTTATTTATTTCAAAGGCAGAGATTCAGAGAGAGAGGGAGAGACAGACAGGTCTTCCATCCTCTGGTTCACTCCTCAAAGGGCTGCAACAGCCAGGACTGGGCCAGGCTAAAGCCAGAGACCAGGAGCTTCTTCCAGGTCTCCCACGTGGGTGCAGGGGCCCAAGCACTTGGGTCATCCTCCACTGCTTTCTCAGGCCTGGGAGCAGCTGGAAGTGGAGCAGCCAGATCTCTAACCCACATGGGATGTTGGCAGCGCAGGTGGAGGCTGAAGCTGTTATGGCACAGTACCCCACCACCCCCTTGCCCCTGAGGGTCTTGAAGCACTTAAACCATGTTTTTTTAAAAATAGAATGGGGACTGTTGTCCAGCATGGTTGGGTAGCACATATGGAAACCAAGATGAATAATCTTCTAGCACAAGTATGCTCCACGTAATATTTAATCATGCAATGTTTGGGGCATCTGGCCATACTAACTGGGAAGGAAAAGAATAAAAATAAGAAAAGGGAACTGGCCAATTTGTATTTATGCTTTCTGGTATTTTATTCAGAATTTTTGTCAGTTTAATTTTATTTTCTGGAATTTATATTATATATGTTATTGCCCCTTGAGTTACTGTCATAATTATGTAGAAACACACATACATTCTCTCTCTCTCTCTCTCTCTCTCTCTCACACACACACACACACCACAGATTCTGATATTTAATCATTCAGCAATGTAGCTTAAGTAGCCATTATGTCCGAGGCACGTGGCTAAGCAATAGAAATGATCTAGAAAGGACTTCAGGAAAATATCCCCGCCCCCCTCTCTCTAGTGCAGCTCCTTCTCTCTCTCTGTTCACCTCTGTAGAACAGGCACACGTTTTTATGTCTGTGTGTAAAGCCGTGTGCACGCACACAGACACCACGCATCACGGGTTTGCTTAGGGCTGCGTGGGACGAGGTGTTCCAAAAGTCACAGGGGAAATGGAATGAAAGAGTGTGTATTTGGGGCAAAGAATGTTGAAGTCCATGCAGAGCTTTTTTCATAATAGACATTTTCCATGAACTCACCGAGGACATCTCTTATGCATGGATTTCAGAATGATTTTTGTACCAAAATAAGCTCATTTTTAATTCCGTTTTCCTCTAACCTGTTGCTCTACCCTGGTGTCGGTATCGATGGCAGTCCCAAGCGGCTGTGCCCAGCACCGTCTTTGTCCCGCCCTCCTCCACTGCCTGCAAACTGTTGCATGCGTTCACGTGCTGGTGAGAGACCTTGTGACCTGGACAAGCGCACAGGCTCAGCGGGGCGGAGGGAGCTGCTCAAGGCCACACTGCTGGGACCTGGAATAGGCTGCGTTTGAACCAAACCTGGGCCCACCATGGGCACGCGCTGGCCAGCCAGTCAGGATGCTCAGACCCCCAGGGTCATTGTCCGCCTGCCGTGCTGCAGGTCTGTGGTTGTCTAGGTTTCTTCCTGAGGCCCCCCTGGCACGGCCTCGCCCCCACGGCGCAACATGATGAGGTTCCAATGTTCACAAAGAGTCGGCGGCTCCTCGCCACTGCCAGCTGGCACTGCTACAGCGCGTGCCGGAGGAGGATTTGGACGGGCGGCCGCGAACAGAGGCTGGATCTGCTGTGCAAAGCCTGGTTCTTACGGGACCCGGAGCAGGATAAATACATCCGGGGGAGCGCAGCCTCCAGGAGAGAGCCTCCCAGCCTCCCGGCTGCTGGGAGACTCGGAGAAGCTTGATCTTTTGTGGAGAGGAGAGTGGAGGGCATCCCTGAACAGCCAATTAAACCACTTTTAATGGTTTTGGAGAATATATGCGCAAGTTCCAAACCAATCTCGAGACTTAGCGAAGCAGAGATAACTAGGGCTTTGGCCGCGGAAGATAAACTAGGAAAATCTGAAATGCAGGCAATCCTGTTTTACATTAAGGCAAGTGAAAGTCAACACGCATCCAGGGCCTCCTCGCACAGCTGTCTGATGCGTGGTTGCCCACAAGAAAATGCTGCAGCTGCTGCAGACAGCCTGGAGTGAGGAAGATACCGAGCTCCGAGCGAACGAATGAATGAGCAGTCTGCCCGAGGCTCCGAGCATTACAGCCAGAGGATGGCGCATAGCTGATTGGGGGTCTAATGAGGAAAATGGATATTTTGGATTCAAGCAGAAAATGTAGGTAGTGCCCTGATACACTCGTTGGTTTGTAAGATGCAATATTTAACAATTCATTTCATCAACGCGTGGTTCGCCTGTGTAAACTAGGATTGTGCGGCCAGGGGAGGGTCCCCAGCTCAGCCCCCCTGAAAGGCTGCTATTCCGCTGTGGGTTGCTTGTCCTTGAATTGGTCTAGACCCCCGTCCCAAGTCCAGACATTTTTGACATGAGAAGCAGATGACCAGGCATGAGGTCCCTTTCCTCTGCCCCGTGCCTGACCTAGTCCATTCTTCTTGTCTGCGAAGACACCCCAGCCCCCCGCCCCGGTCGGTTGCAGCCCCTTCTTGGTCCTGCCCAGCACCCACACAGCATCGTGATGGCTCCAAAGGCTTTTGTCCCCAGCGTCCCTTAGGCTCCTCGGGGGGGTGGAGAGCTGGGGCTCAGGCCCGGTGCCTATCCCACAATGCCTGGCGCATGGTGGGCCTTTCCTGGGATGGGGCAGGGGGCTGAGCAGGCTGCTGCCTGGGAGCTGTCAGCCCGGGGGTCTCACGGGACGCAGAGCTGGGCTGGCCCAGCAGCAGGCACTGCTGAGACCAGCTCTCAGAGAGGACTTCGGGGCAAATGACCCTGGGAGGGAGGCCCTGGGCATGCCTGGTGCCAGGCTGGGCTCAGGAGGAGGGGCATTGCGAGCGCAGGGCAGAGCGCCGGAGGAGGAGGGCTGGTTAGGGAATGAGCGCAGCGCGGTGCAGCAGGGCCAGGAGCCCGCCTGTCTTCCTGCAGCTGCCGTTTAATCAGAGCCGCGCTTTGGAAGTGTCACCGCGGCCAGGGCTGGAGAGACGGGGGACGCCGGCAGGGCCTCTGCGGACGCGGGCTTCTGACCCTCGGCAGCGGGAGGGGACATCAGACGTGGGAGAACGTTCGGGACTGGATTTGGGGGCTGACTCTTAGGTGACACAGACAAGAGAGTGACAGCCTTGTGGCCTTTGGGAGCGGGAGCCCCACCCCCCCCCCCGGGGCCCGGGGGACAGCAGGGACAGTCATCTTGGAAGTCACAGAGGTCCCCTCGCGCCTGGCCTCGCGCAGGCTGCAGCCAGGGGATGATTCATTGCAAATAAACACAGGACCGGGACCCCGGCGTGGGGCAGAATTCTAAATAAATGGGTCCTTTGATCATCGGGCCGATCTCCACAAAGGCTGCTCCGGCTTCCAGAAGATCAAATGGGGACGATAATGAGCCATTTTCAGGTAGGAGGCACGGCATCCGAGGTGACAACCCAATTTAGTCAGATTCTTAATCAAGTCAGAGCCCTGACTCCGTGCTATCGGCAAAGTCCATCGCTCCACTACGCCGAGAGCCTCGCGTCTACTGGCTCCTGATTCCAGCCCTTAGAGGTATTTATCTCCGCGCGATTTAATGAAAGTCCAGTGTCTAATGACACAATGTGTGCTAATTACTTCTCGGTGGTTGTTGAAGGTGGTTTTCTTCTCTGCCCCTCCCTCTCCCCCCTTTCTCAACAAAGGTGAAATCTCATTATGTCATTTGACAAAGGAAAAATGGGAGATGGGGGTGGGCTGGGCTGGGCGGACCCCACGATGGTGTCCAGGTCTCCCAGAGAGGCAGGGAGCCCTCTGTCCCGGGGATGCTGGGTGCTGGCACTGCGTCCACGTGCGTGGGGGATGACCTCTCTCCCTGCAGCCCTACTGTGTGCGAAGGACTTGGCCCAGCGCTGGGCAACCAGCGAGGACACACTGCCCATGAGCCTGCGTCGCCATGGCCGCTGTGAGTCGGGGTGCAGGACGCACTGTAACCCTGCATCACGTGGGCCAGTCTGCCAGATTCACAGACGCAGTTCCAGCTCCGTGGCTGGAATCCTCGGCGGCTTTATTCTGAGCCCTGGTCCATGCAGAGCGCAGACTAAGGGGAAACCCCAGACTGGAAAATGGCTTGGTGTCTCCCTGAGCACCCAGCTGGGGACGCCTGAGCGTGCTCAAGGAGAAGCCACGTCCAGGGTCCAGGGTCCAGGGCACGGAGAGACGTGAGCTTTGTGGTCAGATACCCCCCGCCCAGTGCCAGGTGGGAGAGTTATTCACTGGCTCCCGGCCTCCATTTCCGCATCTGTGCAGTGGGATTTATGAAACCCAGCGAGGATTAGGAAACCCAGCGCGACGAAGAGCAGCTCTGTTCGCAGAAGTGCGTGGCCGAGGGCAGAGCGCGGCAGTCTGGGGGAGGCAGTGTCGGGTGTCCAGGGGACATCTGGAGTGAGGACAAGAGCCACCAGGGCAGGCAGGCAGGAAGCACCCGGCCCGTGTGTAGGCTGGCAGCAGCCGGGTTGCCCTACCCAGGTGATGACTGGCCAGAGGCTGGTGATGAGTGAGTCGCAGGCCCGTTCGAAGTTCAGAACACAGAGAAGGAACAAAGTGTCTCTCTAAGGAGCAAGGTCAAGATCGAAGGCCATTCGGGGCAGGCTGTGCTGTCTCTGTGTGTGGCCAGGTCTCGGGGCTGCTGGGCAGCACAGAGCCCCGGAGGGAGGCTCCAGGAGCAGGGAGCTGAGCTCACCTCTGGGCACCCCAGGCTATGGAAGGGAGCAGCCCCCTCCGACGGCACAGGGACAAGACCCAGCTTTGGGGGAGCTGGGGCCAGCCGGGGTGGGTCAGCTACTCCATGAGGCCCCGAGCAGGGACCTGGGCACCCGATGTCTGGGGGCCGGGGGCGACTGTTGATTTCCTAGGGGACTCACTGCGTGTCCCGCTCAGCCTCTCCTGCTGCCCTCCCTGGGGCCCTCTTGGGGGGACAGATGCTTTCCCGCCACACAGAGAGACCCCTGAGTGGCACACGGCTGTGAAGAGGGGACCAGGGGTTGCTGGTGGGGGCCTGCTCTGCCTGCTGTCCTCTGAGGTGACATCCCAGGTGGGTCCTCCCGCAGGGTAGCTGTGGCCTGTGCCGTGAGCCTGGAGACCCTGCTGCCCCCATCGTGACAGGCTGGAGCTTTGGGCCAGTGCACACATCTACAGGGGACGCTGTGGCCTTGGAGGAGACCTGGGTGGGGGGTGGGACTCTGCTCAGTGACAGGATGGAAGCAAACAGGACGGAGGTCTGGTTGGGGCGGGGGTTCCCAGGGAAGATGAGCCATCCCGGTATCCAGGTGATTTTTTTTATTTGAAGGCCAAATGGCAGAGAGAGAGAGAGAGAGAGCAAGAGAGAGAGAGAGAGAGAGGGAGGGAGATTTTCTATCTGCCGGTTCATAGAGCTGAGCCCACCTGAGGACGAGGGACGTCGCGCAAGGTGCGCCGCCAGTGTACAGGCATGGGGGAGGGGAGGGAGAGAAGGGGGTGCAGGGTGTGAGAGGAATGGTGGCCACGATGCCAGAGTCAGTGAGCGGCGTGAGGGGCCAGCACTGTGGCACAGCAGGTAAATCCACCGCCTGCGAAGCCGGCGGCCCGTGTGGGTGCCTATTCTAGTCCCGGCTGCTCCGCTTCCGATCCATCTCTCTGCTATGGCCTGGGAGAGCAGTAGAAGATGACCCAAGTCCTTGGGACCCTGCACCCAAGTGGGAGACCTGAATGAAGCTCTTGGCTCCTGGCTTTAGCCTGGTCTGGGCTGGCTGTTGCAGCCATTTGGGGAGTGAACCAGCAGATGGAAGATCTCTCCCTCCCCAGCCCTGCCATAACTCTGACTTTCAAACAAAATAAATAAATCTTTTTAGAAACAAGGGCCTAGACACAGGCGGCTCCCCACTTCCACCGTGCCTCATCCATACAAGCAACCAAGCCTGCATGGGGACATCACATGAGAATCGCACAGGCGGTGCCCGGATCAGCAGTCACCCATTCCAGCTTCCTGCCAGTGGGCACCCTGGGAGGCTGTAGCTGCCTGGGTCTCCGCCGCCGACGTGGGAGACCTGGATGGAATTCCTGGCTCCTGGCTTTGGCCTGGCCCAGCTCTGCTGCTGTGGGCATTTGGGGAATGAACCAGTGGATGGAAGATTCCCTCTCTCTCTCTCTCTCTCTCTCTCATTGTCTTTCAAAATACATAATTTTGGGGCCGGTGCTGTGGTGCAGTGGGTTAAAGCCCCAGTCTGCCACGCCGGCATCCCATATGGGTGCAGGTTCAAGACCTGGCTGCTCCACTTCTGATCTAGCTCTCTGCTATGACCTGGGAAAGCAGTGGAAGATGGTCCAGATCCTTGGGCCCCTGAACCCGTGTGGGAGACCAGGAAGAAGCTCCTGGTTCCTGGCTTTGGACCAGCTCATCTCTGGCTGTTGCAGTCATTTGGGGAGTGAACCAGCAGATAGAAGACTTCTCTCTCTCTCTCTCTCTCTCTGGCTCTACCTCTCTCTGCAACTCTGTCTTCCAAATAAATAAAATAATTCTTTAAAAAAAAACACAAAATACATAAAAAAGAAATCGTGTCTGTACTGAACACGTGCAGGCTTTTTTTCTTGTCCTTATTCCCTGAGCAATCCGGTAACTATTTACAGAGCCGCTAGGAATTCTGGTCATCCTGAGATGGTTTAAACGCCACAAGAGGGTGGACAAGGACCTGTGCACACTGCACCCTTTTACATACGGGACTTGAGGGCCCGAGGATCCGGGACTCCACGGTCCTGGAACACGGCTGTGCAGTGTCTTTGCTGAGGAGCACTGCCGCAGCCCACAGGCAGACGCACCTGCTCTGCCTTCCCTTGATCCAGACAGCACCGCAATGCCGGAGACGTCCCCAAGACCCAGCGGAGCCTCGGGAGCCTCCGAAGGGCGACCACGGGCGACCACGGGCGACCACGCCTGCCGACGCTGCCTGACACAGGTTCCCTGCCTGGCCCTGGTTCAGGGCAGCTGTGAGGAAGACAAAATGCGGGAGACCAGCTCGCCTGGGGCTGCGGGCTCCCGGCAGCCAGGCTCACCGTTCTCTCCGCGGGAGACGGCCTGGGAAAATCACCACCACGCCACAGCGAGAGATGGAGCAGCAAACAGAGGCCTGGGCAGGCGAGGGGCTCAGGGGCTCCGGGCTCGGGCAGCCGCGGGAGAGGTTCTGGGGCTTTCTTCAAGGAAACAGATCTTGCCAGGGACACTCGGTGAGGCGTTCTCTCCCTTAACAAGCGGCTCTATTCAGCCAAACAAAGAAACCCGGGCTCACAGAGGAGTGAGGAGAGCTGTCAGACGCTGCGCTGGGGAGACATGAAAGAGCGTTTGCAGACGCTGAAACACATGAAAGCCGAAGGTCAAGACACAGGCTCTCCCGCAGTGTGCAGAATGTTCCAGATGCCGCTGGCCCCACATGACAGCTCCCAGAGCCGTCGAGAGAGGAAGCTCCCGGCCGGGCCGGGTCTCTGTAATTCCAGACCCTTCCTCCCAGGCCGGAGATGAGGACGTCCTCTGCTCAGCGTGCTAGCCCCCTGCTCCCCCCAGGGCCCGTCACGGGCTTGGCTGACCTGACGGCGGACCCAGAGTCCCCATGGACCATCCCAGCCTCACTCTCCCCTCCTGGCTCAGGCCCCCTGGTGCGGAACCGCCCGCCAGGCCTGGGCTGCTGGCTTGGAGATATTCGCACCTGTGCCTGGTGGTCAGGGGGCCCCAGGTGCCATCACAGCAGGAACGCTGACTGCCACACTCGCCTGGGAGGATCTTACCGCTTACAAAGCCCCAGGACCCTTTGCACCATTTGCCCCTGTGTAACTGCAAAGCAGCGCTGAGACCCGAGCTCTCTGCGGCCATTCTGCAGATGGGGAAATGGAGGCCCCAGTGGCTGAGGGATTCGCCCGAGGAGGCACCTCTGGTACGAAGTCGAGCCAGGGTCCAGCCCTGGGATTTTCCAAATCCCTGATTATCCCCAGCCCCATGAGCACAAGGCGTTGGGTTTCTTGCCGGCTCCTCACACCAGGGGCAGAGCCCAAGGACCAGCTGGCCTACAAGAGCTTGTGGAAGGCCCCTCCGTTGCTCCCGGCACTGCTCGCTCGGCCCCCGGACATCTGAGCGCGTGCGACACCTGTGCCCCCGGTGCCTTCCTTCACTGCCCTAACGAAAGCCGATTGGACACAGCCCCTTAAAACCCGCTTTAAAGAGGCTCCTGCCGCTCCCTCAGGCTGGCGAGGAGCCCTTGAACGAGACCTGGTGGAAACGGAGCCTCTCCTCTTTCTAACTGTGTGACCTTGGGAAGCCCTTGACCTCCCTGAGCCCCACGGTGCTCCTGCAGCATGGACGCAGTCATGGCGTCCGCTACAGAGACAGTGCAACGCTCCCAGAGACAATGGCCGTGAGGCTCTGGGCACAAGGCCTGGGACAGAGCTACGCGCGGTACCCGTAGCTGGGACTAGTGGGGCCGTCAGGAGGATAACAAGGATGCTATCGGTGAGTTCCTCACACGGGGGCTTCAGGAAGTTCAAGGGAAAGGCACAGTACGAAAAAGCCACGTACAGATTTCACAATTTTTTGCACCAAAATACACTTACTTTTTTAAATTCTATTTTTCCATGAATTTTCTTTTTCAGAACTGCTCTGCATCAAGCAACTACGACATCCGAGCCGTGTGCAACAGGGCCATTCCTTCCTGCCCGTGCTGGCTGGGGACCACTGCCCTAGGCTGGGCTTGGCCAGGGCCACGCTGCTCCGAGGGGCCCTTCTCCCTCCTCCTGGACCCTGCAGAAGCAAAAGAGCACGAGTTGAATCGCCCAGGTGCCTGTCGAGTCTGGGCTGTGTCCTGTCCCCTAATCTTCCACTGGCTGAGCCCAAAAGAGAGAGAGAAAGAGAGAGAGAGGGAGAGAGAGAGAGAGAGAGAACGCAGCCTGGTTGCAAGGGGAGAGCTTTGCAAAGATGCACACACCCAGGAGTAGGGTGGAGATGGGCCCTGGCCTGGGAGTGAGGTGCAGGCCCGTAACCCAGTGAACCAGCGAGCTCAGCTGGGCTTGCTTGGACTTTTACCCGCTCCTACAAGCCCACAGCGAGGGTTCCAGTGAAGAGGAACCAGCTCCTTACCTTCTGCGTCACCGTCCCCTGGGACTTCTCGTCTCGGCTCATGCATTTCTGCGTTATTGGGCAAACATGCGTGCGTATGCATACGTGCACAGCTTATGATTTTTGCAGGCTCACACGTGTGTATACACACGTGTGCGTAGCTCAGGTACTGTTGGGCTAACAAGCACACACAAGTCCTTGTGCCTAGCTCATGTGTGGGCCAACACGTGTGTGTACACACGTGTGCGTAGCTCAGGTACTGTTGGGCTAACACGCACACACATGTGTTTGTGCCTAGCTCATGTGTGGCCCGATGCATGTGTGTACGCACGTGTGTGTAGCTCAGGTACTGTTGGGCAAACACGCACACACATGTGCTTGTGCCTAGCTCATGTGTGGGCCGACATGTGTGTGTACGCACGTGTGCGTAGCTGCTCACGATGAGAGCATTTTGTCTGCAGAAGTGGGGGCCCTTTGGGAGTCATGTAGCGAGGGTGAGAGGGCACTTGGAACGAAGCCACGTCCAGCTGGGAAAGCAAGGGGAAGTCACAGAAACTCTTGGTGGGCATGCGCACGGGCTTCCATGGCTTCGGAAAGTGTTCTAGCACCTTGGCGTTGTCTTGCAAACTTGAAGATAGCCCTGTCCTGTGATGGGAAAGCAGCTGTCAGGCACGTGACCGAAGGGTGTTCGTCGGGGCACTCACGGCAGCGTGTGCAGCACAGCCCAGACCTGGGCTCAGCCCCACGTCCACGAGGGACAGACTAGATACATACAGACGCATGTACCATACAGGGGATACAGTCACAGTGCAGAAGCACACAGCAAGGAAAAGAGTGAAACACAGCTATAAGCAACACGTGGATCAAAAGAAGCAAGATGGGGCTGGCGCCACGGCTCAGCAGGTTAAAGCCGCGACCTGCAGTGCTGGCATCCCTTATGGGCGTCATTCAAGTCCCCGCTGCTCCACTTCCGATCCAGCTCCCTGCTGATGTGACTGAGAAAGCAGCAGAGGATGGCCCACGTGCTTGGGGCCCTGCGCCCACGTGGGAGGCACAGAAGAAGCTCTTGGCTCCTGGCTTCTGCCTGGGCCAGCCCTGGGTATTGTGGCCATTTGGGAAATGAAACAGTGGATGGAAGATCTCTCTCTATGTCTCTCCTTCTCTCTCTAACTCTGCCTCTCAAATAAAATAAACAAATCTATTTTTTTTTTTTCAAAGCAAGATACAAAAGAATACTTCAATATGATTCCATGGTTGTGAAATTCGCAGACAAAATTAACCTGAATTATTTAGGCATGGAGACACAAGTAATAAAACCATAAAGAAAAGCCAGGAAGGTTTTTTCTTAAGTTTTATTTATTTATGTACTTATTTATTTGAAAGGCAGAACAACAGAAACAGGGAGCTCTTCCAGGCACTGGTTCTTTCCCCAGTGGCTGCTACAGCCAGGGCCAGGCCAGGCCAAAGCCGGGATCCAAGAGCTCCATGGGAGACTCCCCTGCTGGTGGCAGGCGCCTGAGCCATCATCTCACCTCCCAGGTGCATTAGCTGGAAGCTGGATCAGAAGTGGAGGCAGGACTGCACCCCAGCCACTGTGATGGACAGGACCAGGGTCTCAGGTGCTGACTTCACCTGCTTCGCAACACTGGCCACCCCAGGAAGTTGCCATCACAACGTCAGGGTGGGAGATAAGGCTGGGTGAGGGGCGGTGGTGATCAGGAGAGACACACAGGGTCTCGGGAGATGCCAAAATTCTGTCTCCTGGCCCGAGAGGGGTCACACAGGGCTTGCTTACTTATTTTTAGTTATTTATGAAACTGTGCCCTCATTTTACGTATTCCATTTCCCCATAAAAATGTGTTTTCTTAAGGATAGCTAGAAGAAGTAGGGAGTTTAGAGGAAACATGATGCCGTAGTCCGTTTTCTATTGCTGCAGGTAACATCCATAGCAGAGAGTTGGATTTGGCTCACAGCTCAGGAGCCTGGGGAGTCCAAGGGTTTGGCACCAGCATCTGCTCAGCTTCTGGCGAGGGCCTCCCTTCTGGGTGGCAACGCGAGACAGCAGGTGCACCGGCGAGAGTGCACCGGCGAGAGTGCACCTCGATCCCAGCCGTGTCACTCCCACCATAACCCATTCAGCCATCATGAGGATCGAGTCCTTGTCCCCAGAGCCCCACCTCTTGGTCCCACTGCTGCACCGGGGACTCAGGTCCCAACGTATGCAGCTCTGGGGACAACGTCAAACCACAGCCCATGCGGCGAACGCGAAACCTTTCTTACCACCGTGGAAAAGCCAGAATGTAGAAGGCAGGTCACCATCTTCCTATGCAATCCCAAAGGGGACACAAATCAAAGGACAAAAGCCTCCCAGGGACGAGTATGGCTCATTATGAAGAAGAATTTCCCATAAACAGCCCTTTTGGAGTGTGGGAGGAGATAAGGCCCTTTTGATTTGATGTCAGGCCCCAGAGGCCCTCTGACGGCGACCTTGGCAGGGATCTTGGCGGATGAGTCGGTGTCAGAGAGGCCTGTGCAGGCAGGGCCGAGGCCGGCCAATTCCAGGAGGCCAGGGGAGCGGGCACAAGTGGGACGGCTGAGCCGGACTTCCGTCTGACATCCCGGTCCCACCGCTAATTAGCTGGGTGACCTTGGGCAAGTCGTTGACCTCTTTGAGCTTCCCATCTCTCAATTTAAAATGCTGCTGCATATAAATTATCTAGTCCCGAGCCTGGCACTTAATAAGCCCTTGATAAATGACGGTCATTACTGTTAATAAAAACAGTTTCTTCCAAATTGGAGATCCAAGGGTTTCCCGCCCCCGGAAGTGTACGTATTGGAGCAGGCGGGTTTTTGTTTCATAAAGCTGCCCACCACCCCCAGATCACAGCGGCCGGCGAAACAGTCGTTTGTCTCGTGTCTGCAGCCCGCGCACCACCTGCAGCTCTGAGCCCCGGGGCTCCAGGCTTCAGGCTCCTGCCTGCAGGGCAAGGTCAGCAGGCACCCTGGGGCATGGCCTGGACCTGACGGAGGACAGAGCTCTTGCAGGGAATTGCATGCAAGCTGCCCACTGCCACCCCCGGCACCTCCCACACACCACGGGGCCACACCCCACGTGACGAGCGGGGGGCTGCAGGGGTCTGCACAGTGCCTCCTCCATGCGCCATCCCAGGGCAAAGGGGAATGCAGGTCAGTGGGAAACCAGGGACCGTCCTCCCACCCGTGCCGCACACGTCCGCGGAATGCACAATCCTCAACATGAAAGAACGTGTTTTTTAAAAATCTGCTTCGGGAACCCCGAGGCTATAAGTAGAAGGTTCAAAAAACTCAACCTAACAGTTAACAGTGAAAATGTAATTTGCCCATTTTATTGGCTTATATAATAAAAGTCGCTGCCTAGCTGATTAGCTTTAATGTTCCACGGTGTGTCAGCGAGGGCGTAAACCAGAGCTTGGGGCTTTCTTCCCAATTCTGTCTCTCACCTGTTGGCCAGGAGACCCCCACCCCTACCCCCACCCAAGACGCACCACGTCCCTGGTTGGATCTTGGCTTTACCAGTTTTGTTTTGTTTTGTTTTGTTTTGTTTTGTTTTCTTATACCCCTGGCTTCTGTTGTGAGCTGGTATTTCTGGGTGAGCCCAGTTTAGTCTCTTTGTTGAGAGACGTGGCAATGAGACTTTGGGCCCAGGTAGGGCCGATGCCCGGTGTGGCCCCAGCAGAATAGGGTCCCATTCTTCAAGGGGTTGAACTGGCTCCATCAGGCCTCAGCCCCAGGACACTGGGGTCAAGAGCCTGGGGACCCACCTGTTGTGGGTGCTGGGGCAAGACCAAGAAAGGGCCGTAACCTAGCGGGGCGGCAGGCCTGGGGGGACTTCATGGACAAGAAGAATGGGTGGGATTAGGCACGGGGCAGAGGGGAGAGCAAGGTGAGGCCGCCGCGGTCCGGGACGCCTCTCCCTCGCCGTTCTGTTCGTCCTGCGCTACGTCCAGGCTGTTCACGCTCACTCCGAGGACGGTGGAGTCCTCCTCTCCCGGGCCCGGTGTTGGGGGCGGGAGGAAGCGCTGCCCAGTATGGGGTGGGGAGGGAGCAAGGGAGAGGGAAGACAGGGCTGCACAGACTTGCGTGGACCAGAGGCTGCCACGTGGGAAGATGAGGGAAGCCGGGACTGTGGTGGGCTGTCATGACTTCCTGGACGTGCTGGGAGCTCTCGTGGGAGCTCACAAAGTCGCTTCACCTCCCTGTGCCTTGTACCCAAATACAGTCCACTCTGAGGGCCCCTAAAAGTACTTCTGGAAGGGGCATGGAGCGTTGGTTAGGAGGGACCCCCAAGGTCCCTGCATCAGAGCTCTGACGCACACCCACTGTGTCACCTCGCACAAGCGACTCAATGCTCCGTGCCTCAGTTTCCCCGGCAGAGAGCTAATCTCGCCAATTCTGGGGGCTGTTGTAGGCTACCGTAGGTGGGGCAGGCACTGGCACAGAGGGATCGCGCCGGTGGTCGCGGCTCGGTGAGGACTCCAGCTTCGGACGTAGAACCAGGGCGCTCCTCTTGGCAGTGGGCTTTGCGCTTTGAGCCGGCGAGGGCCGTCTTGCGGGCTTCATGATGGGCGGGGCACGCACAGACCACGCAGGGAGGCCCAGCGAGGGGCCAGCGGAAAAGACCCAGGAGCGAGCTTCAGCCATGACCGGCTCCCGAGAAAGGTCCTAGGGGAAGGGCTACGGCAGACTGCTTCCTAGAGCGGAGGTGGCGCCCGCCTGCCCTGGGCAGGGAGAGGCTTTGGGGCTGAGACTGCGGCCGACCTCCCGGCCGATGGAGGGGGGGAGGGCGGCAGAGACTCAGCTCAAGGCTCTCCCACCTGGCAGCCTTGTGTGTGCCATTGTGACACAACCCAGGTGGGGGGGGGGGTCTTTGTCTCCCAAAGCCCACTCCGCTCCTAAGACAGACGCGAAGGTAATATTCCGATGTTCACAGACCCCGTCTCTGGAGGGAGTGTGGGAGGCTCCGACACCACCGCCGCGTGTCTGGTGTGACCTTGAAAAGGCCAAGGCTCGGTTTCCCACCTCATCACAGGACGAAGACGGCGATCACCACGGCTTGTTGGACACCAGGATAACACGCCAGGCCCGGCCATCGCACGACCTAAAGACTTACCAAAATGGCACAGCTCAGGCTGCGTAGCCCCTTCTGTCTCCGTGATACTGCACACCACGTCTGATTCTCAGCCCCTGAGCTGCACAGCCTGCAGAGCAAAGCCACGTGAGGCCCAGGTCATCACGTGGCTCAGTCTCGGGCAAGCCAGCTCTCGGGCCTGCGTGTTTGTTTGTGTCCGGCCAGGGCAATCCCAGTCCATGAGGCTGGGGTCCAGGATGGTTGCACACGACTGCAGTAGGGACCCACCTCAAAGACTTAAGTCAGCAAAGGCTTGGCTCCTTCTCCAGGGCAGGGGCTCAACCCTGCCCCGTTCTTACGCCAGGACCCCGGCTGATGGAGCCGGCACGCTGACTTGTGCTTCATGTCCAAGTTCAATCGCTGCAGCCAAAGGAAGCAGGTTCTGGGCAGTCTTGCACCTGCCACTGAAGACCACGGCCCAGAGGTCACACACAACACACATCACCTCCCTGACAACCCAGTGGCCCAGGGACCACAAGAGGGAGGAGATGCAGACTCACCAGGTGCCCCAAAGACAAGGACAGGAAGCACTGAGCAGGCAGCAGCATTGGTCAGCACAGCTCCCTTCTGCGCCTGTACACCTGCTTCTTCTACCCCAGCCTGCGCTGGGGACCCCAAGGGCAGCTTTGACCTGAGGTCATGCATCTATTTGCTGTTGAACTTCACGTGTTGAGTAGCTGGTTGTTTTAGGGCCGCCTGACCCCACTGGGACAAACATGTTGAACCAGCAAAATTCCAAACAAGTAACCATTCCAACCTCCTTTCCTTAAGCAGTCAAAGCAGAAGCACTCTGTGTTGTGATTTATATAACGAAATCTGCCGGGACCTCAACCTCCGTCCACCCCTGGGCACCGTCCTTAGTGTGTGTGTGTGTGTGTGTGTGTGTGAGTGAGTGAGAGAGAGAGAGAGAATGCAACTCAGCTCTTTCTTCAAGAAACAAATGAGTCCCTGACATCCGCAGCCCATTACAGAGGTAATTCGGTCTCTGTAGTCTTTCTCATTACAAGCAAAGCAGTGTTATTGTTATTGTTTATCATTTATATGACACGGCAAGGGTGTGCTGTTCTTGTCCCTGGTTCCCGTCTGCTCAGCTCGGAGGTCCACCACTCACCTCCCCCATCCGCACCTGCTGCCCTAAGCCCTCCTTCCCCGCTGTCCCACAACGGCCCTGCCCCTGCCACCCTGTCTTCTGCCTGCCCTCCACCCCACACACCATCAAAGCAGCTCCCGGGGCAGCTTCGCCTGTCTGCGTCCAGTGTGATCAGCACCCGGACAGGCAGATCAGGCGCGAGCACCTGGTATGTGCCTGTGGGGCCGGAGTCTCCCCAGAGCAGGCGAATACAAACTTTTGTGCACACAGCACATGGGAGAAACCTTGAGTTTCCGAGAGCGTCACACGCCACAGCCTACAGCTCGCAGGCCGCCCGCAGCTGCAGGGAAAGCTGGCGATCTGGGTCCTGGTCACAGTGGGGCTTGCTTTGGCCCTGGGCTTGGGAACCAAGGCTGTCCCTCTCCATGCCGGTGACCCTCAGGGGACCTGGCCTCTTCCCAAGCGTCTGTTTCCTTGGCGGTATGGGCCAGAGGACGGGGCTTGCTATTCCTGCCGCCTGCCAGGCTCCATGACGTAATCAAGCTTATATAAATAGCAACATTAAGGTTTCTGCTTGGAAGACCTCTCAGGAAGGGGTCTAAATGCCCAGCAACTCAACTTGTGAAGTTCAAGGGCAAAGAGCTGGATGACCTCATCCTAGGGCTGCCCTTGGGGTCCACAGAAGGGCACTGTTTACAGACGCCCAGAGCCAGCGCTGCTCTCAGCACTGGGCACACCGTCTGGCCCTGCAAGCCTGTGCCCAAGGCCGCGGAAGGTGGCATTGAGCAAGGGCAGGAATGATCGGGACAACTTCAGGCAGGTGGGCCGAGGGTGGTAAGGACCCCGGGCTGCGGCGACAGAGCCCCCGGGAATATTTCTTGACCCCTTGCTCATTGCCAGGCTCCCTGCCCCGCCCACCTTCCCCAGCCAGCCGGCAGTGGGGCTGGGGTTTCACCTGAAATTCACCTTCTACCCCTCCAGCTGCAAAGCCCCCTCCCACCCAAATGTCACTCTTCCCTTGGGGGTTTTGGAGCTGCTGCTTTTTTTTTTTTTTTTTTTTTTTGACAGGCAGAGTGGACAGTGAGAGAGAGAGAGACAGAGAGAAAGGTCTTCCTTTTGCCGTTGGTTCACCCTCCAATGGCCACCGGCGCGCTACGGCCAGCGCACCGCGCTGATCCGAAGGCAGGAGCCAGGTGCTTCTCCTGGTCTCCCATGGGGTGCAGGGCCCAAGCACCTGGGCCATCCTCCACTGCACTCCCGGGCCATAGCAGAGAGCTGGCCTGGAAGGGGGGCAACCGGGACAGAATCTGGTGCCCCAACCAGGACTAGAACCCGGTGTGCTGGCGCTGCTAGGTGGAGGATTAGCCTATTGAGCCGTGGCGCCGGCCGCCTTTTTTTTTTTTTTTAACATTTATCTATTTTAATTGATAAGCAGAGTTATAGAGAGGCAGAGAGGCAGAGAGAGAGAGAGAGGGCTTCCATCTGCTGATTCACCCCCCCAATTGGCTGCAACGGTTGAAGCTGCGCCAATCCGAAGCCAGGAGCCAGGAGCTTCTTCCAGGCCTCCCACGCGGGTGCAGGGGCCCAAGGACTTGGGCCATCTTCCACTGCTTTCCCAGGCTACAGCAGAGAGCTGGATCAGAAGTGGAGCAGCCAGGACCCAAACTAGCGCCTGTATGGGATGGCGGCACTGCAGGAGGCAGCTTAACCTGCTATGCCACAGCGCTGGCCCCAGAACTGCCTTTTAAACTCCCATCACCACCTGGTGAGCGGGTGCCTTCCCCATCGGCAGAGGAGGAAGCCAGGACCCAGCCAGCGGGGAGGAACGTCCAGTCTGGACCCCAGCAGCCTGTGTCCTGCTGACCAAGCCAGGTGTCCTTGGTGTCTCTGTGTCTGCTGCCCGCTGCTTCGGGAAGATTCTGGCTTTCACGGCTCGTCTGTGAGACTGTGGGTTACCCAGGACGGGGCCAGCTGGGCGTGTGAGCGAGTGGGTGCAGACAGACAGACAGGATGCCCGCAGTAGCTGTGTGGAAGGAAGGGAGGGAGGAAGAGCGGGCCCTGTCCCCCTCATCCACCCCGAGGAGCCCACAGTGGCTCCCAGCACGTGGCAGCAGATAACAAGCCCCCTACTTTGCCCAGAAGCCTCCAGGGAGCCAATTTTTCTCCCTGGGATCCCGGAGGATGTTGCTCGCCGGGGCTGCTCTCCCAGGTCACCCTCTTCCTGCTGCCTGGAACCTTGAGCTCCCTCCCCAGGGTCTGATTTGTCCCTGGTCCTCAATTAAGACAGTTTGGAGCCTGAGGAAGGCCCAGAGAGTGCACGCTAATGAGAAGGTCAACTCACAGGAGGCCCAGCTCGGGCGCGGAGCCCCGGGGGACATCGGCACCTCCTGCCCCCGTCAGCCCTGCTCCCCGAGCAGGAGCCCGGGGCTGGCTTGCTCCGCGGGCTGCTGTTTCTGCAGGGCGGCCGGGCAGCTTCTCGGAGAGGCGATCCCTGTTGCCCATGGAACGTCTGGGCCTAACCCAGTCTCTGTGTTGAAGCCGTGACCCCAAGCTGATGGCTTCAGAGGCGGGGCCTGTGGGAGGTGAGGGCATGGGGGTGGGTCCTCATGAGGAGATTAGGGCCCCTTAGGAAGGGACAGACAGAGGCCCTCCTCCCGCCCTCTGTCCCCAGAGGATGCTGGGAAGATGCAGTGTCTGAGAGGCAGGACAGAGCTTTCCCCAGGGGGTCCCAGGTGCCGAGTCAGCTGGCACCTTAATCTCAGGCGGCCAGCCTCCCGAACTGTGGGTTAGCACCTGCCGCACCGGCTTCCCAGATGAGCGCCGGTTCAAGGCCCGGCTGCCCCATTTCTGATCCAACTGCCTGCCAATGCACTGGGAAAGCAGTGGAGGATGGCCCAGGTGCTTGGGCCCCTGCACCCACGTGGGAGACCCGGATGAAGCTGGCTCCCGGCTTCAGCCCGACCAGCCCCTAGCCACGGTGGCCATCTGTGGAGTGAATCATAAGATGGAAGAGTCTCTCTCTTTCTCTGTTGTTCTACCTTTCAAGTCAATAAATAAATCTTTAAAAAACAAACATTAAGTTAAAAATTATGAATAAAGAAGGAGGGCACAGTCTATGCAGGAGACAGCCACGTGGTCCATTATAAAACCTTGGCCCACAGTCACAGGCTAGGGTTTCAGAAGAGAATAGGGGCCGGAACCGCGGCTCACTAGGCTAATCCTCCGTCTGCGGCGCCAGCACCCCGGGTTCTAGTCCTGGTCGGGGCGCCAGATTCTGTCCCGGTTGCCCCTCTTCCAGGCCAGCTCTCGCTGTGGCCCGGGAGTGCAGTGGAGGATGGCCCAAGTGCTTGGGCCCTGCACCCACATGGGAGACCAGAAGAAGCACCTGGCTCCTGGCTTCAGATCAGCGGCTGGCTGGCCGCAGCAGCCATTGGAGGGTGAACCAACGGCAAAGGAAGACCTTTCTCTCTGTCTCTCTCTCTCTCATTGTCCATTCTGCCTGTCAAAAAAAAAAAAAAAAAAAAAAAAGGAAGAAAAGAAAAGAAGAGAATAGGGGAAAGCTGAGGAGCCACCAGGGTCGTGCACAGCCCAGGGTCAATCAGGGAGGTCCCTGAGGAGGTGACTCGAGCTGATACTCCGCTGTCTGGAAACTGCGCTGGCCCCAGAGACCAGCCCGGCTCCCTCCGCTGACTCCCTCCCAGTGCTGCACTGTGACTTCTTCCTCCACAGGTGGGCTTCCTCTCCTCCGAAGCCCCCTCCCCCAGCTGGCCAGGCCAGGTCCATGTCTCCAGAGGGCCACCGTGGACCTGTTAGTCCCCTGCCTGGTGCCGGGCGCTGGCTCGAGACCAGTGGAGGCGCAGAGCCGCACAGAGCCGCGGGAGCGTGTTTTCCCACAGATAAGCTCCACTGTCTGCCTGTCGCAGCCAGATTCCAGCACGCGCCACCCCGGGCTGGGGACGCGCGATGTCTGTGACTTCCCGCACTCCAGGCCTCTTTGAAAGGGGCCCAGGTGCCCACGCTGCCTGCAGCACCGCCGTCACCTCCACCTCCGGGATTCTACAGCCACGGTCACCACCGCGCCCCCGACGCAACGTCCTGGTGATGCCTTCACTCTTTGCCTGCGCACCCAGACCACAGCCGCCGCGCCCCTGTCCCCACCACCAGTCCCAGCCCTGAACCAGCCTGCCGGCCCCCTCCGCCGCTGCAGGTGAGGGGTCCTGGGACGGGTCAGCTGCAGAAGGCGCCCTCCGCGGGCCCGGGCCCTCTGTGCTGGGTCCTCCGTCTTCCCGCTGCTGCCTTCCTCATCCTCACTCACGCCAGCCCCTCAAGGGCAGGTCTGTGGCCTTCTCCTCTGTTCTCCCAGCTGAAGCTCAGAGCCCAGGACTCTGCAGTGATGGGAGAGCATGTGCAGACCTGGGATCCTGAACCCAGAAAGAACATTCGCTCATCAGACCCCCGCAGGTCCGCCAAGGCGTCAGCGCTTCCCCTGACCCTGCCTGGGCGCCTAGCAGCCGGCGGGGTGGGGACCTGGTGGCGGCCCCAGAAGTGAGGTCACTTTCCAGCCTGCCCGGGCCTCGCCTGCAGCCCCTTGGAGGAGATGCTTGCACTGTTTCCCAGGGACCTGGTGCGGGTTCTTCACTCTCCTTCTGCCCATCCCCAGCTCGGTCTGGCTTAGGGGCAGACTCGCAGCTGCTCCAGCAGCGGGCTGGCGACAGGGATTGGGGCTGATTCCCGCCACTCAGCGGCCACCTTCCCCAGGCTCACCCTGCTCTGCCAACCATACAGTGAAGGCTGACGGCCACCAGCCTGCACTGTTCTGTCACCCAGTGCTATCTGAGCAGAACCAGGCCCTCTCCTCCGGGCACCCAGGCAGCAGGTGGCTGTGCAAGGCTTGTCCCAGACTCAGCTGTGTCCGCTGCTCCTAGCCCTCCCTCCCCTCTGTGTCCAGGCTGAGCCCAGGCCATTCCCCACCCTAGAGGTGTCCCCACCAGGAAGCCCATCAGGGTCAGCGCTCCTCCTCTGCCCCTGCCAGGGCAAGCTGAGAGCCCCTCCCAAGCTCCCCCAGGGCAGGTGGGAGGCCTCGTGTGTGGGGCCCTCCATCACTACTGCCTGAGCACCTGCGAGGCGTCAGGCCCTGCAGCCAGGAGACACGATCACAGACATGGCCATTGTCCTCAAGCAGTTTCTGTCTGGTTGGAGAGGAAGTGCTGGAGGGAGTGGATACACTGAAAGATGGCTGCAGGGGACCCGACGAAACAGGAAGGGGACAGAAAGGAGGGGAGGACAGAGCCCACCAGGAGTGAAGAGCCCGGGGGGGGGTCCCTAAGGGGGTGATGTTTGATGGCAACCTGAAGGATGAGGCAGGGCAACCTGGGGTGGGGCTTATCCAGACAGCCGCCCGCGGCCACGGCCACGAGTGAGGAGGAGGAGGAGGCCTGGGATGAGCTTGGGGTGAGGGCGTGGCAGGAAGGCGTGGGCTTGCTGACGTGCGATGAGGAGCCCTGGAAGTGCTTTAGGCCCAAGTCGGAGCTGATGCTCCCCCCCGACCCCAGTGATCAGGCCTGGTGGGTGCCTGCTACAAACCAGTGCATACCTAGTACACACCTGCGGCATACCTGTGACATGCCTGTGACATGCGTGGTGCATAGCCGGGGCATACCTGGTGTATACCTATTATATACCTGTGACATACGTGGGGCACACCTCGGGCATACGCAGTGTATACATGGTACATAGCTGGGACATACCTGGTGTATACTTTTACATACTTGTGACATGCCTGTGACATACGTGGGGCATACCCAGGGGTGCCTGTGCATACCTGGGGCACAGCTGGTGTGTGGTGGGCACTCAGGGAGCACCTGCTGGCTACATGAGGACGGGCTGTGCCGGCTTTTCGATGCTATTGGAAAGTAAATTTTGCCCCGAGTAGGTTCCAGGGCTGTGCATTTGTTGGAGCTGAGGTGAGACCATCCTCCGAGTCCCTGGAGAAACACGGGTCTGCCCGGCACAGCAAGCCACCGGCCAGTCTCGGCCCTTCCTCTCTCCACATCTCCATCCCTGCACATTGAGGCCCAGCCCTGCCGCTTCTCTGTGCCTGGAGCCTCACGGCGCACGACGGGCCCACACGGGACGCTGCTCTGCACAGCTGCAGCTCCAATCACAGCTGCATGGCAGGAGAACGGGCGGCAGTCACAGGGCTTCCTGTGGCGTCACAGCCGCCCCGCTGACCAGCTGTGTGACTGTTCGCGAGTCACCCCACCTCTCTGAGCGCCAGAGTTCTTGCTTGCGAGGCGGCGCCCTGAGGCGGACACTGCATCCACGCAGCTGTCATTCCCATCCCCACCACGGCCAGGGAACCCTCGTGGCAACGCTGCAAGGAGACATCGTCCCTTCTTCTTTATAGACTAAAAGCTCAGGCCGAACAAGGCAGCCACCTGCCCCTGGCAGCTCAGAGACAGGATCGGGTCCACCAGGGGTCTAGCAGCCTCCCCACGGAGCCCTGGTCCCCCAACAGCGGGAAAGCCCATCTCGTCCATGCCGGAGCGGGAGGGGGCAAGCTCCAGCCTCCCAAAATGCCGCTTGTTCCGAGTTCCTTGAGGGAACACACTCCACCTAGATTCCTGGAGCCCCAGCTTCCTTTGATTGTTTGCCAGGAAAGTTCAAACACGAGGAGAGAGCAGGCGGGGCCCAGGCACGGGCTGGGGAAGGAGAAGCCGGCTGCTGACAATACCACGCGTCTTCACCAAATTACCAACTCGCAGCGTCTGCCATTAACGCGCAGCGATTCAGACGCGCTAACAAGATGCTCTCGACTCCTCTCCCGCAGCCCACGGGGAGGCTGAGAATCAGTGGGGGCCGGGGGGGGGCACCTGCTCCATCGCTGTGCGGGGGGAGGGGCCCTGGACCAGGGCAGCTCCGTCCTTGGCAGATCTTTCATGAACCTTTTAGCTGCTTAAAAATAAAAATGAAGAGAAGCATTCTAAAAGCCCTTTCTAAAGAGGCTGGCAGCTTTGAAAAGCCCTGTGCCCACTTAAAGGGTGAGAGAGGCCCTGGGCGGGGGAGATGGGAGAGCCGAGGCTTCCAGGGGCTCTTTCCTGTCTGGGTCAGCGCGGACCCCTGTCTGCTGTCCGTGACACCTACAGGTGCAGCCATGCCAGGCGGGCCGACGGGCACACAGGGTTCAGGATCTGCTGGCTTCTTGAATCCACAGAGGAGCTCGGGCAGGGCTGGGGGTGGGGGACACAGAGAGCAGTGGGCACAGTGGACTCCCCCCAGGGCTGAGCTCAGCCCCTGTCACCAGGCAGGTCTGGGCCTGAATTCTGATTGTGCCCCTTTTTAGCCACGTGATCGTCACACGTGATAACCTCTGAGCCTCACTTCTGACATCAACTGGGGGCCGTTAAACCTACCTCTCAGGGCTGGCAGAGCAAGGAGGTGGGGGGGGCGCATTTGGCCAGGCTGTTACCACGCCACTTGCGCTGTCTGCATCCTGTCTGTGAGGACCTGGGTTCAAGTCCCAGCTCCGACGCTGGATCCAGCTTCCTGTGGACACGCACCCTGGAAGGCAGCAGGTGTGGCTCAAGTATTGAGTCCCTGCTACCCACATGGGAGGCTTGGATTGAGTTCTGGCTCCTAACTTCAGCCTGGTCCAGTCTCAGCTGTGGCAGGTTTTTGGGGCAAGAAGCAGCAGATGGGAAATTCTCTCTCTCTCTCTCTCTCTCTCTCTCTCTCTTTCTCTCTGCCTTTCAAACAAACAATTCTGGGGCTGGTGTTGCTGCACAGCGGGTTAAGCTGCCACCTACAACACTCACATCCCATGTGACTGCCAGTTTGAGTCCCGGCTGCTCCATTTCCTATCCCGCTAACAATGTGCCTGGGAAAGCAGAGGATGAAGACCCGAGTGCTTGGCCCCCTGCCACCCACATACAAGACCGGATGGAGTCCCAGACTCCTGGCTTCCGCCTGGCCCAGCCCTGGACAACTGCAGCCGTTCGGGGAATAAAGCAGCAGGTGGAAGATCCCGCTCTCTCTCTCTGTCACTAGGCCTTTCAGATAAATAAATAAATAAAGTCTTAACAAACTATACATAATTGCATTTTATTATTTTTAAGATGGATGTATTTATTTATTTGAAAGAGTTACAGAAAGGCAGAGAGAGAGAAGGGGGGGGGGTTCTTCCATATGCTGGTTCACTCCCCAAATGGCCACAATGGCCAGAGTTGAGTCAGTCCAAAGCCAGGAGCCAGGAGCTTCTTCCAGGTCTCCCACTGGGTGCAGGGGCCCAAGGGCTTGGGCCATCTTTCACTGTTTTCCTAGGCCATTAGCAGGAGCTGGATCAGAAGTGGAGCAGCCCAGACTGGAACTGACACCCATGTGGGATGTCGGCACCACAGGCAGAAGCTTAGCCCGCTACGCCACAGCGCCGGCCCCTTGGCGATCTTGACCAGAGGCAGCGTCTGAAATGGGGAGGAGGTCTCAGATCCTGCGTGGACGGCAGGGACGGACCTGGTGACCCGGGGGTGCTGGGACGGGGTGCAGGTGAGCCGTGCTTGGGCGACCCCAGACGGCTGACGCTGGCGAGTCCCTTGGAAGTCGCCGAGGTCTTCTGAGTGCTCCCAGCCAGGGAGCTTCATGGGGGTCGAATGCCCCAGGTGAGGACGAGCCGGCCTCTGGGGAATGCATGCGTTTGCCCCTCTGCGTGCTGCCCACCACCCTGGCCCTGACAAAAACAGGCGGAGCGGAGGCCTTGCCCCAGGAGCTCGCCTTCCAGGGCGCACGGGCCACCCTGCAGGTGGCCGGACCCCAGAGGCACGCCCTGGACACCGCGCGAGAGGCTGGCGTGGTGGGAGCCCCTGCCCTGGCCCGGCGTTGGCGCACCCAAGGCCAGCCCTGGATGTCAGCGCAGGTGTGGCGGCGGCAGAGGGTGGGGCGAGGTGCAAACGGGCACCAGGACGATCTAGGTGGTGCCTGTCGGGACACAGGCCCCGGGGTCAGCATCCTGTCTCGCCCCTCTCCGGCCTGAGTGGGCTCCTCCCCTCTCTTACTCCAGGAGTGAGCACGTGATCCAGGCCCAGCCAATCACAGCCGCTCTATCTCCCGGTCATGTGGATTGGCTCAGCGCTGTACACGTGATCCCAGCTGGGCCAATGGGAGCCCGCCGGAGTCCACGCTAGATTTTACTAGGGATTCCTGATATGGGGCACAGGCCTGCGGGTGGCGCGGTCCTGCTGCCACCGCGAGGGGAGAACCAGGGGGGCAGAGGCCAGGCCTGGGAGAAAGGCCGTTGTTGTCATGGTGAGGAGTGGTGATATTTTATGTAAATAAAAATATCCCATTTGTATGTTGTCCGGACGCTATTTGTACCACTGGATCCAACCAGACCGGAAGCTCTGCCCAAGTGTGGGTGCTCCCTGGAGGCGGTGCACCCAGTCCTCCCTGACCTGGGCTCTGCCCCCCATCCTGAGGGGCATCCTGCAGGAGCCCGCGGGAGTCGGCTGGCATCTCGGGAGCCCCCCACCGGGGACACATCCTCAGCTCCTCACCACCCGTGGATCTGGGCAGGGAACTCCTCAGTCACCTGCCGAGTCCGGAGGCAGGGGGCCGACGACAGCGTCGGCTGTGACCCGGCTTGTGGTTAGTCTAGGGGTGGCGGCTGCATTCGCACTGGGCGCCATGAGCCAGGCTGCGAGGCCTGTGGGAGGGACCTGCCGCAGGGACCCGCCCGACGCTCGCCCCGCGTGCCCTGCTCAGCGTCCTCACCACTCCTACAGCCAAACACCTCGCAGGTTATTCAAGTCTCTGCCCCGCGCCCGATGGCGCCCTTGTGTCGGCCCCGCTGGTCACCCTCCTCAGGTGGCAGGTTGGAAAGGGGTTGGTCCCTGGGGGCTTCTGGGAGGAGGGGGGCTGCAGTGCTGGTGCCTGGGGGGTGACCCCTGGGTGAGGTCACGGACACCCCAGGGCACCCCGACTAGCTGTGTGCCCCCGGCCCCTAGCACACCGGAGAGGGGACAGGGGCCGAGCTGCCCTCTGCCACCAGCTGTGAGCTCCCTGGGGTCCCTGGGCAGCATCGGTAGCTCCCAGAGAAGCCTCCTGGGAGTCCCAGGCAGGAAGCGAACACCTGGGGACAGGAGGGGGTGAGGCAGCAGCAGGTGCCTCTGGGAGCTGGGGATTGCCCCTGAGCCTGGGTCAGCAGGTGGGTTGGCGTGTGGGGGAGGGGAAGTGGAGCTGGGTCAGTGTCAGCGGTGCCCCCCCCCCATCCTTCCTTCGGGCCATTCTGCCCTCACCTGGAGCATCTAGCAGGACCCCATCTACGAATTCATTCAAAGGGAAAAAACAAGTAGGTGTGCGCCCCTCCCCCAGCGGGAGGTGTCTCTGAGAGCAGGGTTTTGGAGGCCAGTGGTTGATTCCGGTCCGCAGCAGGACACCGGTGCATTGTCCAGGGCTGGGAGCCTGGCAGGACCCGAGGCTCGGGAAAGACCTTGTGGAGCCGGAGAAGAGCTGAGCCTCATGGGAAGGTGGGGATGGGGAGATGTAGAGGCTGGACCCTGGCAGAGCGGAGCCCCCAAGGCTCTGAACCAGACCGGAAGGGCCCCAGATCCCAGCCACACATCCCCGGGAGGGGGCAGGAGCAGGTGGCTCTGGTGGTTGGGTGGGAGTCTCCATCTGGAAGCGCACCTGGGTCATCAGTGGGGCCGCGGTGTCACGGATCTGTTGAGGGCTCACGGTCATGCTTCCCAGACTTTCACAGCTCCCGCAGACGGCTGCCTGGGGTCTGGGACACTGGGACGGCTGTGACAGCCACGGCCGGTGCTCTGGGGCCAGGCCCTCTGCAGCTCCGGTGCTCTCCGTGAGCCTGGGCACTGAGGTTTGCAGAGGGGAGACGGCTTCATCCGGGGTGGGAAGCTGCCAGCAGCGCCCGTCTCTGGGCGGATTCCTGACTCCTACCCGTGGGCTCAAACACTTCGCCAGCACCAGCCCTCCCTGGCATTGCCCACGGGGGTGCCTGGGATGAGACGTCTTCCCGGGCTTCCCAGGAGTCTAGGAGGGAAGAGCCCTGGCAGCCTCCTGCCCCAGACACTCTCGGGGTTCTGCAAGGGGAAGGCGAGACCACAGGTGCATGATAGTGGGGGGGTCAGACCCAAACGAACCCCTTCCTCCTCCCTCCCCCCTCCCTCCCCCCTCCCTCCCCACCTCCCTCCTCTCTCAGACTCTCAGAGATGTGTCCATCTCTCCTCCTTCCCTCCCTCCCTACCTCCCTCCCTTCCTCTCCTCTGTCTCTCACTCTGTGTATTTCTCCCTCCCTCCCTCCCCTCCTGTCCCGCTTTCTGCCTGGACCTCTCCAACCCTCAGTGATGATGCCATCCCTGTGGGAAGGAACGGAGGGAGCTCCGTGATTGCTGCCTACCTGGGATGTCGGCCCCAGCCCCCCTGCAGTACCCAAAGCCCCCAGTTTCCTGGCTCACAGCAGCAAAGGTGTGTGTGGCTCACCCACCCGTGTCTCCTGTGGGCTGGCAGCCAGAGCTGCTCCCCACTCACAGCCCCTCACCAGCAAGAGCTGGGCAGGATGGAGAGCACTCCCGAGGGCTCACACCATGGGGAAGAGACCCCCGCTCTTTCTCATCATCTCACTAGCCGCACGGGTCCCATGGCTCGGCAGGGACAAGGGGCCGAGATGTGCCTGCAACCGCGCGCCCAGGAAGCCAGAGCTGGGAGCTGTGGGCGGTCCCCCATCGGGGAGGGGGACTTCAGGTCCGCACAGCACAAGCAGCATCCCCCACCCCCACCCCGGGGCTCTGGGGCTCTGGGAGCCCAACCCAGGGGTGGCTCTGGGCTACCCAGCGTCCTAGGCGGGGCCAGCAATGGACCAGCCCATTTTGAGAATTCTTTCTCCCTCTGTCCACTGACATCCGGGAGCACCAGTGGCCTGTGTCCTCCCTGTCTCTGATCGCCCTCCAGTGTCCCTCGTCCTTGTCACTTCCTGTTGGACATGACCCCCCTTTCTGAGAAGGACATCTCACCACAGCCCCTGGGTGGCTGCCTGACAACAATGGAGCCTGCGATTCCTGGGAAGCCACAGCAGGTGCAAACCGAGTGCACCTGTGTCGGAGCCCGGACACTGAGATCCTCCGCATGAGGAGCAGGTGCCCGTGGCCAGTGTCTCCCCCTGCTGGCCATCCGGCCTGGCACAGCTAGCACACAGAGACCAGGCTGGTGACTGGCAGTGGTGCCTGGTGGATAGGGCCGTGGACACCAGCTCGACACCTGTGCCCTTGAGTGGCGTGTGCAAACTATTAGGTCTTGTTTTCTCCTGCCCACAGGAGGAGTTGAAGAAGACTGAAGCGAGTGGCACTGGATAAACTGGACAGTTGTGCCATGTTGGAGAGTGCTGGGTAGTGCTGTCTTACCACAAAGGGAACACGAATAGGGGCAGAGCTGCAGCCAGGCTCCGCCCCAACACGCCCGTGCCCTGGCACCTCCCTTCTCTTGGCCTCGGCTCCATCTGGTGTGTGAAGGGAAAATTTCAGTGCTTAACAGAATCTGCAGGAGCCTGCAGGGGCCGGCACTGCGTGGTGGGCTGAGCCTCCACCTGCAGTGCCGCCATCCCATATGGGCACCGGTTCTAGTCCCGGCTGCTCCACTTCCAATCCAGCTCTCTGCTATGGCCTGGGAAAGCAGTAGAAGATGGCCCAAGTGCTTGGGCCCCTGCACCCACGTGGGAGACCCTGAGAAGGCTCCTGGCTTCATCCTGGCCCAGCTCCAGCCATTGTGGCCATTTGGGGAGTGAACCAACAGATGGAAGACCTCTCTCTGTCTCTCCCTCTCTGTAACTCTACCTTTCAAATAAATAAATAAAATCTTTAAAAAAAAAAAAAAAAAGACCCTGCAGACGCTGGCACCGTCCAGCTCTGTACCTCCCCGTGTCCCCTTGGCCCGCGGCTCTCACCACTCCGCCTGTGCTGGACTTTGTCTTAGGCTAGCTCAGGTTTACAGCTGTCAGCAACAGCCACGCTACTGATGCGTGACATGCCACTCCAAACACCGCAGCTGTGTGGGTTTGGTCACTAGGACGAGTACCGGGAGAGGTGCTTAGGAAGGGAGGAGGCTTGTTTCAGCCGATGTTTTGGAGGTTCACAGTCCAAGATTGGTGAGACTGGCACAGGTGCATGGGAGGGTCACATGGCAAGACAGGAAGCAGTGAGACACACAGTGCCCTCGTCGTCCACGTCTATGTGGCCTCTCATAAGGACACCGTGATTTCATCATGGGGACCCCAGTCCAGCCCAATCCAATCAGCTCCCCAAGACCCCAGCGTCAGACGCACAGTTAGGCCACATCTCCATCCTTGACCCATTAAGCATTAACGTAAGACAATGGAGACCAAGTCTGTAAGACAAGAGCCTCTGGGGGACACTTGGCATTGACGATGCCACAGGACCCATCATGGGGGCTCACAAGAACCAGAATGACTCCCAGGCTGTGGGTCAGCGGGTTGCCGGGGGTTTGCCTGGGGCTGGGCTGGCCGGATGGTTCTGCCCCAGCTGGGTGTTGTTTGGAGTTGGCCCCAGCGTGCAGGTTGGGCTCCTTTCTCTTTCGCGTTTTTGTTTCTGGGGTCCAGAGATGGTCTGCTCGTGGTGGCTCACAGAGCACAATAAGCCGGAGCAAGCCCCTGCCAGTGTCCTCTCTGGCCTCTGCCAAGTCTCATGGCCAAGTCCAAGATTAACAGGGTGGAGAACCACACACCACCCGCATGGGAGGCGCAGGGAAGGGGGCCCTGGGTGAGCAACCATCCCCCCATCCCAGGCGTGCTGTCCTGTCCCTCCTCTGGTAGCTCCGGGCCTTTGCCTGTGCTGTTTCCCTGGCCAGGAGTCTGCGTCTCCTTCTCCTTTTCCTTCCGCACCCTGCGTCTCAGCTGGGGCGTCACCGGCCTCACAGCGCTGAGTGAATCCTCCACGTTGCAGTCCCGTCTTGCCCTCTGTTTCCAGGCTCTTCCATTGCCTTGGACATAACCCATCGGCACAGGCGCCTCTTCCCTTCCCTGCCCGGCCCCGCAGCTCAGATTCCCCTGCAGCTGGAACTCGGGATAAATGCAGCACCCCTAGGAGGGTGCGCTTGCAGGTGTTTTGGGGGGTGGGCGCCAGCTGTCTGGGGCCTTTGCTGGCTGAGTTAGCTGTGAGTCTCCGGGCTCCTCTGCTAGCATCCCAGGCCTTGCAAAAGCGCGGGGACTCCATGGTGACTCCATGGTCATCGATGGATCACATTCTCGTTGTCTCTCTGCCACCTCCTCGCACACTTCGGCATCGGGGTGGTGGCTCCCATCCCGGGCGGCAGGGCTTGCAAGTGGCCCCCCGCACGGGCAAGGCCTGCGTTGATCGGAGTCCATCTCGGAGGCTAAGCCGAGACCCCGCTTCTTCAGCCCTCTGGTGGCTTCGCAAACGCACAATCCCCCTTTCCTTGTGAAAACCCAGCCCTGCGTCCCTGACGGACACCGGCTCTAATTACTCAAATGTCACTTTCCCGACAAGACTGCAAGCATCACCCTGCTGGGGACCAAATGAGCTCTGTTCCTCCCGCAGCACCTCCACAGAGCCCCACGCACACTAGGGGCACAGTCAACACGGGCGTCTTCCTAAAACACGGAAAATGCACTTGATGAGAAACGACACGTGCATCTCACAGACTCTTTCGCACTGAAATGACCTTGTGCTTTCACTCCCCTTTCCACGAACTTTCAGAGCCTGCTCACCCTACTTTGGAGGGTTGAAGTCATGAGCCCAGGGACTGCCGCCTATAATTCTTTTTTTTTTTTTTTTAATTTATTTGAGGGTGGGCCAGCATTGTGGTACAGCAGGTTAAGCCTCCACTTGTGGCATCAGCATCCCACATGGACGCCAGTTCAAGTCCCAGCTGCTCCACTTCCCATCCAGCTCTCTGCTACGGCCTGAGTGCTTGGGCCCTGCCATCCTCATGGGAGACCCGGATGCGGTTCTAAGCTCCTGGCTTCAGCTTGGCCCAGCCCTGGACATTGCAGCAAGTAGAGGAATAAAACCAGAGAGTGGAAGCTCTCCTCCCTCCCTCTCTCCCTCTCTCTCGCTCTCTCTCTTTCTAGCTCTCTGTAACTGCTTTTTAAATATATAAAGAAATGTTTAAACAGATTTTATGTGAGGAACCCATCTTGTGGTGCAGCGGGTTAAGCTGCCACTCCTGGTGCCAGCGTCCCACATGGGAGCGCTGGTTTAAGTCCCAGCAGCTCCGCTTCCAATGCAGCTCCCTGCTAATGCGCCTGGGACAGCAGTGGAGGACGGCCCAAGTCCCTGGGCCCTGCGCCCACGTGGGAGACCTGGACAGAGCTCCAGGCTTCTGCTTCAGTCTGACCCAGCCCCGGCTCTTGTGGCCATTTGAGAAAATAGATGCAGAATCTCTGTTTCTCTCTCGCTCTCGCTCTCGCTCTGCCTTTCAAATACAGAAGTAAAACTTTCAAAATAAAAATGTATTTGAGAGAGAGAGAAAAGAGATGGCATCCATCCAGTGGTTCCCTCCCCAAATGCCCATAACAACTGGGACCAAGCCAGGAGCTCAGCTCCCAAGCCAGGTCTCCTGTGTGGAGAACAGGAACCCCAGTACTTGAGCAGCAGTGTTGTCTCCCCGAAAGCTGGAGTCAGGAGTCAGAGCCGAGAGGACACCCAGCATCTCAGCTGCCAGTCAAAGTGCCCGCCCCACCCCTGCAGTCTTCACCTTGGCTGCCGAATGCCACACCTCTATAGAAACGACAGCCCGAGCAGAGTGCCCCAAGTGCCCCGGAGTTCACCCTCCTCCAAATACCCCAGAAGAAGAAAATCGCAAACTTTGTCTCGCCACACTAAAGCCCACGGAGGTGTCGTGGGGTTGCCGGGCCTCTTCCAGCAGACGGAAAGCAGACCCAGGGATGGGTTGTGACCCAGCCGGAACGAAGGTGCAAGGCCTCACTCTGCCACTTACAAGCTGTGCTGCTTCCAGACGTTAATTAACTTCTCTGAACTCCGTTATTTTCACCTGCTCCGTGGGGCAACTCTGATCCGCCTTGCAGAGCTGAGTAGGTGATACCCAACGGGTGCTTTATCATTGGTTGCTTTGTATCACCAAGCCTGAAGCCCAAGGCGCAACAGTGATTCCCCTGGGGTCTCCCATTTCAGGTTGGTGGGGGCCTTGGGAGCCTGTGGGGCTACCTGGACTGCAGCGCCCGATTGCCCCGTGAAGATGAGCCTGTGCTGGGAGCAGCGCCCAAGCCTCCTGGGTGGAGATGAGTTCCCGGGGCCCTCGGAGTTCCCAACACACACCCGTGCTTTGGAGGTGCGGGCACAGTTCAAATCCAGGTGGTGGGGTTGCTGGTGTGGTCCTGGGACGGACACAGGACAGGACGGCAGGTGAGAATCGCCCTCCACCCTCAACTTCCCCGGATGGCAAAGGGGTCTTTGCCGGGGGGGGCTGCTCTCCTGTCTCCACCTCCAGCCAGCCTCCCCCGACCCCGCATCCACAGCCCAGGGCGGGAGACTGGACAGAGAGAAGAGGAGAAAATGGGCAGAGATTTAGCCAGAACGACTCTCGGAGGGCACTTCAAAAAGCCATGGGAAAACAGAATGAAAAGATTCGTTTCTTCTTGTGCAAAAGAATTGTTTGAAATCCCTGTATAGTTTTTTTCTATAATACATGTTTTCCATGAACTTTTTGAAGACCCCTCATAGGCATGGACTTCAAAATGTTTTGCACCAAAAGAAACTCATCTTTTCATTCCGTTTCCCATGAACCTTGAAGAGGGCTCTCCACGGCGCGGCGCAGCACGATCCAGTCGGGGAGGAGGGGGAGAAGGAGAGGGACTCGGGCTTGGGTTTGGAGAGAGTGGGGGGGGTGGGGCAGAGCCGAAGCTTGGGAACACCTGACACCCCGCCCCCACCCTGCCTTTCCCATTCTGATGTTTCTGCCCCCCAGACCTGTGCAGGAGCACAGGCCCCAGAGGACAAGGACGCAGCAACTCGCCGTGAGCTCAGAGGCTGCGGGAAGGGAGGAAGCCCTGGGCCCGCTGCTGCAGGCGACACTCGGGGTGATCCGGAGCTCGGGCTGTTCCAGGGGAAGGCAGAGACCTGGAAGCTGTGGCTACTGCACCCGAGCCGCCTAGAGGGGTCGCTCCGCCTGCAGGGAGCCCCTCCCTCCCACCCACGGCATCCCAGGCAGAAGTGCTAGGTGTTTGTTTTAAGATTTATTTATTGGGAGCCGGCACCGCGGCTCACTAGGCTAATCCTCCGCCTTGCGGCGCCGGCACACCGGGTTCTAGTCCCGGTCGGGGCGCCGGATTCTGTCCCGGTTGCCCCTCTTCCAGGCCAGCTCTCTGCTGTGGCCAGGGAGTGCAGTGGAGGATGGCCCAGGTGCTTGGGCCCTGCACCCCATGGGAGACCAGGAAAAAAGCACCTGGCTCCTGGCTCCTGCCATCGGATCAGCGCGGTGTGCCGGCCGCAGCGCGCTGGCCGCGGCGGCCATTGGAGGGTGAACCAATGGCAAAGGAAGACCTTTCTCTCTGTCTCTCTCTCTCACTGTCCACTCTGCCTGTCAAAAAAAAAAAAAAAAGATTTATTTATTGGGGCCAGCACTGTGGCTTAAAGGGTAAAGCCACTGCCTGCAGTGTGGGCATCCCATGTGGGCACCGGTTCTAGTCTTGGATGCTCCTCTTCCAATCTTTGCACCTGGGAAAGCAGCTGAAGATGTGCTTGGGCCCCTGCCCCCATGTGGGAGATCCAGAGGAAGCTCTTGGCTCCTGGCTTCGAACCAGCCCAGCTCCGACCACTGCAGCCATTTGGGGAGTAAACCAGCGGATGGAAGACCTCTCTCTTGCTCTTGCTCTCCCTCTCCCTCTACCTCTACCTCTACCTCTGCCTGTAACTCTGCCTTTCAAATAAATAAAATAAATCTTTAAAAAAAGATGTATTTATTTACTTGAAAGGCCAAGTTACAAAGAGGGCGGGGCGGGGCGGGAGATCCTCTATCTACTAGTTCACTCTCCAAATGGTTGCAATGGCCAGGGCTGGACTAGGCCAAAGCCAGAAGTCTGGAACACCATCCAGTCTCCCACGTGGGTGCAGCGCCCCAAGCACTTGGGCCATCTTCTACTGCTTCCCCAGGTGCATCCGCAGGGAGCTGGATTGGAAATGGAGCAGCTGGGACTCAAACTGGCACCCATATGGCATGCCGGAGTCACAGGCTGTGCTGTAGAACTGGCTTGATCCACCTCCCAAGGTTCTTGATCCACCTCCCAAGGCCTGTGGGCAGCCCCTCCTGCCGTGTGAGGTCTACCTGGCCCCACCCAAGGCCATGGCAGAGGCAGGAGGCCTTCAGGATGGACGGGGGCGATGGTGGAGCAGGGCGCTGGGAGTGGGAAGACCTGGCTTCACATCCCAGCTGTGCCACTTGGAGCTGAGTGTGGAGAATGTTCCCCAGCCTCCCCAGCACTCAGTTTCTGTTACTGAGAAATGGGCGTAGCAACGTGTGCCTCGCAGGATTGCCCCTTGGGGAGCAGGAGGGTGTCTGCAAAGGCTGTCTGCCCACAGCCCCTCAGCCCACGATGGCCACTATTGCAGCGTGAGCGCCCCCATTCTGTCCTGTCCCACATCCCCTGGGGCCACGCCCGGGAAATACCCCACTGCCAGCCTCCAGGCCCCCCAACCTTTCACCATTTCCATGACACCCTGGGTTTGGGGAGCTAATTTTAATGAGGGAGATTGATTAAAGCCAAATTATTACCTTCCCTTTGTGTCCCTTTTGTCATTTAGAAATGGAAACAAAAGACATTCTTGAGCTCAAGTCAAACATTTACCAAATTAATTCTCCTCCAGAAATTGTTTGAGATTTCAAGGGCCGGTGGCTTTGCTTTTCCCTCTCCTTCCCTTCCCCTCCACCCTTAACTATACTACATCAGAAAGTAATTGCCTGATTAAGGGACGCGCAGCTCGGAGAGTGACACATTTTTTAAAATTAGAACGCGCTGCCGACCGACACAGTTACACAACTGGTTTTCTCTTCCCAAACAACTTGATTCTCAAGGAGAAATGACAGGAGCGACAAGGGCATTCGAGAAAACCAAGACGCAGGGGGCAGGCGGGCGCGCTGTGTGGAGCGTGTCTGTGCGTCTTCTTCGTGACCCAGTTCTGCCCCATTTCCCCAGGACGCCCCCCCCCACTCCCGTCTGGTCCGGGGGGGCGGCAGCTGCGCTCCTCCCCACCTTCGCTCCAGCAAACCCACTCCCAAGAAGACTGAGAGTCTGGATTCTTGTGAAGACATCGATTGGAAGCGGAGGCTCCGGGAACCGTGCCCCAGGCCCCTGCCTCCGGCATCATCCAGAGTGCCTCTGGTTTGGAAGCTGAGGTTAACAAACAAGTACGTGACAATGACAACGGGGAGGAGGACCTGGGAGGGCCCAGGGGACAGGAAGCCTCACCTCCTGGCGCTGTCCCTGCGCTGAGGCTCCAGCCATGCTGGCTGTGCCCCCTTGCCACTTCAGGCTCACTTCCCAGGATGCTCTTCGCCTAGACCTGGGGGAGCTGCCTCCTCACGACTCCTCCTAGACCCTTCTCTGACCTCCAGGCTGAAGGAGCAGCCTCCACAGGCCAGCGGCTCCCTCCCGCTCCCCCTCTCACTCTGTTCACAGCACTGGGTGCGACCTGACAGCTCCTTTTGTGTACATTTGTTTCTGTGTTTATTGTCAGTGAGTCTCAAGGCTGGACTTCCATGCCTTGTTTTCTGTCTTTCCAATGCAGAAAACACAGCTGGCCTGTTACTGGCCTATAGTAATGGTTTGATGGGGAAAGACTAGACAAGCAGATGCATGGATGGGCGGATGGACAGATGGACAGATGGGTGGATAGATGGATGGGTAGATAGCAAATGAATGGATGGGTGGACGGACAGGTGGATGGGTGGATGCAAGGTGAATGGAGGCACTGGCTTATCTATTCCTCCATTAAGGACACTCACCCTCTTCTCAGGAGTCTTCAAGCTGTTCCTGACCCAGGCTGCCTGCAAGAAGATGAACAAGAGCGAGCAGATGGAGCCCCAGGAGCTGTGAGTGCTAATCTTGCCCTAGTTCATGGCTCAGTGACCACCCCTTGGGGCATGAAATGTGAAGGATTTGGTCAGACGGTGAAATCCCAACTCCGTCTACATGGGAGTCAATAAATTCTAGGAAGCCGGTCACAGAACGTGCGAAACATCTAGAACAGGCAATGTTCTATAAACAGAAAGCGGCAGGGCAGGAGGGGCTGAGGGAGGGGCACCGCTAATGGTGCAGAGCTTCCTTCCGGGTGAGATGCTCTCACAGATTGATGATGGTTTCTCAGATTTGCGAGCATATGAAAGACCTTTGAGGCGAGGGATAAAAAGTGAGTTGGACTGAAGAACCTAGAAATGGATGGTCAGGGTTGAGCCCATGGGAACTGCGCCCCGTAGGCAGCTACGTCTGTGTCACCCATGTGAGCCTCAAGGAGTCCTTTGGAAACAAGAGGGGTGTCAGGGTCCGGAGCAGGGTCCCAGGTGCTCTGGCCACAGGGAGCTTGCAGAAGACAGGCGCAAGCGTTTCCCTCCTCTGGCCTCCTCCTCAAGGCCACCATCTCTCCCTGTGCTTCATCCTGGACACCGACCTGCAATGCCCTTTGGGGGAGAAGCTGTCCCTTTGGGGGGAGAATCTGTCTCTTTGGGGGGAGAATCTGTCTCTTTGGGGGAGAATCTGTCCATTTGGGGGAGAATCTGTCCCTTTGGGGGAGAATCTGTCTCTTTGGGGGAGAATCTGTCTCTTTTTGGGCCAAAGGCAAACCCAGCTTCTCACCGGGAGGATGGGGTCTGTCTCAGGGCGCCTGGCTGCATCCACACCCTGCTACAATTGTGTCTTGCGAAGTCCTCTCCAGGTCGGCTCTGCCCTGGGCCCTTTGCGCGTGTCTCGGCAGTAACACAGGAGTTGCAGTCTCATTCTACAGCAGAGGCAAAGCTTGGGTAAGTCATTCGCTCCCATTCACAGGAGCAGAGGCAGAGCCGGGCTGGAACCCAGCACTCTGGGCCCAGGGTCTGACACCTGCAGCCTTCACCCAGTGAGCTCAGGGCTGGCTCTCTCTGCCCCACCTCCCACCCCAGGGTGGAGCACTGGGAGCACTGGGAGGGCTTTCTCATCACTTCTCAGCCATTGCACCACAAGGTAACACGAGCAGCCCAGGGAAGGGGACCAGAGCCCCAGGCCCCGGCACAGGCTGCCCTGGGGTCCTGCCTGACCAAATGACCATGGCCATGACTATCACTGAGGGCCACTCTTGCCGGGCACCAAGGATGAGCCCACATGAGCCTTACAGCCAGGAAGGGAGGCTCTACCCGCTCCACATTCCAGAGACAAGACCTGGCATGAGGAGGCGTGCCCCACTCTAAGTCCACTCCCCCCGTTCCCACACAGCCCCACTCTAAGTCCACTCCCCCTCTCCCCTGCTCCCACACAGCCCCATGCTAAGTCCACTCCCCCTCCCATGTTCCCACACAGCCCCACACTAAGTCCACTCCCCCCTGTTCCCACACAGCTCCACTCTAAGTCCACTTCCCCTCCCCTGTTCCCACACAGCCCCACTCTAAGTCCACTCCCCCCTGTTCCCACACAGCCCCACTCGAAGTCCACTTCCCCTCCCCTGTTCCCACACAGCCCCACTCTAAGTCCACTCCCCCCTGTTCCCACACAGCCCCACTCAAAGTCCACTCCCCTTCCCATTCCCACACAGCCCCATGCTAAGTCCACTCTCCCTCCCATTCCCACACAGCCCCACGCTAAGTCCACTCTCCCTCCCATTCCCACACAGCCCCACGCTAAGTCCACTCTCCCTCCCATTCCCACACAGCCCCACGCTAAGTCCACTCCTCCCTGTTCCCACACAGCCCCACTCTAAGTCCACTCCCCCTCCCCCCATTGTTCCCACACAGCCCCACTCGAAGTCCACTCTCCCTCCCATTCCCACACAGCCCCACTCGAAGTCCACTTCCCCTGCTCCCACAGAGCCATACTCTAAATCCACTCCCCCTCCCCCCATTGTTCCCACACAGCCCCACTTGAAGTCCACTCCCTTCCCATTCCCACACAGCCCCACGCTAAGTCCACTCCCCCCTGTTCCCACACAGCCCCACTCAAAGTCCACTCCCCTTCCCATTCCCACACAGCCCCATGCTAAGTCCACTCTCCCTCCCATTCCCACACAGCCCCACGCTAAGTCCACTCTCCCTCCCATTCCCACACAGCCCCACGCTAAGTCCACTCTCCCTCCCATTCCCACACAGCCCCACGCTAAGTCCACTCTCCCTCCCATTCCCACACAGCCCCACGCTAAGTCCACTCCCCCCTGCTCCCACACAGCCCCACTCTAAGTCCACTCCCCCTCCCCTGCTCCCACACAGCCCCATGCTAAGTCCACTCCCCCTCCCATGTTCCCACACAGCCCCACACTAAGTCCACTCCCCCCTGTTCCCACACAGCCCCACTCTAAGTCCACTCCCCCTCCCCTGCTCCCACACAGCCCCATGCTAAGTCCACTCCCCCTCCCATTCCCACACAGCCCCACGCTAAGTCCACTCTCCCTCCCATTCCCACACAGCCCCACGCTAAGTCCACTCTCCCTCCCATTCCCACACAGCCCCACGCTAAGTCCACTCTCCCTCCCATTCCCACACAGCCCCACGCTAAGTCCACTCCCCCCTGCTCCCACACAGCCCCACTCTAAGTCCACTCCCCCTCCCCTGCTCCCACACAGCCCCATGCTAAGTCCACTCCCCCTCCCATGTTCCCACACAGCCCCACACTAAGTCCACTCCCCCCTGTTCCCACACAGCTCCACTCTAAGTCCACTTCCCCTCCCCTGTTCCCACACAGCCCCACTCTAAGTCCACTCCCCCCTGTTCCCACACAGCCCCACTCGAAGTCCACTTCCCCTCCCCTGTTCCCACACAGCCCCACTCTAAGTCCACTCCCCCCTGTTCCCACACAGCCCCACTCAAAGTCCACTCCCCTTCCCATTCCCACACAGCCCCATGCTAAGTCCACTCTCCCTCCCATTCCCACACAGCCCCATGCTAAGTCCACTCTCCCTCCCATTCCCACACAGCCCCACGCTAAGTCCACTCTCCCTCCCATTCCCACACAGCCCCACGCTAAGTCCACTCTCCCTCCCATTCCCACACAGCCCCACGCTAAGTCCACTCTCCCTCCCATTCCCACACAGCCCCACGCTAAGTCCACTCCCCCCTGCTCCCACACAGCCCCACTCTAAGTCCACTCCCCCTCCCCTGCTCCCACACAGCCCCATGCTAAGTCCACTCCCCCTCCCATGTTCCCACACAGCCCCACACTAAGTCCACTCCCCCCTGTTCCCACACAGCTCCACTCTAAGTCCACTTCCCCTCCCCTGTTCCCACACAGCCCCACTCTAAGTCCACTCCCCCTCCCCTGCTCCCACACAGCCCCACTCGAAGTCCACTTCCCCTCCCCTGTTCCCACACAGCCCCACTCTAAGTCCACTCCCCCCTGTTCCCACACAGCCCCACTCAAAGTCCACTCCCCTTCCCATTCCCACACAGCCCCATGCTAAGTCCACTCTCCCTCCCATTCCCACACAGCCCCACGCTAAGTCCACTCTCCCTCCCATTCCCACACAGCCCCACGCTAAGTCCACTCTCCCTCCCATTCCCACACAGCCCCACGCTAAGTCCACTCCTCCCTGTTCCCACACAGCCCCACTCTAAGTCCACTCCCCCTCCCCCCATTGTTCCCACACAGCCCCACGCTAAGTCCACTCTCCCTCCCATTCCCACACAGCCCCACTCGAAGTCCACTTCCCCTGCTCCCACAGAGCCATACTCTAAATCCACTCCCCCTCCCCCCATTGTTCCCACACAGCCCCACTTGAAGTCCACTCCCTTCCCATTCCCACACAGCCCCACGCTAAGTCCACTCCCCCCTGTTCCCACACAGCCCCACTCAAAGTCCACTCCCCTTCCCATTCCCACACAGCCCCATGCTAAGTCCACTCTCCCTCCCATTCCCACACAGCCCCACGCTAAGTCCACTCTCCCTCCCATTCCCACACAGCCCCACGCTAAGTCCACTCTCCCTCCCATTCCCACACAGCCCCACGCTAAGTCCACTCTCCCTCCCATTCCCACACAGCCCCACGCTAAGTCCACTCCCCCCTGCTCCCACACAGCCCCACTCTAAGTCCACTCCCCCTCCCCTGCTCCCACACAGCCCCACTCTCAGTCCACTCCCCCCTGTTCCCACACAGCCCCACTCTCAGTCCACTCCCCCTCCCCCCATTGTTCCCACACAGCCCCACTTGAAGTCCCCTTCCCCCACCCTCTGTTCCCACACTGCCTCACCTGCTCACTCACCCACTGGGGCCCTTTGCAAGTCACTCATCTCTCAGAGTGTGCCTCAGCCATAAACTGGAGCCATAAACTGGACCCCTCCTCCCCACTAGTAACGATACCTCACCCCAGCCCCTAACAAGCTGTTATGAGGATTAAATGGGAATGACATGAGATACGATATAAATTAACTTTGTGTACATTGTATACGCTGTAAATGCTTACACTCCACTACAGCATAGTAGAATAAAATAGAATGTCCTAGCACCCTCCAGAACAGAAACTCCCTGCTCCACTGAAGTGCCGCCCAGCCAGCAGCAGCACGCAAGGAGACTGACGGGGGACCATGTGGATGAGCTCATGAAGAGGAGCTGGCACCCAGGAGACAGCTGTCACTGCTCGAAGCCTAACCTTCCCGCAGGGAAGGGGCAGGAAGGGGTGTGCGCGGGTAACAGGGTTCTTGACATCGGTCTAATTCTGACACACAGCCATAACTGTTGGCACTGGTGACAGCCTCTGTCAGCCCCGTCAGGGATTGCGTCGGCTTCCCTGGGAACCTTTCACCACGTCCTCAGCACCCGGTCAGCTCCACGCAGGCACTAAGAAGCTGAAGGGCTCAGCCCAGCTTGCGACGTCTGCCCCAGGTCACCCGGCTGGGACATCATGGAGGGTGGGGGACGGTCTGCGACGGCCGTCCCCATCAACTGGACCAGGCTCTGGGCCAGGCACAGGTGGAGGGTTCCCTGTGACCCAGGTGGACGCCGCCGGAGCCTGGCGGAGCTGACCCTCTGGGCAGCGGCCAAGTTCACCCACACGAGCTGGGGACTCCCGGAGATGAGAGGCTCCGGCTGCTTCTCTCTCTGCTCCCCACCCAGGGTTACCCAGACACTGCGCCCCCGGGATGCAGGACTAAGAGGAGCCCCGCGGCTGGCTGGTTAACCAGAGGCTGATGGAGCACAGAGTACATGGGACTGGGCAGCGGGTGAAGATCAGTGGTCTCTCCCTCAGGGCTCTGGAGGCAGGACATCCAGGGTCAGTGCCGGTGTCTAGCCAGGGCCTGCCTGTCACATCGTCCAGTGGCAGAAGTGGAAGCGCTGACTAGGCTAATCCTCCGCCTTGCAGCGCCAGCACACCGGGTTCTAGTCCTGGTTGGGGTGCCGGATCCTGTCCCGGTTGCCCCTCTTCCAGGCCAGCCCTCTGCTGTGGCCAGGGAGTGCAGTGGAGGATGGCCCAGGTGCTTGGGCCCTGCACCCCATGGGAGACCAGGAAAAGCACCTGGCTCCTGGCTCCTGCCATCGGATCAGCGCGGTGCGCCGGCCGCAGCGCGCCGGCCGCAGTGGGCATTGGGGCGTGAACCAACGGCAAAGAAAGAAGTGGAAGCACAAGAGGGCACGGGCCAGATTCGTGCTCTGAGAAGCCGCCACTTGCTGGGGAGCTCAGCCCCGGGACAGTGAAGCCCTTCCTGGGGTGGCAACATTGATGGTTCATGACAGCAGAGCCCCCCGCCTGGACCCAACCACCTCTCAGTACCATCACCTGGGGATCAAGTTTCCAACACAGGAAGCAGGGGGACACGTTCCAATCGCGGCACCAGATTGAAGGATTTCGGGTAGGTCACCTCCCAGCCTCCCGCCTGCGGGCTTGGAGTCCCAGCAGCATGGCCCGGAGCACCTGTGCTCGCCCCGCCCCACACCTGTGCTCGCCCCGCACCCGTGCAGGGGAAGGCGCAGAGAAGGAGCTGCAGATGCCGCTGCAGCAGAAGCCGTGCGTCTGGGAGCCCAGGAAGCCGGCAGCTGGTGTGTGAGCAGATGAGCAGGTGGCCGCCCAGATGGGGGCGTCAGGAGACAGGAAGGGGAGCAAAGATTGGGTTGTGGTGCGGAGAGAGTAGGGGAAGAGGAGGCCAGGAGCAGAAGCGGGGCTTAGCTGGGCTGGAAAACTCGATTTGGTGGAAATCGGGTCTGAAACGGTACGAGCCTTTGGGGATGGAACTTAATATCGTCTCCGAGCCCGTCTTCATTTAGGGCGACGGCATTGCATTTGCCGTGGCTTCTCCTCCGTCCCGCTCACATTTATGTTGGATTTATTCACTTACGAGTCTTGCGACAAGAAGTTAAAAGGAGCAAATGTACCTTTTTTTTTCTCCCGAGCTACATTAATTTCCAAGTGAGATTTATTCTGCCCGCCGCTCTTCTGGTGGTGACTGATGGGCGCAGAAGCCCCGCTAGAGGCTGAGACAGGCAGGTGCGTGCAGGGGAGGGGAGGGGAGGGTTCCCCGCAAGCCTGGGATCTCAGGGGGCTGCAGCCCCACGGCAGGGACCCCAGCCCCCTGCAGGACTGGGGGGAGGGCTCAGGGAGTGAGGTGTCCCATTCAAAGGACCGTGGTGGGATGCATGAGAGGGTCGCGTGTTCAGCACATGGTCTCTTGCCTGTTCGTCTGATGGATTGAATGGTGAAGTTGAAGTCCTAACCCCCAGGACCTGCGAATGCACCTGGAAGGCCCTGATGCAACATGACGGGCGTCCCATAAGCAGGGGCAGACTTGGGGGAAGACACAAAGGGAGGAGGAGCCATGGTGACAGAGGCAGACATCGAAGGAACACCAATGGATGCTCAGGGCCAGTGGTCACCACTGGCAGCCAGGGAGAGGCCAGGAAGGACTCCAACCCCAGTCTCAGATAGCAGGGCCTGGACGCCTTGAGCTTGGCCTTGGGGCTCCAGAACTGGGAGGCACTGTGGTTGTCTTCCAGCTGCCGTTTGTGGGACCCTGGGTAACCGACATCACAAGCACACTTGTGCTTGGTGGATAAGTGAACGTGCGGCTTCCTTGGGGACAGAGAAGGCTAGGCTACTGCTCCCCATTCAGGAAGCGCAGCTTCTGGCCACCAGGGCCCCTCCCCAGGGATGAGGCCCTTTAGGGCTCTGGGGTCACATGAGGTCAACGGCATACCTGGTTTGCAGTTCCTCAGAGGCCCGCGGCTTCCCCGGAGCCCCAAAGGGACAGGCAACAAGAGGCCTCAAATGTCCCTCTGTCTTTGGCCACAGGACTCACGAGTTCATAGGAGCCCTTCTCCCCAGGAGCTGTGCCACTCCTCTCTCTGCCCCCCACACCTGCTGCTTCCCTGTGTCCATGGCTCCCATGCGCCACGTGGGGAAGGCAGCAAAGCGTGCACGTGCTCAGGAGACCGCTCCAGGACAAAGACTCGGCTCCATGGGAGGCGGCAGCAGCTCCAGGCCGCTGCTGGTCCCAGGCCAGGGCCCACAACCCTCCCCAACATTGCTTCAAGTCGCCCCAGACTTGGCCCAGCGGAAGCCCCTCCCTCACCTGCTCGCCCGCCGGAGGCCCCGGGTTCTGGGCCTCTTTTCCGGCTTCCTGCGGGAGAAGCCGCCGGGAGGGCTCACGCATTGCCCGGCTCTGCGGCCCAGCCAGCGCGCCGGCACCTCAGCCCAGGCCTGCGGCTGCCACCTGCCCCTGTGAGCACACCCTGTGTCTGTGTGACAAGTGCGTGGGTGTAGACGGCGAGGAGGCCAGAGCGACACAATGTGCGGCTCAAAGGCCGGACTGGTGAGCACATGAGGCAGCCGGGGTGTCAGCGAGTGAGCCAATGGGGCGGGGCGTCGGGTCAAGAGTGGGCGTTCCCGGAAGTGGCCTTGTCCAAATGCATCAGGCTGCCCAGGGGCGCTGGGCGGATCGGAGTGGGGCTCCCATCCGACGTGGTGGTGGCTCTGCCAGGTGGTTGCCAGATTCCTGCCTTCCCGGTGGGGCTGATGGGGAGGCGGGGCTGGTTTCACAGCTCTGGGTGTTCCCGCCCTTGCACGTGATGCAAACCACCACTGTCTGATGGCGAGTTCTCTCTTCCCTCCTGGGGCTGGGCGCCCTGCGCCAGGGGTCAGGAGCCCCCCTCACGGGCCCATCCCTCCGTGTACGGTGGCCCGCACTCCTGGTGCCCAGTGGACGCCGGCCTCTGCAGAACTAGTGATCCGAATGGGGCTTCTCCCCCACTGAATTCTCAGGAACTTGGCTGAGTTGAGCAAATGGATCCAGCTTTTCTGCAAATTCCCCTGGAGAAAGGCCAGGGTTGTGTTCATAGCGACATCGAGGCTTATTAAAAAATATTTTATTTACTTGAAAGGCAGAGAGAGAAGTAGAGACAGAGAGAGATCTTCCATCTGATGGTTCACTCCCCAAATGGCCACAACGGCTGGCCCTGAGCCAGACTAAAGCCAGGAGCCAGGAACTCCATCCTGGTCTCCCACATGGGTGCAGGGGCCCAAGCACTCAGGCCATCCTCCACTGCCTCCCCAGGCACATTAGCAGGAAGCTGGATTGGAAGTGGAGCAGCCGGGACTTGAACCCGTGCCCACGTGGGATGCTGGCGTGGCAGATGGCAGTTTAACCCGCTGCCACAGCCCAGCCCCCGACAGCAAGACTCTTACAATCAGAAATGGCTCCCATACTCTGTGTGCTCCCCTCCCTCTACCTCAAGTCTTCCCGACCCCAGGCAGCTACACTCGGTGTGCATGTCCCACACTGCCGCCCACACCAACCCCGCCGCCTGGAACCCCCACCTGTGTTCCGCAGCCCTGAACCCTGCACACCTGCCCCTCTGTGGCTGAGCCGCTCCTACTGCCCTTGTGCCCCCTGCAGGGTGCGCACCTCACACAGTAACAGGAAGAGACCAGCGCCGACTGAGCCTGCCCTGTCTGAGTCACCACTCCTCCGTCAACCATGTCGAATCCCCTCAATAAATCCAGCAGGTGGGTGCCCACCTCCCAGAGGAGGAGCCTGAGTTTGAATCAGACAATCCCTGCGTGATGAATCGTGGTGTCCCTCACATGTCCCCAGTGTCTGTGTTGCCTTCCCCCTCTGCACCCCGGGAACTGTGGCGTGTGCCCCTTCCCCCGAGCCCCCACGGATCCCACCATGGACACTGATGGCACATCCGACAGCTGCTGGTTAACTAGGCTGTGAGCTGCTCCAGGGCAGGGTCCCTGTCCACTCCGTCCCTGCGCCCCCAGGGTGTGACATGTCCCCGGGGCTCGCACTTCACTGCAGGTGGTGAACTGTCTCATGGTCCCCGGCTCTGAGGCGGCACAGACAGAGAAGCCACAGCGACTGAAGTCCCAGCCAGTCCTCGTCAGGGCCCATCCGGCTGTCTGTGGCAGAAAAGCCAACTCAGGCAGCTTAGGGGGCCCAGCAAATTCATGGACGAAGTCTGGCACGGCTGGATCCAGGGGTTCACACCTCTCTCGCTCTGCTTTCCCTTTTCCTGTAGGCTACACAGAGACTCCAAGGAAGCTCAGGGTTCAAGTCCTTAGACAAGAACACCTGCCAGCAAAACCCCAGGGCTGGCAGGCGCCACAGCTCAATAGGTTAATCCTCCGCCTGCGGCGCTGGCCGGCACCCCAGGTTCTAGTCCCGGTCAGGGCGCCGGATTCTGTCCCGGTGTCCCTCTTCCAGGCCAGCTCTCTGCTGTGGCCTGGGAGGGCAGTGGAGGATGGGCCAAGTCCTTGGGCCCTGCACTGGCATGGGAGACCAGGAGAAGCACCTGGCTCCTGGCTTCAGATCAGCGCAGTGCGCTGGCCGCAGCGGCCATTGGAGGGTGAACCAACGGAAAAGGAAGACCTTTCTCTCTGTCTCTCCCTCTCACTGTCCACTCTGCCTGTCAAAAGAAAAAAAAAAAAACACCCCAGGGCTGGCGCTCACGGCCCCAGGCTGGGCCAGACACCTTCAACCAGACCAACATGGGTGACAGGGAGAGAGCTGCATGGACTGACCCTCTCCACATCACCTGGCCACCAAGGGGCAGAGTCAGTCCCACCCAAGCCCCAGGGCCTGAGGGCTCTGAGAAGAAGGAGAGGTGGCTGTCCCAACACCCTGTGGAAGGGACCTGCTGGCTTTGGGACGGGAGCTAACACGTAGCCCTTACCGCACGCCTGACACCGTTCTCAGCATGACACAGGTCTTTACGGATTTGATCCCCTTTCTCAGAGGATGCAATGGAAGCATCGAGGGAGGAAGGCTAGCAAGGGGCAGGGAGGGGTGGGAAGGGAGCCCCGAACATCCATGCGTGATACTGTTCACGGGGCCTGGACACAGGCCTGCGGAGGATCACGTGCGCTCTGGCATGCGGTTCACCAGGAAGGCTTCACAAAGAAAGCTGGGTCACGAAGGACACATTCAGAGGGCAGGCGCCACCCCCGCTGCAGGCCTGGCTCCGTGGGGCCCCTCAGCTGGGCAAAGAAGGAAGGAGACCGCCTGGGGATGAATCTCACCTGCAAGGCCACTGGTTCCTCGAGGGAGCTCGGCATCTCCTGCAGGTGCAGGCAGATGAGGGCAGATGGACGCTGGACGGCAGGCGGCACACCCAGCCCTCCGGCTCCCTCCCCCACCTCGAGGGCACAGCCTTGACTTGGCTTTATACTCAGAGCTCTGCTCTGGACAGTGCCTCGTGGGTTTCTTTGGAGAGAAGCTGTCCCAACACAGCGGGCCCAAAGGGGCGGCTGCAGGGGGAGAGCAGGACACAGAGACAGAGAGAGGTCTTCCAACTGCTGGCTCACTCCCCAGATGGCCACAACAGCCGGAGCTGGACTAGGATGAAGCCAGGAGCCAGGAGCTTCTTCTGGGTCTCCCATGTGAGCGCACGGGCCCAAGCACTTGGGCTGTCCTCTGCTGCTTTCCCAGACACATTAGCAGGGAGCTGGATCAGAAGTGGGACAACTCTGATATGGGACATCGGTGTCACAGGCAGTGGCTTAACCCTCTGTGCCACAACGCCAGCCCTCTCCCTCCTCTACTGTCTTTTTAACAGATCATATACAGGGGTCCAGTGCTGTGGCATAGCGGGTAAAGCTGTTGCCTGCAGTGCCGGCATCCGATATAGGTGCTGGTTCGAGACTCGGCTGCTCCACTTCCGATCCAGCTCTCTCTATGGCCTGGGAAAGCAGTAGAAGATGGACCAGGTGCTTGGACCCCTGCACCCACGTGGGAGACCCAGAAGAAGCTCTTGGTTCCTGGCTTTGGATCGGCATAGCTCTGGCCATCGCAGCCATTTGGGAAGTGAACCAGTGGATTGAAGACCTCTCCCTCTCTCTCTTTCTCTCTCTCTGCCTCTCTGTGTAACTCTTTCAAATAAATAAATCTTTAAAAAAAATCATACACAGGGTATTTTTTTCAAGTTCAGATTCTTCGTTTTAAGGTAAAGACTGACCAGGGGCAGTCACAAATTGAACCAGAACTCTAGTCCTATGTGCCAGGTCAGGCACTGGAGACACTTCCCCAGAGTAGGAAGGGACGTGACCACTGTCCTCGCTTTGTCCTCGGAGGACCCCAGCATCTCTAGAAGGCGGGGATGCATGGGTGCTAAGTCCCCAGTGGGAAGAATGTGAGGTATGGAGAACGCTGGCTGCACAGTGGGCCTCTTTGCCATGTGCAGGGCAGTCTTGGGCACTGTAGCAGGATGATAAGGAAACCCAGGGCCCTAGGAGACTGGGAGACGTGTGTGCCCTACAGAGGAGCAGGAATACAGATGGGCCTCCTCCAAGGTGCCAGTACAATCAATTGAGTGTCTGATTTCAAAAAGATTGGATTTTAAGATTGACTAGCTCAGCAGAAAGAGTTCCATCATTGATTAGTGATGTCTGCCTTGGGCACAGGCAAAGTAAGTGGTGACAGGTGCATCTAAGATTTCTGCACCCTGCTGTAGAAGTGGTATTGAGTAGATCGAGTGGTTTTGGGGTTGCACTTGATTGTAGCACTTACTGAGCAGGTCCAGGCGGGGTAGGTAATATTTTCAGTAGGCAGATTAGACAACTGAGACTCAGGTTCCTTTGCACTGGGTCTCCAGGGCCACAGCCCTCTGGATGGACGTCCCCTCTCCGGCCAATCCCAGATCTTAGATGCATTCCAGACTCAGAAAGTTCAAGCAGCCAGGGAGGCCGGAGCCAGGCCCAGAAGTCTGAGGGTGTCTGGCTGCAGGACCAGACCTGGAGCTGGGCAGACTGACGTCACCCACTTATGTGCTTGCTACACAGCGCCGGCCCAGCCACTGCCGACGCCACCGCAGATGTGCGGTGTGACAGCAGCCAAGCCACTCCACCTCCATACTCCGGAGCTCTGTTCCCCCAACTGAGAAACAGCTGATGCATGTGTCCACTGGCCCCATGAGAAGGGGCTTCAGGCCAGCGTGGAATAGCAAGAGCCACGTGTTCACCCTCCTGTCCAAAATAACCACAGTAAAACAGGCACAATACATAAAACGGTGGCTTTCAAGACACCATCATCAGAGAAGGAAAGTGCTGAGCCCCCGAGAGACGAGGAATGTGGAGCCCTTCCACTTCCCCAACCTCCTTGAAAGCGTTTCCAGGTAGAACTTACAGAGAATTCTCAGAACTCAAAAGTGAGAAAAACAAAAATGGGCAAAGGTTTGAACTGGCTCCTGACCACAGACGCATCGGAATGGCGAGTGCATGCGTGAAAATATTCTCAACACGGTCAGACAGGGAAATGTTAGTCACAAAGAGAAAGCAGTGCCGTTGCCAGCATGACGGACAGTGAATGACACGTTGATGGGGGCGGGGCAACAGGAAGCTCTGCCCACTGCTCCTGGGTGGGGGAACAGCCCCAAGGTGTCCAGGCGCAGGAGGAATGCAAGCACCCGTCCCCACCACGGACCCCTGCGTTCACAGCAGCTTTCTTCAGGAGCATCGGACCAGGAGCAGATCCAGCATCCACCCACAGACGCATGGACAGACCGCGGAATCGCCCAGGAGCCCAGGGCGGGCTGTGGCCGTGAATCCCGAGAGCGAAATCCTGCTACGGCCGAAGCACGTAAGCCACACATGGCAGAGTCAGTCCTGCGAGACGCCACTCACACAAAACCATGGAAAAGGCACACCAGGCTGACAGAGGCGGACAGCAGATCTGTGGTCACCCGGGAATGGGCAGAATGGTCGGGGGAGAGAGAGAGAGGAGAAAGGGGACTCCCGGGGCAGCGCTGTGTCCGTTCTCTCTCAGCTGCAGTGATGGTCTTGGAGTGTGCGCCTACATCGGGGTCTACCAGGTGTCTCCTGTTCACCACGTGCGATTTCTGGTGTGCAGACTGCACTTCCCAAAAGAGGGAAAACAAGGCTGGCACCGCGGCTCACTAGGCTAATCCTCCACCTAGAGGTGCCAGCATACCGGGTTCTAGTCCCGGTTGGGGATCCGGATTCTTTCCCAGTTGCCCCTCTTCCAGGCCAGCTCTCTGCTGTGGCCCGGGAGTGCAGTGGAGGATGGCCCAAGTGCTTGGGTCCTGCACCCCATGGGAGACCAGGAGAAGCACCTGGCCCCTGCCTTTGGATCAGCGCAGTGCGCCGGCCGCAGTGTGCCAGCCATGGCGGCCATTGGAGGGTGAACCAACGGCAAAGGAAGACCTTTCTCTCTGTCTGTCCCTCTCACTGTCCACTCTGCCTGTCAAAAAAAAAAAAAACCACACACACCAGAAGTGGCTCCCGGCCACTCTGCACCCCCCACACACACTGCCCCGCCACGCCACGCCACGCAGCTCGGGCAGTGTGGGGTGGGTGAAAGGGGCCGGTTTCTCCAGTGCATTTCCATCCAGACGTGAGGCGGCCGGCACAGGGCACGCCTGGAGAACCGGGAACAGCTCCAGCTACCGAAGCCAGCGAAGGAACACGCGGGACCGAAGAGTGGGAAGTGGGGGCAGTGGGCAGCCTGGCGCTGAGGGACAGAGAGCAGCCCCCTGGCCCCTCTGCCGCCCCTCCCACCCCATGCGTGGCTGTCTCATCCCTGCAGCTGCCCGCTCCTCTGAGCCCTGCACGGTCCAGGAATGTCGGCGGGAAAATACGAGGAGGAGAAACAAAACTGCGTGTTTCTGTGGGCTGCTGACACCAGTGTACCTGCTCTGTTTGTGTGAATTTTCACAGGAGCTTAACCTCTTGTTAGCCCAGATCCAGCTCTTGACCCACCTGATCTCACCTGCCAGGCTGCTCGGCAAGGTGGCTGCCGTTAGAAGCACTCCCCATCATGCAGAAATGACTGAACAGAGAGGTTAAGCCACCCGCCCTAGATGACACAGCTATGGAGGCCCACATGACTTCAGGTTCCACACGGGTGCAGGAGCCCAAGCACTTGGGCCATCCTCCACTGCTTTCCCAGGCCACAACAGAGAGCTGGATTGGAAGAGGAGCAGCCAGGACTCGAACTGGCACCCATCTGGGAAACTGGCGCTGCAGGCGGAGGATTAACCTACTGTCCATGGCACTGGCCCCAGCTGCCTGATTCTTTAAAAGTTTAATTTATGTTTAATGTGGCAAAGCAGAATGAGCAGGGTAATTCGGGCCATCTTCTGCTGCTCAGTCCGGGGACTCTGCGTCCGTTCCCACTGCTGTGCAACCATCCCCACCGTCCGTCCCCAGTATGCCTTCACTGGCAGAATGGAAACTCTGTGTCCACTGCCACTGACGCCCGCTTCTCCCCGCCCCCAGCCCCCAGCGGCCACCACTCCAGCTCCCACCTCTGTGACGGTGACGGTGACCGTGGGGTCACACGAGGCCGGTCTCTATTTTTTTTTTTTTTTTGGACAGGCAGTTAGACAGTGAGAGAGAGACAGAGAGAAAGGTCTTCCCTCTGTTGGTTCACCCTCTAATGGCTGCTACAGCCGGCGCGCTGCACCGATGCACCGATCCGAAGCCAGGAGCCAGGTGCTTCTTCCTGATCACCCATGCGGGTGCAGGGCCCAAGCACTTGGGCCATCCTCCACTGTCCTCCTGGGCCATAGCAGAGAGCTGGACTGAAAGAGGAGTACCCAGGACTAGAACCCGGGGTGCCGGTACCACAGACAAAGGATTAGCCTAGTGAGCCGCGGCGCCAGCCGGGACCGGTCTCTGTGATGGGCTGTTTCACTCAGCAGTGCACTTGAGACTCATGCATATGGTAGCCCATGTCGGGATGAACTGGGATCAATTTGCAAGTCCTGGGCACTACCTGGAAATGAATGGGAGGGTGGGTGATGGATGGACGAAGGCACAGACAGACAGATGGATGTCAGGGCAAGTGTTCAGGTAGGAGGATGAGAGAGAGATGGAATGCAGGATGTGGCCTGTGCTGCAGCAGCTTACAGCCAAGGGCAGGATCCAGGGGTGTCCATGCTCCCAGGACAATGCCCTTGATAAACCCGACACAGGATCCAACCCACAGGAGAGCCAGGGAGGCCCGAGCGCGTCCTGCCCGGCCACCAGGCAGCCGGCGGGGAAGGCTCCCCTGAGGTTCCTGGGGGGAGGACAGCAGAGCCGGGCACTCCGGGTGGTGGACACAGCACATGCAAAGGCTCGGGGGCGGCCAGCGAGGCCCAAGGGGGAAGTGCTGGTTTCAGCAAGCAAACCTGGGCCTCAAGAAAATTCAGAAATTGGTGGTTATTAGCCACATGGTTCCTGGCAGGTGGCTTCCCTCTCTGGGTCTGTGTCCTGAGCTGTGCAGTGGGGGTAAAGGTGGCATCTCCCTCCAAGAATCGTTCTGAGCGTCCAGTGAGACGTGGAGGGGGAGCACGAAGCTCGGGGTGAGCCCTCAAGGAAAAGTCACCTCCTGTCTACTCCCCTCCCACCCAGCACCCCCTCCTCTCTCCCAGGGGTGTTCAGGGCACCCAGGCCAGGCTGAGGAGGGCCCTGCTGCTCCTCAGAGACAGCCAGTCCCCCCTGCATCTGTGCAGCTGCCTCCCCAGGCACCTGCCTCCAGGGCCCTCCTGGGGCGCCACCTCTGCTGCTGATTGGCTGAGGTCTCGCCTCCCCGCACCCCCACTTCGTATTCTCCAATGTGCACCTGCCATCACTTTATTCATGAAGATTTGCATCGATTTTGCCATAAACCGTTATGAATTCAGCTTGTGGAAAAAACAACATTGATCCCCCTGCCTCGTAATTTGTCTGAGCTGCAGGACCTGCTAATGCTTTTCCCAGAGATATATGTCGTGCAGCAGGAGACGTGGTTCCAGCCACCCGCTCCGTGCCACCACCTCTGCTCTCAGGATGATCCGTGGCCATTGTGTCCCTTTGGTGGGAAAATGGGCGTGTCTGGTGACAGTGCCGTGCCAGCTGTCATGGCAGGAGAAGGAGGAGGCCAGGAGGGCAGGGGTGGGAGGGGAGGGGAGTTGGATGGGACAGAGAGAGAAGACGTGTTGAGGAAGGGAGGGAAGGAAGGCAACGCTTGCTGGCATCCTCCAGGCCCCAGGACCTTTGAACTTACCTTTTCTTGCGTGAGTTTCATCAAACCACAACTGGAGCCACTGGCCCCATCTACAGGGAGAAAACTGGAGCCCAGAGAGGTTGGACAATCTGTCTGGCTCCACACAGTATATAAAGACGCATGGGCGCCTGGCCTGGCTGCTGGGATGCACACAGCCCACACTGGAGCGCTCGGGGTGACTGCCAGACCCTGGACCCCGACTCCAGCTTCCTGCTGGAGACCCTGAGGAGCAGCAGGGTACTCCAGGACCAGGGTCCTGCCACCCGGGGGACATGCGCATCAGGGTCCCAGCTCCCAGCCTCGGCCCTGGCCCAGGCCTGGCCATTACCGCCATTTAGGGAGTAGGTTGGTGAAGGGGAGTGCTTGCCCACTCGCTCCTTCCCTCTCCCCCTCACAGGTAAATAACAAGAGCTGGGGCCGTGTTTGAGCAGAGCTGTGGATGAGGCGCCGTCTCCTTCCCAGGGCACGCGGCGGATGGCATTGCCCAGCCTCTCCTGCCCTCCAGCTGTGCTAATGATGACTGCAGCAGTGGGACCCGCGCAGAGGGGACGTCTGCACCTCCAGCCCTGGCCCTTAGAAACACCGTCCCTCTCCTCCCCTCCACTCAGAGACTTTGGGCGGTGCGGTTAGGGGACACAGCAGAGCCTGCAGCTGCTGGCAGACTCACGATGACATTGGTGGGGCAGAAACGACGGTGGCCCAGAGCCGCTGAGACGTCTGGGTTGGCAGCTCACGTTCATCGTCCTAGCACAGCGGCTGACACCACGGAGCCCTCACTGCGTGCCGGGCACCACACTGAGTATCCCGTATTACTTGCTCAGCTGAACCGAACACCAGCGCCTTGCAGGTGAGGGCTGCTGCTTCCAGGGAGAAGACGGGGCCCCCAGAAGTGCTGGGGGTCACACCCAGGAGGGAGGTGGCTCCATCAGGACTCACATGCAGGCAGGGCAGGGCTCACCCCCAGGGCTCCTTCACTCTGCCTTGCTAGACCATCCTCCATTGCCCTGGACAGAGGCAGAGGGCAGGTTGGGTTCAAGGTCCCTCACTTTCAGACACGGGTCTTGCAAGCTCCATTTCTGTGCATTGGACTCGGTTCAGGAAGTCATGGATAAAGGACTTGGAAACCCTGTGGCGAATCCTGAAAGGCAGGCATCTTGTTCCCTAATTCGTCCCCTGTGGAGCTGTGTGTCCTTTGGCTGGTCACTATCTGTCTCTGGTCCTCCATTTCTCTGGATGCAAAACAAGGGAGAGAGGTGAACCAGCAGAGCTCCAGGGCCCGGCTCTCGCATGCCAGGGCAGAAGGCACACCTCTGAGAATGGCTGCCCTGGGGACAATGCCAGGCTGTGCCAGAGGCTGGCTCTTGCCTGGGGTGACCGATGTGTCCCTGACACGTGTGGTCTCTCTGGCAGTACAACTCCCTCAAGGATTGTACAGGTTTTCAGTGTCTGTTTTCACTCCAATCCACGTACAAGAAACAACCAGCAAAAACAGTGTCTGTGTTGGAAAACTCTTTAAAAAAAAAATAAAAAAAAAAAATAAAAATCCTCTTACTGTATTAGCTTTTTTTTTTTTTTTTTTTTTTTTGACAGGCAGAGTGGACAGTGAGAGAGAGAGAGACAGAGAGAAAGGTCTTCCTTTGCCGTTGGTTCACCCTCCAATGGCCGTCGCGGCTGGCACGCTGCAACCAGCGCACCGCGCTGATCCGATGGCAGGAGCCAGGTACTTCTCCTGGTCTCCCATGGGGTGCAGGGCCCAAGCACTTGGGCCATCCTCCACTGCCTTCCCGGGCCACAGCAGAGAGCTGGCCTGGAAGAGGGGCAACCGGGACAGCATCCGGTGCCCTGACCGGGACTAGAACCCGGTGTGCCAGCGCCGCTAGGTGGAGGATTAGCCTAGTGAGCCGCGGCGCCGGCTCTGCATTAGCTTTTCAATTCTCGCAAGGGTTTTATGCGTTTTGTCTCCATGTGGTGGTTGTACCTGCCTATGGGTGCGTGTGACCTTCCAAGGCAGCGTATTGAGCCCAACACCGCCATGAGCGTCTCCTCTCCGCCTCGCGTCTGTGTTCGGAGGCGTCCAGCTTCTCTCTCCCAGTTCTTCACAGCGTGCACCGTGGCTGCCCCCACGTGTGTGGACACTGGGACTTACTCCTGTGTCTTGTGCCCGTTATCCCACCTCCCTCTCGCCCCCCACCCCGCCCCCAAGCCTCTGACCATCACTGGTCTGCCTCGGCTCAGCTGTTTTCCCTCACCCGCTTCCGGTGCCTTTGTCCTTCTCCTCTCCCCACCAGAAGGAGGCTTCCTGGTGGGCGGAAGGCAGCTCTCCAACCTGACCTCCACGGCCTGCTTCATCCCCCGGGGCTGGCCTGGGGTGCCCAGGAGAAACTGGGCTCCGGTCTCCTCTCCTGCCCGGGCTAAGGCTTGCTTTTCCAAGTCCTTTGCCAGAGCCCAGCCTGGCATCACCCCTCTGGGACTTGGCTGAACAGGAAAGAACGACGGGACACATCCCAGCCGGACACGAGCCGCTCTCAGCTGCCGCACTAGAGTTCTGGATGGGGTGGGCTCAGAACCTGCGTCCAGGGGTTCCCCAGAGCGGGAGCTGTGTCGCTACATTGTAACAAGGGCCAGCTCCCTATCCTGCTATAGCCCGTCTTCATCGCCTGCTCCTCCCCACCAAGTCTAAGCCTCATTGTTTAACCATGCTATGGCTGGGACCCTCTCTGGCACCAAAGTCTGTTAAGATGCAACCTTAGCCACGGAACAAACACCAAAACAGCGGTGCCGGCAACCAGGCACAAGTTTCACTCTTGTCTGATAAGGAAGTTTCCAATGTCAAGGACGAGGCCACCTTCACCTTAACTCCGCTGTTGTCCCTGTGTGGCGTCTGCCTCCTGCCTCAGCATCCTCACCAGTAGGCAGAACGCAAGGGGCAATGGGGGAGACTCCCTGGGCTTGGAAGGCATGAACCGGAAGTTGATTATAACTTCCTCTTAAATCTGATTGGTCAGAACATGATCACATGACCCTACCTAGCAACACAGGAGCATGGCAAATGTAGTCTTTAACAGGAGACTGTGGACCTAATGGAAATCCTTCAATGCCATTACTAAAACACAAGGATACATACTGGTAACGATCACTTGCAACATCATCAGCCGCCCATGGGCAGGGGAACGGAAGCTCAGAGAAGTCAAGGCACTCAAGTTTGCACAGTGAGCAAAACAAATGAACCAGACCTCAAGTGCAGCGGCCTGAGTCAGTGTCCACGCACACAGCTACCGCGCTGGGCTGTCCCTTCAGCACAATGCAGTTCCTCAGTCAGGACTGAAATAGGAGTCCATCGAAGCTCACTTCCCCTCCACTCCGACCCCTAGACTGGTAGGCTGCTGTGACCACTGCCCGAACAGCTGACTTCCGAAAAAGCAGTGCTGAAGGTCATGATCGCAGGAGCATGGGGGGAGGGTTTTACAAGCAATAATGTGGGTCTTCGGAGAAGCTTGGCAAAATGGTGCGCAGCTGTGTGGCCTAACGCGTGGCTCGGAAAACAGCTTTAGGGATAGAATCGTGTGGAGCCCGGAGCCAGGGATCCGCGCTGATCCTGATGCACTCCAGAGCTTGACAACCACTGGCTTGTAGATTTCATAGGTGCGCAGGACGCGGCTGTCTGTTCCCGGCAGAAACCAGGGGACTAAACATAGCTTCTGGCTTCCCAGCTGGATCAATGGGAGTTTAAACTCAAGATCTACCACTTGCCAGCCTTATGAGTTTGGATGAGTCAATTCACCTGTAGGATCTCCCATCTTCTCACCTGTAAAATGGGAGTGAAAATATCTACTGCACATGATTGTTCATTCATTCAGCAATACAGATTGTGCTCTGAGGGGCCAGTGCTGTGGCATAGCAGGTAAAGACGCCACCTGCAGTGCCAGCATCCCATATGGGCTCTGGTTCGAGTCCCGGCTGCTCCACTTCCAGTCCAGCTCCCTGCTGTGGCCTGGGAAAGCAGTAGAAGATGGCCCAAGTCCTTGGGACCCTGCACCCATGTGGGAGACCTGGAAGAAGCTCCTGGATCCTGGCTTCAGATAGGCACAGTTCTGGCTGTTGCAGCCATCTGGGGAGTGAACCATGGGATGGAAGACCTCTCTCTCTCTCTGGCTCTGCCTCTCTGTGACTCTGTCTTTCAAATAAATAAATAAATCTTTAAAAATAAATAAACTAAGAGAGCGAGTCAAAGCCTGATTCTCATGCAGCAGAGAGACAGCAAGGGGGCACGTGAGAGAAGCATAGTGTCCATGGGAGACGATGGTTGGTGTTAGCAGTGGTGGGAGGCGATCGCAGCTCAGGCGTCCTGGGAAGGCCTTGGTCAGCGGGGAAGTCGTGCAGGTGACCTGGGGCAGCTGCGTCAGCCCGATCCAAGCAGGCGCGGGCCTGCTGTGTTCCTGCAACAGCACTGAGCCGGCCCGGCCGGCACACAGGGTGGAAGGGGTATGGCTCCGCACGGACCCCGCCACCCTGTGGATGCAACAGGAGCCGCTGCAGGGTTTGCACACCTGTGCCCTGGGGAGACACGAGGTTGGACAGCTGAGGCAGGCGGATCCTCCGGCCAACTGGACATGGGGGGCATCTGTGAAGACCAAGGTCAGAGCCGGTCCACAGAGCAGCCTCTCCATTCTGGGGCAGCAGGGAGGAAGGAGAGATGCACTGGAGGAATGATAGGGGTTCAGATGAGGGTAGAAGAGAGACACAGGGGAGGGAGAAGAAAGAGAAACAGGTAGAAAGACAAGCAGCTGAATCCAGAGGGGGTCGGGCGCTGTGCACAGACCACCTGGCTACTTCGTATCCCCAGCTGACTCGTGGACAAATGGAAAATTCAACCAAATCAGGCAACAGGTGCAGCCAGTAACATCCACCCAGTCCTCCGTTCACTTGGTTACATTTATAGGTAGGATCCATTAGTGAGGGACACCACCCAGCCCCCAGCTAAGGTCCTGCTTGCTTTGCAATATCGAGGACATCATACCCACAAAATTCTGGGAGATCCCCAGGGACAACTTAGTTGGTGATGGTTCCAGCTTCTCTAAAAAAAAAAAAAAAAAAAAAGATTTATTTATTTATTTGAAAGGCAGAGTTACAGAGAGGCAGAGGCAGAAAGAGAGACTGAGAGAGAGAGAGAGAGGTCTTTCATCTGCTGGTTCACTGCCCAAGTGGATGCAATAGTCAGAGCTGAGCTGATCTGAAGCCAGGAGCCAGGAGCCAGGAGCCTCTTCTGGGTCTCCCACACAGGTGCAGGGACCCAAGGACTTAGGCCATCTTTCACGCTTTCCCAGGCCACAGCAGAGAGCTGGATTGGAAGTGGAGCAGCTGGGACATGAACCTGTACCCATGTGGGATTCCGGCGCCGCAGGCAACTTTACCCGCTACACCACAGCACTGGCCCCTCCAGCTTTTCTTATGATGAGTGTAAGACAAGGACCCCTGGCCTGCGATACTGAGTGTGGTGACTCCAGCCCCTTGTCCCCCTTCTGTGGCAAGCCCGATGCCTTCCCCAAGCCTCACTAGGGGGCAGGTGCCCGCGGTGACCTCCGGCAGAGTTCTCCATCTCGCACGTCATCTCCTGCAGCGGCACAGTGCTGCCCCCTTTCCCTGATTTTCCTGATTTCCTGCAAAACCACTGCACAAGGCGCTGCCCCAGCAGGTGCGGCCCCCGGGCCACGTGTCTGAGAGAAGGCTGTGCTGGGCAGAGCAAGCTCATGGAGGAGCACTGAGCATCCCGTACGGTCACGCTTTTCCGTGGCCTGCCTCTGGCTGCACAGGCAGGCTGTCCGCGTTCCCGGCCTCCTCTCTCCAGCACTGGACAGGTGCTGCGGTCCCTCCCAGCTCTGAAACTCCGTGGGGCTCTGTCCACGTCCTCTGCCACTCGCTGGTCCTGGAAAAGAGCTCTGTACAGAGGCTTGCCCAGCCAATGATGCTTTTGTTGCAGCCCAGGGTTCCGTCTATTGATTTCTCTTTGCCCTCATCCCTACCGGCATTCTGGGAGTGCTTTATGAGCCTCCTTCTCTTGGTGTGTCTCTTTGTGATGGCAGATTGGTGTTTTTGTGTGTGTCTTTCCAGTGACCTTAAATGGATCTGCCCTGCCAGCACCGGGCTCTTGCCGTCGCTCCATATAACTGTGGGCACATCAGGTATGGGGCTTCCGTCTACTCTCAGCAGATAAGCTCCCCCTCTGTCAGCCCGGTAACCCTGCAGAAGCCAACACCTGCACCTGCTGTACTGCACCTGCTCGGGCAGCGCCTTGTGCAGCGGTTTTGCAGGAAATCAGGGAAAGGGGGCAGCACTGTGTCGCTGCAGATGACATGTGAGATGGAGAGCGCCGCAGGCAGGACTCTGCCGGAGGTCACCGCGGGCACCTGCCCCCTAGTGAGGCTTGGGGAAGGCATTGGGCTTGCCACAGAAGGGGGACAAGGGGTTCTAGTCACCACACTCAGTATCGCAGGCCAGGGGTCCTTGTCTTACACGGCAGGTGTAACACACCTGCCAGGCACTGCCCCATACAGGGCAAACTTAACCCGTCAGGTGTCGCTCTCACAGAAGCCCTGTGATCGGCTATGCTCTTGTCCCCATTTGAAGAGGAGGCAGGCAAGGGAGGTTAAGCAACTTTCCCCAGACAGCTGGGTTAGGAAAGGGGAGAGCAGGGATGGGAATCCAGGCCCGTCCAATGCCAATGTTCTATCTTTTAAAAATTGTTTTATTTTATTTAAAGGCAAGGCAACAAAGAAACGAGAGAGAGAGAAAGGGAGGGGAGGGAGAGAGAGAGAGAGAGAGAGAGAGAGAGAGAGAGAGAGAGAGAGAGAAAGGTCTTCCATCCACTGGTTCACTCCCCAGATGACTGCAATGGCCAGGTCTGGGCCAGGCTGATCAAGGAGTCAGGTACTCCATCTGTTTGTCCCACTTGGGACATCTTCCATGACTTCCCAAAGTGCATTAGCAGGGAGCTGGATTGGAAGCAGAGCAGCCAGGATGCAAACCAGCGCTCTGATATGGGACGTTGGTGTCACAGGCAGTAGCTTAACCAACTGTATGCCGGTCCCAGTGGCCTCTCTTCCAATCCCTCTGCAGAAGAGCCGCATCTGGGACCTTTCTGAATCCAATGTGCTTAGGGTAAGAATCGCAGTGAGAATAACAGCTACTGCCTATCATGTGCCTACTGTGTGCCAGGGCACCTGTGCCGCTGTAGGGAGCACCAGCTACCGAGGGCACAGGGCCAATATCTCCTGGAGTGGTGCGCGGGCTGGACCTGTCACTCCTTCCTCACCGCCGAGAAGAGTGCATCCCAGGGAGGTCACGTGGCCTGCCCCAAAGCACAGTGGGTGACCGGCAGGGTGCAGCTCTGAGCCTGGCCCAAGCTCTGATGCCCTAAGTCCCTAAGTCCCCAGGGACTCTTCCCAGCTTCCTGCGGGTGGCAGCCGCCTCTGCCGCCCGGCATGGAGAGGAGCCACCGGTCTTCCAGCAGGCAGCGGCACCCCGGGTTAGGCTGGAAGGCTGGTGCACCTCAGGGGGCGGGCCCTGCGCCCGGCTGGGCCTGCCTTCTCACTTTGCCATCCTGTCCACCCTCATCAGCCTGGGCCAGGGGGCGGCTCCCCTCGTCCCACTGCCCCACGGGCTCCGTCTCCCCACCCGCCTCCACCAGGAGGCTGCCGAAAGGGGACGTTATTCAAGGGAAGAAGCCCCTGGGAGACCCCTGGGTTTTGTTCCCAGCATTAAGACAGCTTCAGAGAAAAGCTTTTATTGCAGGCAGAAGAATATTATTTCCGAGCTATTCCCCTGGCCCATTACAGCAAAATAATAGAGCTTTAGTTTCTATAGATTTGTCATGCGGAGTGCACATGTAGTGCAAGGATATTTGACAGCATATAAAATTGAGGTGAAATATTGCAAAATGAGCCGATTCCTGTACACTTTCCATGTATTTCCTTTATTTGTTGTACTTGTTTTATATATCTGCACAATCCATCTCTGCAGCTGGAGAAGCAGTGGTGATGAAGCCACCCTGCGATCCGCCCTGGCCGAGAGGGCCACGCCGCAGTGAGGTTTCCCTTCCACCCGGCGTCACCGGTTCTGGCTGCACAGAGGCCTGGCGCCTCCCGCTCTCTTCCTGGGAGCTTCCTCTCCCGGGGCCAGGGAGCCTGCCGCTGGAAGTCGGCGGCACAGTCTCCCTTCCCATCTGGAGTACCGGCTTCCCCTCATGATCTAGAAAGGGTCTTGCCTTTGGCCTCCACCTGCTCCCACCACCACCACCACCCTCCGCGCTGAGTGGTGAACAGAAGCCAGGGCTGCAGCCGCATCTACGCTGTCCCTCACCTGCATCTGGAAGTCAGCCTCAGGGCAAAGCCCTCTGGGTACTGCAGCAATGAATCAGCCCAGGGCGACTCAGCACTTCTTCCCGCAGGCAAGGGCGTCCTGGGTCCGGGTTCACTGCTGACCAGGTGCGGCGGGGCCAGCCAGGAAGGGCCATCCCTTGGGGCCCATGCCACAGGAGTGAGTGCCAGGGTCTCCGTGCCAAGAGTCCTGGGAACACACACCCCATCCCATCACTAAGGAGTCTCCCATGAAGACCCCTGTGGGGTCTCCAGGGGTGGGAATCTCAGGACCATGGTTAAGTGGCTGCCTGCTACGCTGCACCCCATCTCAGAGCACTTGTTTTGGGTCCCAGCTTCCTACTAATTTGCCTGGGAGAGGCAGCAGATGGTGGCCCCAGCACTGGGGTCCCTGCCACGCAGGTGGGAGACACTGATGGAGTTTCAGGCTCTAGGCTTTAGCCTGGCCCAGCCTCAGCTGGTGCAGGCATCTGGAATATGAACCAGCAGATGGAAGATTCTCTCTCCCTCTCTCTCCCTCTCTCTCCCTCTCTCTCTCCCCTCTCTCCCCCCTCTCTCCCTCTCTCTCTCCCCTCTCTCCCCCCTCTCTCCCTCCCTCTCCCTCCCTCTCCCCCCTCTCTCCCTCTCTCTCCCTCTCTCTCCCTCCCTCTCCCTCTCTCTCCCTCCCTTTCCCTCCCTCTCTTTCTCCCTCTCTCTCCCTCTCTCTCCCTCCCTCTCCCTCTCCCTCTCTCCCTCTCTGTCTCTCTTTCTCTCTCTCTCTCTCTTAAATAAAGTGAAAATAAATAACTTTAAATTTTTCTTTTAATTTAAATGCAGGTCCATGATGGATAAGACTCTGATCCTCCCCCTGGCTGGGGTGAACTTTATGTGGCAGAAGGCAGTTTGGAGGCTGCCACCAGGACAGTGCTTGCAACCGCAAAAGGCCAGTCCCACTGTGCCCTGGGTGCTCGGCCTGAATGTGGCGCCCTCCCAGATAGGGGGCGGCACGGACCTCTGCCTGACTCCTCCGCAAGAGTGCAGTGCCTACTTGCTCGCCTGCCCTCCCCACAGAGAGCCCAGGCTGAGTCTTACTCCACTCTGCACTCTCCATGCCCGCCCTGGGCAGATGAGGTCTTAGAAAGACTTGGGTGGATGCTTGGAGGGACAGATGGACAGGAGGTTCCCAGGATGGATGGGCGATGTGTGGATGAACAGACGCATGGGTGGAAAGAACCCCTCGCAGGCATCTGCAGGCTTTGGCACAAAACAGGGCCCATGAGATGCTCCTACACTTTGTGTCACCCTCCCCAGCAAGGTGCCATCCATAAAAGCCTCATTAACATCGCGAACAATGGAGAGATCCCATCAGCCACATCCCTCCCTCCATTAAGGACCAGTGTCCCTTGGGAGCAGGAAGGGGGCTAATGCATCTCTCCCCATGGCTCTGCGGCAGCTGCCAGCCATCAGGGAGCCCATTAGGGAACACCAAGGGCTATCGATCCCTCATGAAAGGGGCAGGGGCTCCTGGGGCAGGCACTGCCCGAGTCCAGCAGAGGAAAGGTGGAGCAAGACCTCTCTCCTCGCTGTCACCAGCTAGACCCCAGATGGGCCCTGGAGGCCAGGGCGTAGGTGGGTGCACAGGTGAGCTGCACTGGAAGGATCGGCTCTGGCAATCTGTTCATTTTATAGATGACAAAACAGAGCCAGACAGAGCAGGTGCGTTCCCCCAAAGCCTATTCTATTTTTTTTATTTTTATTTTTTTTTTATTTTTTATTTTTTTTTTTTTATTTTTGACAGGCAGAGTGGACAGTGAGAGAGAGAGAGACAGAGAGAAAGGTCTTCCATTGCCGTTGGTTCACCCTCCAATGGCCGCCGCGGCCAGCGCGCTGCGGCCGGCGCACCGCGTTGATCCGATGGCAGGAGCCAGGAGCCAGGTGCTTTTCCTGGTCTCCCATGGGGTGCAGGGCCCAAGCACTTGGGCCATCCTCCACTGCACTCCCGGGCCACAGCAGAGGGCTGGCCTGGAAGAGGGGCAACCGGGACAGAATCCGGCGCCCTGACCGGGACTAGAACCCGGTGTGCCAGCGCCGCTAGGCGGAGGATTAGCCTAGTGAGCCGCGGCGCCGGCCCCCCAAAGCCTATTCTAAATGGCCCTCGTTCTCCATGCACCTTTGCTTCACGCCCTTTGCATTAGCATTTTGCAGCTCCACCCACCAAGAGGAGGAGCCTGTTTCCCCCTCTTGAAGCTGGGCGGAGCCATGCACCTGGTCTGACCAACAGTGGGGAAGACACCTGTCTGTCATCTTCAAGCGTGATCTCAAGTCTCAGGAGCTCCCCACTCTCTCCCATGCTTTTCACCTCTGATGAGAGCATTCCTGGGCAAGCCTGCTGCAGGACCAAATCAGCCCATGGCCCCAGCAGAGAGAGCCCAGCCCAGGTCAACAGAGCTGCCCCACTGACCTGCCGCAGAACAGCCCAGGCCCACTCGTTCCAGCAGAAACACCCAGCCCAGCCGTGGACCATGAGCAAGGTCACACACTGAGAGTGGTGACAGTAATGGGCCACCAAGGGGCTGTGGCTGCTTGTGAGGCAGCAGTGCTAGGGCAGCGGATAGCTGGTGCCCACGACGTCCAGCCCTGCTCTCCTCATGCTCACACTGGCACCCGGACACTGCCCTTGGGACAAGTGCAGCCAGCATGCAACTGCCCTCCCGCCACCAGCATCCTCGCTGTTCCCAGTCCATCCTCCTCCACCAGCCACCAGTGGTGGTTCCTGGCCTCTGGATTGTCCTTTTCTTGGGTTTTTCGTTTTGCTCACGCAGCATATTTTTTAAAGCATTCAAGCCAACATTTAAAAGAGAGGACGTTCTCACTTTTGAAAACTCATATCTCATCCCCACTTTCCTGCGTGGCCCTATGTGCCTGCGTCTGGGATGCCGCTGCCCCATTAGAGGAGGGTGTTTGGACGCTGTCCCTGGTGCTGAACCTGAATGCCCAACACGGTGCATCTCGAGCTCCAACTCCTTATTGTCCATACAGGACTCTGTCAAAAGCTGACAGAGAGAGAGGAAGCACAGTGACTGAGTTGTTGGTAGAACTGGTGCTGATTTCCCTGAATTTCAAATGCACGCAGCAGCTGGTTTCCCTCAGTAACGCTGCCCTGGGAGGCATCTGGGGTGTCCCCCGAGCTCCGGGGCCTGCAGCATGTCCCCCCTACCTTTCCTAGCCTCTCCCCCATGCCAATGCACCCTAAATCCAGGAAACCACTCACTCATCTGGCTTTCCTGCCCCCATGCTTGGTGGCTGAGGTTCACTTCAGACTTGCAGCCCCCTCTTCAGTCTCCGCTCCCTCCAGGAGCCTCCTTGCTCCACCCCGCGTCCATGACCTCCACTAGCCCCTGCCCTCCACCACGACCTCCCATTTTGGCAGCTGTCACCAATTGCCTTCCCTATGGGGGGGTGGGGAGGGGCCTCCTTGAGAGCCACGTAAGGCCCCCCTCCTTTGTTACCAGCTGGGTATAGTGTTTATCACCCAAAGTAGCTATGGATTGAAACTGAATTCTGTGACTTGCATAGTTTTGCATTTAATTTGCATACCACTCATTTCCTGTTGAAAATACTAACATTCGCCCACAGTTTTGCTCCTGACTCCAGGCCTCCCAACATTGTTCTCTGTGTCCCAGTCCTCTCTCCTCTGCACCCTCTGCTTGGACTGACCACACCTGGAGGGACACCTGGCTGGCCTAGGCCGGGGGTGGGAGGGCAAGGGAAATGAGCTTCTCTCCCTCTCCTTCTCCCACAATGCATCTGGGATCCCGCAAATCCTTGGGAATCCCAGTGTGGCTTCTAGGCTTGGCTTTGGCTGACACATCACCTGTTGTACCAACGCCCAGCTTAGGAAGAACCTTGATGAATGAGTACATGCATTTATGAATTACTCTGTGACGGGATGATTGAGTGACTGAATTAGAAAGGCAGAGACCAAGTGAGTGAGCCGATGAGTGACGGAAACATGGCAACTGGAAATCTGAAGGAAGAAATCCTGGCGGGGACTGAGGCTGCAGAGGCAGCTCGCACGGCACTCAGGAGCTCAGCTCTTGGGCAGAGGCAGGTCTGAGTCTAATCCCAGATGCACCCAACAGGTGCGTGGCCCTGAGCATGCTCCCTCCTCACCACTTGCCCCAGTTTCTCAGTATCCCAGTGCCCAGTGTGCTCTGCCTCACTCACTCAGACATTCAAGGAGTCTCTGTTGCGGTGGGCTTTTGGTGCATGGATAAGATGTCACTTAGAACATCTGTGTCCCATATGGGAGTGCCTGGATCCAATCCCAGCTCCACTTCCAATTCAGCCTCCTGCTAATGTACACCCTGATAGGCAGCAGGTGACGGCTCAGGTCCCTGGGTCCCTGATACCCATATGGGAGACCCACCCAAACTGAATTCCTGGCTCCTGACTCCTGGCTTCAGCCTGGCCCAGCCCCAGCTATTGAAGGTATTTAGGGAGTGAACTAACAGGTGAAAGATGTCTCTTTGCCTTTTAAACAGAAGTATTTTTAAAGAGATATCTCTTGGATGGCTGGCTGGATGGATGTGTGACTGCCCATGGGGGCTGCCCACAAGCAGTCTGCATGGCCTGATGCTAAGTTATCAGCCACTATTAGCTCAGTCCATCCACTGACACCCTTGGTCACCAGGATGCCTGTTTCTCCAGCCCTCCACAGAACGCCACCAGGAACACAGGTGTGTGGCATTCAAGAGGGGCCAGCTCTGTACCAGGCCCTGAGTCAGAGGCTGAGGAGCCAGAGATGGGACTCAGAGTCCTGTGACTGGGGCTTGACAGTCAGGTTAGGAGAGGACAGGGAGCTGCAGCCCCTGGGCTTACATGGGGGCTCCCTTACCGTACCTTGCCTTGGCCTTGGCCTTGGCCCGGGAGTCTATTTGGATTGATGGGGTCAAGGGTAATGAACAGAGGAGAGGCCAGCGGGGATGCAGGACAGAAGGTGGGAAAGAACCAGCAGGGGACGAGGCAGGGAGAGGCCCTGCAGGTGCACATCGTTGAGGGCCGCCTCCACCACTGTGGCTCCATATTCTGCCCCAGTGAGAGGTCATTGTCTAACAGAGACTCGCTTCCTCAGCCCAGGGTGGCTCAGCACTCAGCAAAGGTGCCAAAGTCACCAGCTGGATATGAGCTGGCCCAGTCTGTGCCACACGGAGTGAAACCCACCCAGCTCAACAGCACCCAGTGGGAACCCGAGCTGGCAGGAGTGTAGGGAAAGCCTTGAAAATGAGGCAGCCAACTGGGGCCGGTGCTGTGGCATAGTAGGTTAAGCCTCTGCCTGAGGTGCCAGCATCCCATATGGGCGCTGGTTCGAGTCCTGGCTGCTCCACTTCCAATCCAGCTCTCTGCTGTGGCCTGGGAAAGCAGTGGAGGATGGCCCAAGTCCTTGGGCCCCTGCACCCATGTGAGAGAACTGGAAGAAGCTCCTGGCTTCAGGTTGGCTCACTGTGGCCACTCGGGGAGTGAACCAATGATGGAGGATCTCTCTCTCTCTCTCTCTGACTGCACCTCTCAAATAAATAAACTTTTAAATGGAAGGAGGGAAGGAGGGAAGGAGGGAAGGAGGGAAGGAGGGAAGGAGGGAAGGAGGGAAGGAGGGAAGGAAGGAAGGAAGGAAGGAAGGAAGGAAGGAAGGAATGAGGGAAGGAAGGAACTGTGGAAGCACTCACCCAGGAACAGCAGTGAGGCGCCCCCACCCCCTCCCAGGGCGCTTCCAGTGGAGTAAAGCAGCAGAGTGGACCGGCTCTGGCTGTGTGGGACGGCGGAAGCAGAGGCCTGGTGCTCAGACCATCTCCTCCCCATCCTCACTGGGCCGTCAGCACAGAAGGTCCTCACCTTGGAGGTCACACGGCACAAGGAAAGGCACAGGGCTCAGAGACGGCTGGGTTGGGCACCCAGTCCCGCCAGCCCACACACACTGCTGCTGCCTGTACAGGGAGAGATGGTGCTGGGCACCAGAGGGTCTAGGTTGACCCCCGCTGGGGTAACACTCCTCCCCCCTCCTACCTCTCCTCCTCTCCTAGGGCCAGGAGACAAGACTGGACAGAGAACAAAGGAACCCACAGGTGCTCTTAAGGACCCGGCCTCAGGACTGCATCGCTGTCACCCTCACCCACGAGTTTCCCAGCCAAAGCCACTGCCAAGAGTGGAGCAGCAAGTCCCAACCCTGGGCTTTGGGCACTTGCCGAGCCTCCCTGTCTTCGTCTGGAAAATAGGACTGCTACCATGGTCACAAGGCCACGATACCTCCCGCTTCCCCACCGACTTCATCCTGCGGCAGACACGGCCCAGGCGGTGCCCCGCTCAGACACAGGACCCGGCAGCTGCAGGCACACATAGCTGCTCTCGCTCGACAGAGAATCCCGGGGCCATGTGTGCACGGCTGCGCGAGCGCAGATGCGGACCGCGCACCCTGACAGGCAGGTGCTGTGAACTCGTCTTTGTGGCGCATCGCGGAGGCTGAAGTTGCTTTCAGGGCCCAGCTCCCAGATTCTGCCTGCTGCAAAAATCATCGTGTTATAATTACAAGTTAATTAAAGCAGAGGAGATCAAAGCCACTTTAGACAGATTAATGATACGGCGGGTGCCAGCGATTTCACCGTCTCATGTACTAACGGCATTGTCGTTTCCATTCCACTCCCCCACCCCACTTTTGTGTCAGCTGAAAAGCCTTTCATGTCTTTTCTCTGCCCGGCTCAGTGCAGGAGGAAATCTGAAGTCCTCACAGCTGCGAGGAGCTGTCTGTGGCGTAGGGGCCCATTCAAAGGACATCAGAAAAGTCAACGAGCTTTTTAGCTTCTGCCTAGAATGAAGCTGCTCCCTCCCCCTGCCTAAAAAAAAAAAAGACCTGCAAAACATCAGTCACTAAAATCAGGCCCAAGCAAAAGGAAGACGTGGATGCTGGGCTGCCCTGCCCCCAGCCTCGCCGTGTGCTGGAAAGAGAGGGATTTGTGCATCTCAGGTGGCTGGGCGGCCAGCAATGCTCAGATAACCAGGGCATAAAAGCAAATAAGTGGCTCTTGCCTCGTTCACTCACCGGAAGAGGTGAGCATTGATCCGGTGGAGAACTAGGGAAGGAGGGTGAAGAGAGAAAGCACGAGCGAGGAGAAGCTACCATCATTCCTCGAAGGCGTGTCGCATGCCCTCTTAGCTAAGTGTGCAGAAGGACATGGGTCACAGTGCATACGGCAAGTGTGTAGCAAATGCAGTGTCAGTGGTGAGCAGAGAAGTCTGGCTGGACCAGAGGCTCCTGCTGGGATGAGACTCCAGGCCCACATCCCCAAGGGTCTACACTGGCCAGGAGCTTCCCCACTGCTCAGGAGACATGGGGAGCCACGGGGAAACACAGAGGGAGATGTGGCATCTGGAGAGAGCACTGAGTGTGACGTCAGAGGACCTGGGGCTGCTGCTCGTTCTGTGGGTAGCAGCTACGCCACCAGCGCCCTTCCACCCCGAGGGACTGAAACTGCTGTGCAGTGAACGCCATTGTGAGCATGTGGGACATCATGTCTTCACTCACACAACATTTGTGCCAGGCTCAGAGGAAAGGAAGGTCAGTCCTCATTAATGAGAGGGTTGAAGATGGGCACACCTGGAGACTGAAATCACCGTGTTGGGATTCTTCAGTCTTGCTGCCGTCCCTTTCATCGTGTCTTTGGCCAGGGACAAGCATCTTAACACCCCTGAACCTCCATTCCTTTGTCTACAAAATGAGACAGGCAAACGCTGGGATCTCAAAAGTCCCTTTCAGCTCTTAATGCCCTGTGACTCTTTCTCCAATCATAACAAAGACTCAGAGAATGAATTGGGCTGCAGCCCACAGGGTAAGAAGAGAGACATGGAGCAGGCAGAGATTCGGGAAGGGGGTTGTCCAGTGGTGACCTCTGCTGTGCATCACCTCATCCTCCACCCCCCCCCATCATCAGAGAAGTGGGGGTGGGAGGAGCTGCACCCCTGGTTTGACAGGTCTCCCTGATCCTCCGTCTCTCTAAAGCATCTCCGACAACCCTGCTCCTTCAAGCTGGGTCTGACAGAGCTCTGCACACTTGTGATGGAGGGACCCAAGGCATTTGCAAAGGCACCTGAAGACTTTTGGGAGCACAGTTTCCCTCCTCAGTGAGGACAAGGAGAGATTCAGCACCACGGTCAGCTCAGGTCCCGGCTGTGCCTTTGTGACTCCTGGGTCTGACTCCCCCCGGCAAGGTGGGGAAGGAAAAGTCCCAGCCTGGGAGGGAAACAGATCCTGCTTTGGGGGCTGCTGAGGAGAGCACTCTCAGAGGGTCTCAGCTGATGCTGTAGATGGAAGAGAAAGAAAGCAGGCACCTCCTTACGCAGCAGCGTGCAGGGCGTGAATCCAGAGGGAGTGCTCCCAGCCACGGGAGCAGGTCAGCAGCATGAGGCCCTCCTTCCAGGCAAGGACATGGAGTCTCAGCATGTGAGTGCTGAGCCAGGTCTTGAACCCTTGGCCATCCAAAGCCAGACTCCAGGGTCTCTTTCACCATTGCCCCAGCTCCTGGGAGACCAGCTGCCCTGTTAGAGTAGGACACAGAGCAGGGGCCCCATTCGTGGCTACAGAGTGATTGGATGGACAGACTGGGTGCAGACACAAGCAGCCAAACAGAGGTGCACCCCATGCTGTATTTGTAGTTAGACTTCAGAGGGAGCTCTCAGGACAGACCTTCCGATCACAGGCACTGTCCAGCTCTGGGAGGGAGAGGTGTGAAAGAGGCAGGAAATTCACTTTGCAAATTCTTTAACACTGTTTATTTGAAAGATGGAGAAACAGACAGAGACCTCCCACCCACTGGTTCACTCCTGAAATGCCGGCAGGAGCCAGGGCTGGACCAGATGAGCTCAGAATTCAATTCAGGTTTCCCACGTGGGAGCCAGGGAACCAAGCACAGGAGCCGTCTCCTGCTGCCTCCCGGGGTGTGCACTTGCAGGAGGCTGGATTGGAAGCAGAGCTGGGACTCCAACCCGGGCACTCCAACATGGGAAGCAGGTGTCCCAAGCAACATCTTGAACCTGCCCAAGGCAGAACAGGAGTGACAGAAAGACCTCAGCAAATCCTCCAACACCAACGCTGCAAAGCCTTTAGAGAGAGAATTTCCTAGACCCACCCTTTGCATGAAAGCACGTCAAAGGTTCGTGGAAAATAGAATAAAAAATGAGCTTATTTTGGGGCAGCAAAAATTTCGAGATCTATGCATTTAAGGAACCTTCAAAAACAGGGATTTCAAAATTTTCTGCACCAAAGTAAATTTATCTTTTATTTCCATTTTTTAGGAGCATTTCTGAGCCCCTTCATGTACGAGTTCCTGAGGCCCAGAGAAGGGCAGGCGGAGACCAGGTTCCCCATCAAGGAGAGGCCAAGCAGCAGCCTGGGGGCCCACGAGTCCACCTGCTGTCCCAGGCCAGGCCCCGGACACTCTGAGCCCCTCAGCTGTGAGCTGCAGCCTGAGCTGAGAGAAGCTTTGTGCTCTGGATCCTGAGGGCCCAGGTTCAAATCCTGACTCAGCCATCTCCTCACGGGATGTGATTCTCTGAGACTCAGTTTCCCCACCTGCAGGGAATGTTCTTAACTTCTTCCTAAGAGGGGGGATGAAACCAGCAGCTGAAAGCAGGCCCTGGCATACAGCAAGTGCTCACTCACTGCTGCTGTTATCACCACCAGCAGGGTCGGGGAGGCCGGTTCAGCCCAGACCTGACTCTGGCTTGGACTGCAAAGCTGCAGGGGTTCCTAAGAAACGTAAGCTCCAGGCCCAGCTCCGTCACACAAGCTTTGCCGTGTGGCCTTGAGCTGGTGATCCATATCCGATCTCCAAGCCTCGGTTTCTCCATCTGGAAAATGAAGCGGTCATAGCGAGAAGTCTCTACCTCGCTTGCCCAGCTCTAAGACGATGCGGTAACTCCTGCCCACGGAGGGAGCTCAGATCAACAGTTCTGCCTTAGCGCCTTGGCCCTGACACAGCAGCAGCTGGAAATCCCGTCCTTTCCATCTGCTCCGCTCTCTTCTGGCCTCTACGGAGAGATTATCTCATGGATCTCGGAGCCAGGGCGACCAGGCTGGGCCCCTGAGCAAGCCCAGTTGTCTAGGCAGCAAGCTTGCCGTTGAGCCCCTGGGCTGGTCACCACCTGACTGTCACCCCTGCTTTGGGTCCCACCGTCCACCCTTGGGTGCCAGTTTGCCAGAGCCGAGATGGGGGGGCAGTGGATCGGAGAAGCCAGGCGGGTGCTCCCCCAGTGCTGCCAGCCACTTCCTCCATCTGAGCACGTGCGTCTGACAGCCTGGGTGGCAGGGGCAGGCAGCTCCCATTCCTGGCTGGCCCGGCGTGAAAGCCGGACACAGGGCTGTCAGCGTGAGTTTGGGACGTGCCATTGGATTGCCTCAAGAGAGGGTCTCTGGGGAGCCAGGAGGGCCACCTGTGGCTGTCAGAGCGGCCCTCACTTCCTCCTTCCCCACCCGGTATCCCCACTGCAGGCGCGGGCAGCAGGAAAGGGCCAGGCTGGTGAGAGGGAGGCCGGACGTGCACCCATGGTGTGTCCCCCCTCAGCCAGGGGCTGGGCGAGTCACACCCCGCTTGGAGCTTCATTTCGTTCATCTGTGAAACGGGGCCCCCGAGAGGACCCATCTCAGGGCTTGGAGAGACCCCAGAAGACAGAACACAGCGGGGCAGGGCAGGGGCCTCCCTGTGGAGGCGCAGCTTAGGACGCCCCCACCCACCCCACACCCAGGCCTGGGTTGGACGCCCACCTCTGGCCCTGAGGCAGCAGTGAGGGTGCACGTGACTGGGTCCCTGGGTCCCTGCCCCCGACGGGGAAGACCTGGGTCAGGTCCCCAGCTCCCTGGCCACTGTGGGCCTTGAGGGGGTGACACAGTGCATGGGAGTGCATGCTCTCTCTCTCTCTGCCTCTCAAGTAAATAAATTAGAGAGAGAGAATAGGAGGGAGGGAGAGGGAGGGAGAGGGAGGGAGGGAGGGAGGGAAGGAGGGAGGGAGGGAGGGAGGGAGGGAAGGAAGGAGGGAGGGAGGGCAGGCAAATACTTACCTGGCGCTCACATTCCCCAGGCTCTGTTCTGGTGTACCTGAGCGAGTGCAAACAGAGGAGCCCCAGATATTGGTAAAATCTGATGGTTCCTTTTTGCTGGCGGTGGAGAACGAGCTCACGCCCTAAAGAACTTCTCCACCCTGAAGCTCAAAGCAGCAGGGTTTATAAAGGCAAGAACCACAGGAGGGGAGGGGGGGAGTACATGGTTGCTAGGGTCAAGGTCACCTAAGGCCTCTGCAAAACTAGTATCAATTACGATCTTGACAGCAGACAGATTACAATATTAACATCAGTCCAGGTGCAGCCCACCTGTTTCAAGCTTGAGCAAGCACGCTAGGACATTCCTACTAGGGAGTTTCTACGCCCTGCCAAGTGGGATGCAGTGGACCGCTACTGTCTGAGTTTTAGATCCTAGCTTCAGACCAGTCTCATCTCATGACGGAGTCGCGGCACTCTAAGACGGAGCCCCTACTGTCCAGGTGTCACTTCAGCTCTACATAGGTTACGTATGTACACATAGTAGACACAGAGAGGGCGAGTGTCTGCTCAAGGGAGCACAGCTGGTCAGAGGCAGAGCCAGTCTGGCTGTGGCCTCTCCCCCGGCTCTGGGGCAGGGTTTGCCGCCCAGGCTCTGAGGCCTGACCCATGCTAACTCCACCCCTCCCCTCATGGATGCCAGGGCGGGGCTGCTCCCCACCCCCACCTCCACCAACCCCCGAAGGCCGGCTGGGGGTCTGTCCTGTACAGGCACGGAGGACCATTCTGCTTGCGGACAGCGGCCATCGGGAGAGCAGGCAAGGCAGGGGTCTGGGCAGGCAAATGGGCCCTTCCCGCCCAAGAGAAGATGAGAGCCAGAGAGCTCTGGAGGGGCAGAAAAATGGGCCAGGAAAGCAACCGGCCAGAGGAGAAGTGGGACAGGCAGAGGCGGGTCTGCTCTCGCCCCTGAGCCCGGCTCTCTCTGTTGGTGCCCCCTTGGATGGCTCCACAGCCCCCAGAAGCTCCCTGACCTGTGCCCCATCTCCCATTCCCCCCAGCCTGGTGCTCGGCCCTGCGGCTTCCCCCTCCTGCAGCCCGTGCCTCCTGACCCTGCTGCACCCTGGAACCCGTCCCGCTGCAGGAAAGCAGCCATCGGCACCCGCTCTTGGCTCCTCACCCTCCGCTCACCTCCCGACAGCCAGAGTGATGGATTTTTGGAAGCATAAATCAAATCAAGTCATTTTCCTGCTCAGAACCCTGCAAAGACTTCCCATTACCTAGAGGGAATGCTAAACCCTGGCCCTAGCCCACGGGCCCCCAGGTGCGGCTGCCAGCCTCGGGCTCTGCCCCAGCAGTGAAGGGTGACGCTCCGGGTCCCCCGGCTCAGTGCCTGCTGCTGTCACGCAGCAGGCGGAGGGGAGCCTGCACAGCAAGACGCGGCCGCCAGCCCCGCACGGCTTGTGGAGGCAGCGACTCCTCCAGGAAGTCCTCCTTCATCAGCTCAGATCTTATGGTTTCTTCTCTATCCACCTCCCGAGGCTGGCCCACCCCACAAGTTAACACCTACAGTATTTGCCCAAGCTTGTTCTTTGGTCTTTCACTTATTTTTTTAACATCTAAACCTATAATCACTGCATTGTCTAGGTCTCATACATTAAGATGAGGTCGGGGGACAGGTAAGACCCAGATGTCTTCTCCAAGGGTCCCCCCTGAACCCGGCCTTGCCCCTGCGAGCCCTGTCCTGACCTCCACCTCCTGACACCAGGAAGAGGGCGCATCAGGGAGAGACAAGAGGAAGGACGCCCGGAGCAGCCTCCATGGGACTCAGGCCTGTGGCACAGGGTGGGATGTCTGCTCCGAAAGGGACAGCCACCACCACGGGTGCCCAAGCAGTCCCCTGCCCACCACGAGACTCCAGAGCATGGGAAAGGCCCGCCCTGGTGGAGAGGGGAGCCTGGGTTTAGCCGGCCCCGCTCCCAGCTGCAGACCCCTGCACCTACTGGCTCCTTCTTGGGCCAGCGGGACAGCGGCCGTCAGGAACACTTACGCAGGCCTTGTGCCGGGCACGGGGCCAGAGCTCAGGTGTTCTCGCCCCTCTCATGATGCGACAAGCGTAGGAGGTAAATGCTCCTATCACTCCACATGAACCAGGAGGAAAGAAGGCGTGAGACCCAGCAAGTGGCAGATCCCAGATATAAACCACGGAGTGTGCGCCCAGCATCCCGCCTGACCATTCCCCGCCTGCCTCAGGATTCACGGGACTGCGAGTCCCCGGCAGGGTGGGCTTGGCAGGTGCACCCCACGCAGGCAGGCGCAGGATGCAGCTCAAGGCTCCGCCCACACCATCTTGAAATTCTCTCTCCTTTTTTAACGAGAAGCCCCAGGTTTCCCTTTGCACTGGGTTCTGCAATTCACACAGCTGGCCCCGCCTCCCAACGTCAGGTGACGGTGAGGCTCCAGCTCCCAGCTGTGTCCCCACACGCGCACCCCGAGGTGAGTAGTCTGGCTGGAAGTCAGCGACCTGTTGATGTCGGCCCTCCCCACCTTGGGAAGCCCCCACCCTGCTGCTGACAGGTGCATGCGCTGGGCAGCTGGTGCTCACGGTCAGGCTTTACTTCCTGGCTGCTCGGCCATTGGCTCCTCAGCTCTCCCTGCCCCGTGTCCGACGGGGGGCCCATGAAAGCACCAGCGCCGTCAGCTGCTCACCACCTCTCCATCTCCAATGCGCCTCCGAAGGTCGCCATCTCACGACCTTGGCTGCAGTATAGCAGGGTAAGACACTGGGGCAGAAGCTCACGCTTGCTCAAGGTCACCTGATCAGTAAATGGACGCTAGAGGCTCAAATCCAGGAGGCTGTGCCCAGCCCACGCCCCGCTGCCGGGCACCTTGGGTGCACACTTGACCTTGGCTCAGCCCCTCTGGCTCCCGGAAGGCAGACGCAGGCGACGTGGATCCTGCACCCCAAAGGTGCTGACTCAACGCCTGCTCCCTGCCTTCCTCTGTGTGACGGTGAGGGCGGGGCTGGCGCCGAGGACCCGAGCCATCACTTGTCTGTTTATCTGCCTGGCACCCTGCCTGTCTTCCCTTTCTTCCGTCTTCTATTTATTTATCTGCCAATCTATCTTTCTGCCTGTCTTGTCCTCTATCACCTGTCTCTCCTCCTTGTCAGAGCTGTCCACACCCTCCGCTCTCGTGTCCGCCTTCCGGTGGGATCTGCACGCACTGGAGAGTGGCCACCTGCCCTTCCCCCGCACAGCTGCTTGGACCCCGCAGCGTCCAGCGTCTCCTGCCTGCTCCCGCAGACTTAACCAGATGAGGATTCGAGAATCACGCAACCCTGTGGTGCAATAGCTGCTGTCATCCGCAGCCCTGAGCACCAGCACCGCGCCAACTCTGCACTTCTGTGTTCACTCACCGCATGTGTGTGTCGTCTGTGCACCCGCCGTGTGCTCACATGTGTTATCTGAGCGTCTGCCGTGTGCCCAGGTGTGTTGTATGTGCACCTGCCGTGTGCCAAGCCCCATGACTGGGCCCAGATGTTAGGAGGTCGGACAAGCCCACCACTGTCCCCAAGAAAAGTTTCTTCCTGAGCCAAACAAAATTGGAGTCATCGTGCATCCTCCTTGTTGGGGAGGGGCCAGGCTCAGAGAGGCTGGGTCACTAGCCCCAGGTCAGACCCCAGCTGTCGTGGACACGTCCCAGGCTGGTCTATCTCTGGTCTGCATGACAGTGTTGCTGCAGAGGCTGGCAGGGAGGCAGGGGCTGGGGTGGGGGTGCCTTGGCTGAGGGCAGACCAGGAGCCAGCTCTCCAGTCCCTACGAATCCATGCACTCAGCTGCGTCACCTACTGCAGCCCCGTGTCCCCACACACAGCAATGGGCACGTGACAGGCTCAGGACAGGGGGCAGGTGCTTCTCCGGTCACCGCTCCCAGAGCTGGCTCCAAGTGGAGTCCTAGGCCTGGGCGGGACAGCTGCACGGTGGGGTGGGGGACACAGGATCATCTGCTGCGCCCCTCCCTGTCCTGGGGCAGCACTGGGACGGCCTCTGCCCATGAGAGAACTCGAGGGAGGAACCGTGGCCGAGCCTGGCTCTGAGCAAGGGCCACGCTGATGCAGTTCTGGGTTCTGTCCAGATCACCAACCCGCTGGTCTGTTTCCTTGGCAGTAAAATGGGACCCACTGGGTAGTTGTACTGTGGTCCCTGATGTGGAGGGAATGCTAGGGTCAGGTGACTTCAGATGGCCACAGGGGCTCAGACACTGGGAAATGAGGAGGTCCCGGGCATCCAAGTGGCCCCACGTGGTTACCAGCACCCGTGTAAGAGAGGCACAGGGCTCGTGCTGCGGCACGGTGGGTCAAGTTGCCAACTGCAACTTTGGCATCCCATAACAGAGCACCTGTTTGGGTCCAGCTGGTCCACTTCTGATCCAGCTCTGGCCGTTGCTGCCATTTGGGGAGTGACCAGTGGGTGGAAGATGGAGCAAACTCTAACTCTGCCCTTCCAAGAAATAATTTTTTTTCAAAGATATCTGAAAGTATATTTGGGAAGTACAAGCAATTCCAGCTGGGTAGAATGACGGAAGGAATGGCAGAGGTCAGAGTGCCAGATCTCGAACACAAATTCTGCCTGCCGGCCTCCGCCCTCGGCCCCACCCCGGGATGCCCACTAAAGCAGACACAGCGGGAAACATTGCCCCAAGGGCCTAGACAGTGGCATTGCTCTTTTTCAACGATTTATTTATTTATTGGAAAGTCAGAGTTACACACACAGAGAGAGAGAGAGAGAGAGAGAGAGAGAGAGAGAGGTCTTCCATCTGCTGCTTCACGCCCCAGATGGCCGCAGCAGCCAGGGCTGGGCCAGGTGGGAGCCAGGAGCTGGAAGCTTCATCCGGGTCTTCACATGGGTGGCAAGGCCCCAGACTTGGGCGTCTTCTCTGCTTTCCCAGGCCATGAGCAGGGAGCTGGGTCCAAAGTGGAGCAGCTGGGAATTGAACCGATGCCCATGTGGGATGCTGGCACTGCAGGCGGCGACTTCGCCCGGCACTGCGTTATAAACTTTGAAGTGACTTTTATCTTATGTCCTAGGCATTTATAAGTTCTCCAATGCTGTATTATATGTTCCTTTGCCCATTCCAGCTCATCGAGTTCCTACAGGACAGCACTTAGGATCCCAGTAAACAAAACCATAGTTCTTACCCTTGCGGATCTTTTATTCTGTAGAGTGGGGGAAACGGGGCCAGAGAGAGAAAGGTGATTACTAGTGACGGTGACAGAGACAGATGGGCAGATGGACAGATGGCTGTGGTGCCTGAGACGGTGGCATGCGCCTTGGAAAAGAGAGAAATCAGAGCAGGACCAGCAGGCTGCACTGAGAGCAGTTAGCAGGGAGCGAAGGACCGACAAAGGCTGGCTGGACGCCGCGGTGGTCTGCCGAGGGCTGGCTGGACGCTGCAGTGGTCTGCCGAGGGCTGGCTGGATGCTGTGGTGGTCTGCTGAGGGCTGGCTGGACGCAGCGGTGGTCTGCCGAGGGCTGGCTAGACGCTGCAGTGGTCTGCTGAGGGCTGGCTGGACTCTGTGGTGGTCCTGCCTCTCATTGCTTCAACTAAAGAGGACATTCTTGAGAAGAGCAGGTTGACTGCAGCTCAGGCTCGAAGGTCATAGTTCAAGGTCAGGCGCCCCCAAGTCCGGCATCTGTGGCTCACGTGGGTCCGGAGACACAGCCTTGCGGTGAGCCGGGAGCAGAAACCTGAGCTCAGCCCTCTCACGAGAGCCCCCTCTGAACACAGCCCTATTGACCCCAACGGCTCCCACCAGACCCACCCCGTCTCCACCCTCCGTCCATCAGCCAGCACAGAGAAGACACTGGAGTTTCAGCCTTTGCATGGGTCTGGGGAAGACGAGCCCTGCTGTACCCACAGCAATCACGGAAGAACGGGAGGAAGAAGAAACGGACGACAGCGGAGGGGCGTGTAGCACAGGGGCTGAGCCACCGTTCAGGACGCCAGGGTTTGAGTCCTGGCTATGCTCTTATTTTTTTAAATATTTATTTATTTGAAAGGCAGAGTTACAGAGAGGCATAGGCAGGGAGAGAGAGAGAGAGGTCTTCCATCCACTGGTTCACTCCCCAGTTGGCTGTAACAGCCGGAGCTACACCCATCCAAAGCCAGGAGCCAGGAGCTTCTTCTAGGTCTCCTACTCGGATGCAGGAGCCCAGGGACTTGGGCCATCTTCCACTGCTTTCCCAGGCCACAGCAGAGAGCTGGATCAGAAGTAGAGCAGCCAGGACTCGAACCGGTGCCCCCACATGGGATGCTGGCATTGCAGGCAGCGGCTTTACCCGCTAGGCCACAATGCCGGCCCCTGTGGCTACGCTCCTGATTCAGCTTCTGGCTAATGTGCACACACCCTGGGAGGCAGCAGATGCTGCCTCAAGTACTTGGCTCCCCTGCCTCCTCTGTGGTCTCCAGCTACAGCCGCTGGTCACTGTTCTGCCCTCTCAAGGACATGGAGAGACCGGGTCAGCCAGAGCGGTGTCCTAGACCCTACCTGGGCCCCAGCAGGTCGTCCTCTGCTACCCACACTTCGAATGCTGCTCCGTTTCCAGATGTGCAGTTGATACAGATCCCTTCTGAGCAGAGAGCAGTTAGTGACTCACGGTTCAGTCGCTGTCGAGGGAGGGAGCTCGGGGTGCAGGTGGGGAGGGGGCTGGGGAGGCCGTCCCCGTTAACACAGGAGCCGGCGGCCGACAGCAGGGGAGGGCTGCAGGGGAAGGAGCCCCTGCTGATCCTTCCTCCTGCCGCCGGCATGTCCTGCGGCGCTCCCGGGGTGGGCGGCGGGAACCGGGGTGCTAGGAGAGGAGGCCGGAGACCAGGGCCCCTGGGCTGAGTTCAGGCAGTCGCTTCGCCCCTCGGGGCCTCGACTCCATCATCGCTCACACGGGAGGGCAGTTCGCAGCCCTCCCACAGCATCGAGGGAAGTCATGGGTGGGAAGTCCACCAAATCTGCTTTGTAAAAAGTAGAGGGAGAGAGTCGGGCGGGGTTGGGGGGTGGGGAGTGGGCAGGGTCCCTTTCCCATTCTGTGAGGCCTGTGCCAGGGAGGGTTAAGAATAGAATCATGTATCCCTGGGTTTGAATGCTGACTCTGCTTCTTTCAAACTACCCTTTGGGCCAAAGTGCTTTCTGGCTCTGAGCCTCAGTTTCCTCGTCTGTAAAGTGGGGTGGTCACGCCTCCCTCCCTGGGACATCGGGAAGTGAGCAGGTGCCTGGCACATACTAAGTACTGGGTGGATGCCCCTGGGGTGGGCGTCTCTGTCCTCCCTCTGTGGCCCGGCCTCCAGCCCAGAGCGCCCGGATTTAGGAAGCCCTCCGAGGCCGGCTGTGGGAGCAGGTGTGTGGGAGGGGTCTGTGCAGCACAAAACCTGGAGCAGCCACTCACGCCCCTCCTTTCCGAGAGAGCCCTGTTCTCTCCTGGACCAGTTCTGGGCAAGACAAAGGAGCTGACAGAAGGCGGAGACAGGAAGGAAATAGAGAGGCGGCTTTGATCCGCGCAGGGGAAGTAGCGGCTGCCACCCAAGCCAGAGAAGGAAAGGGCCATGGAGCCAACAGGACCGGCGCTTCGGCGTCAGCCTCTGCTGCCCGGAGCAGGCGCCCCCGGCTCTGAGAGTGAGCCCTGCCCTCGGCTCCCCCTGCACACGCCCGTCACATCCATGATGTTGGAGCAGAGTCATGGCAGCTGCTCCCAGCCCACTCTGGGCTCCTGGCCTGGTGCCCAGGGACCCAGGGCACTGCACAGGCCCCGGCAGCCCTGGTTTGTGAAATCGGTGTGGGCGCCGCGGCCTTGCCTTCCAGGGCTGGCACCGTCTTCACACCCGCCTGGCGCAGGGGGGCCCCTCCCCGGGCAGGGCCTTGGTTCCTTTGGTTGTTACAGAGCTGTGGCTGTGGTTGCAATGAGACCAAGAGCAGGGAGGCGGGGGGAGGGAGGATGCCTCCTGCAATACCCCCAAAATGGAAATGTAGGGGCCCCTGGGATGCTTGGGGCATTTGTTCCAGGATCCTCTGCCAACCCCCAAATCCTTGGATCTCAAGTTCTTCGTTTACAGTGGCCCAATACCTGCATACCCTGCACACCTCCCCCCTGCAACAGGGCGAGCCACAGTGTCTGCATACCCTACTCACCTCCCCCTGCAACAGGGCGAGCCCCAGTGTCTGCATATCCTACTCACCTCCCCCTGCAACAGGGCGAGCCCCAGTGTCTGCATATCCTACTCACCTCCCCCTGCAACAGGGCGAGCCCCAGTGTCTGCATACCCTACACACCTCCCCCTGCAACAGAGCGAGCTCCAGTGTCTGCATACCCTACACACCTCCCCCTGCAACAGGGCGAGCCCCAGTGTCTGCATACCCTACTCACCTCCCCCTGCAACAGGGCGAGCCCCAGTGTCTGCATACCCTACACACCTCCCCCTGCAACAGAGCGAGCTCCAGTGTCTGCATATCCTACACACCTCCCCCTGCAACAGGGCGAGCTCCAGTGTCTGCATACCCTACACACCTCCCTCCTGCAACAGAGTGAGCTCCAGTGTCGGCATACCCTACACACCTCCCCCTGCAACAGAGTGAGCCCCAGTGTCTGCATACCCTACTCACCTCCCCCTGCAACAGGGCGAGCTCCAGCGCACCGGGAAGACCCAGGCCCAGGCAAGTGGAACCCGGTGTGCCCAGGTTGTCACACTGCACTGTTTAGGAAGGAAGGACAAGAACGAGCCCCGGATGTCAGGACAGAGGCCATTTCTAAAAAGGCCAAAATCTTCCATTCCCGCTGGGGTCTGTGGACACGGGGCCTGCAGACCTGGAGCCCACAGATAAGAAACACATGATGTGGAACCACACGTGGACTGGAACACCTGGATATGGGAGTCGTGCATAAGGAACTGTGCATATGGGATCCGGGGACACCACAGGACCCGTGGATACAGGACCCGGGGACACCACAGGACCCGTGGATACAGGACCCGGGGACACCACAGGACCCGTGGATACAGGACCCGGGGACACCACAGGACCCGTGGATACAGGACCCGTGGATACAGGACCCGGGGACACCACAGGACCCGGGGACACCACAGGACCCATGGATACAGGACCCGGGGACACCACAGGACCCGTGGGTACAGGACCCGGGGACACCACAGGACCCATGGATACAGGACCCGTGGATACAGGACCCGGGGACACCACAGGACCCGGGGATGCAGGACCCGTGGATATAGAACCTGCAGAGCGGAGGGCCACGTGTGACTCCTGTGGCTCTTGCCCTGGGCCCGGAACGACCTTAGATCCCAGCCTGGGTCACTCACAGGAAACACCCCGGACAGGTTCCTCCAGGGGTCCATTTCTCCCAACCCCAGGTGGTTTCTAAGCAAGAAGGGGTGTTTGTCAGGGGTGATGTGAGCCTCCGTCGTCCTCAGAGTGACCCCGTGGCAACTCGGATAAGAGCGGGACCTCCTGGGGCCACAAGGCAATCCACTCCCTCCTGTCTCGGTCTCGCCTCCTGCTGCCCACGCCAGCTTCTAGGGCACCGTGTCTGCTGTTGGAATGCAGGCAGATGGGCTCCCTTTGCAGCAGGATGGACACAGGTTAGACCCCCGAGTGCACTTCCTGGTCCAAGCAGGAACTACACCAACACCAGCGCCGAGGAAGGCTGGATTGTCCCCTCCTGACCTCCCAGCCTCCCCGGTGCACACATCTGCCCCTCCCCCACGCTCCTGTGCATCTCTTGCTCCCTTAGACCCCAGAGCCGCGGCCACCGTGCAGGCTAATGCATGTCCAGTCTGCACCCCTTGCTCTTCTGTGTCCATTCCTAGACCCTGGCACGACGCCTGCACACAGCAGGCGCCCAACAATTGCTCTGCCCTGCTGGAGACTTTCAGGGTCCACTAGTCAGCAGAGGGTGGCAGCGGAGGGGAGCCACGCAGCGGGAGCTCCACGTGGCCCCGAGTGGTCGGCTGACTTCGCTCTGTTTCCCCGTAGATGACATGAGCGCCGACTCCCGCAGTCCCGGGCACGGATGTGGAAACAAAACAGTCGGCCAAGAAGCTGAGCTGCCCCCTGCAGAATCACTTCCAGCTCCACACTCCACGAACAGGCTCCACTGCTGGCCCTGGGTCTCTGTGGAGGCGGGGCTGGGCCAGAGGAGACAAGAGGAGCAGCACCGGGCTGGGCGCTCAGAGGCCGCCTGGCGTGGTCGCTGAGCTCCGACATCCACGCTCCATGAGCCCTGCAGGAGAGGAGTCACTCCCACTTTAGAGCTCGGGAAACAGAGGCACGGAGACTGGGGTTCCCACAGCGGGCAGCACGGAAGGCAGGCAGGCCCAGGCCGCCGCACTGCCCGCCCTCCGGACGCCTCCAGCCCTCTGCAGAGCACGCGCCACAGAGAGGCAGGCCTCACCCTCCTTCCCACAGGGCCCAGAGGGGCCAAGCGGCCAGTGTGGAGTCACACAGCCAGGTTTTAGACCCCAGGTCTCTGGTCCCACCTGCCTTGCACGTGAGAGTCAAGAGGGGACCGGGGGAGGACAGGCATTTGGCGCCGTGGTTAAGATGCCACTGGGATGCCTGCATCCTGTAGCCGAGGGCCCGAGTTCAAGTTCTGGCTCTGCTTCCAATTCCAGCTTCCTGCTGACGCACACCCAGGGAGGCAGTGTGGGATGGCTCAAGCGCTTGGGTCCCTGCCACCCAGGTGGGAGTCCCGGGCTGAGATCCAGGATCCTGGCTTTGCCCTGATCCTGCCCCAGCTGGGCATCTGGGGAGCGAACCAGCAGATGGAAGATCGATCCCTCTCTTTCGCTCTCTCTCTCTCTCTCTAATAAATATAAATAAATAAAATGTTAATAAAAGGCACATTTTAGAAATTTATTTTATTTATTTGAAAGACAGTTACAGAAAGAGGTAGAGCCAGAGAGTGAGAGAGGTCTTCCATCCACTGGTTCACTCCCCAAATGACCAGAGCTGAGCTGAGCCGAAACCAGGAGCCAGGAGCTTCTTCCTGGTCTCCCATGCGGGTGCAGGGACCCAAAGACTTGGGCCACCTCCACTGAATTCCCAGGCCATAGCAGAGCTGGACTGGAAGTGCAGCAGCTGGGACTCGAACTGGTGCCCATATGTGATGCTGGCACTGCGGGCAGGGACTTTAACCCGCTATACCACAGCACTAGTCCCTAAAGGGCACTTTTTAAAAAGATTCATTTATTTACTTAAAAGTCAAAGTTACAGGCTGGCGCCGCGGCTCACTAGGCTAATCCTCCGCCTTGTGGCACCGGCACACCGGGTTCTAGTCCCGGTCGGGGCGCTGGATTCTGTCCCGGTTGCCCCTCTTCCAGGCCAGCTCTCTGCTGTGGCCCGGGAAGGCAGTGGAGGATGGCCCAAGTGCTTGGGCCCTGCACCCCATGGGAGACCAGGAGAAGCACCTGGCTCCTGCCTTCGGATCAGCGCGGTGCGCCGGCCGCAGCGCGCCGGCCGCAGCGGCCATTGGAGGGTGAACCAACAGCAAAGGAAGACCTTTCTCTCTGCCTCTCTCTCTCCCACTGTCCACTCTGCCTGTCAAAAAATAAAAAAATAAAATAAAATAAAGTCAAAGTTACAGAGAAACACAGAGAGAGAAGCGTCTTCTCTCAGTTGATTCACTCCCCAAGTAGCCATAACAGCCAGGGCGGGGCCAGGCCAAAGCCAGGGGCCAAGAACTTCTTCCAGGTCTCCCACATGGGCCTAAGTGCTTGGGCCATCCTCCGCTCTTTCCCAGGCACATCAGCAGGGAGCTGGATCAGAAATGGAGCAGCAGGGACTTGAACCGGCGTCCCTATGGGATGGCTGCGTCGCGGGCGGTGGCTTTACCCACTATGCCACAGCGCCGGCCCCTTGGCACTTTCTTTACACAGCATCTCACTTGATCCTGACGCTGCCTGGCCTGTTGGTCCTGGGCCGTGGACGAGAGAACAGAGAGGGTAAGCCAGCTACCCCTGGGGGCTCGGTGGCTGGCTCGCCTTCAGGAGCAAGGCTTCTTCATGCTAATTAGGCACAGGGACCAGGCTGGGCAGAGCGGACTCAGGCTCGGGTCTGTGATACAAGCGGCCTTGGGAGGAGGGGGCGCCGGGAGCTTGCTGGCATGCATTGCGGAGGGGAAGTCTGGGTTTAATTAACTCTGCTCGGGAGCCGGCCTGATGGAAAATGAGCCCCAGGGCCTCCGTGGCTCCGCGGAGGGCCCAGCTGCCTCACACATGGGCCGGGCTGGCGACATCTGGGCACAGCCGCGAGGCCCACCAGGCGCGGCAAGGCTGGTTCCCAGCACCCCCTGCACGGCCGCCGCAGGCCCGCCTGCTGGCCTCAGCACTGGCCCCTCTCCCTCCCCGCAGCGCCTGTTGGGACAGGAACCGCTGGGCTCCTCTGCCCTAGGCTGCGAGGGAATGGAGACCGGAGGCCGTTCCAGCTCCTCTGAACCCAGGCGATGTGATTGACAGGCTGTTGGGACCCCAGGAAGCCGGGAATCTGGGACGGGGCGGGGCCTCGGGGCCTCAGCTCCAACCCAACCAGGCTCTCTCTTCCCAGGCACTGCTGTGACAGGGGCTCTGCAGCCTCCTGCTGGGCCCCGGCCCCTCTCTGTACAGGACCCTCGGAACCTCCAGCCCCGGGGCTCCTGCAGGACCCTCGGAACCTCCAGCCCCGGGGCTCCTGCAGCTCAGCTCATCGGCCGAAGCCTCCCCAGGAGGAGGAGCCCAGGCTGGCAGGGTCACGCCGCTGCCGCTGGAGGCAGGCACTGGGCCAGCTCCCTGTGTGAGGAAGAGGAAGGCTGGGTGGGGGCTGTCTCAGACACCTTTCCAAGGTGCCCCCTGCCCAACTCCCTTCTCGGAGTCCATGCCCCTCTTTGTACCACCTGCCAGCTGTGTGACCCCGGGCAAGTTGCTAACCGGCTCTGTGCCTCACTTCCCTACAGGAACGCGGACGGCTCACTCTCAGGGCTATCGGGAGAGCCTATTGCAGCAAAGAGGCACACAGCAAACACCACTGTGTGGGCTCTGACCTCTGACCTCTGACCTCTGACCACCGTGGCTGTCTCATCTTCCACAGCCATGTTTCACTTCATTTGGAGGAATTTTCGCATCTGTCTCACCCACCTCCCCGGAGACCCTCAGCCCCACCTAGTCCAGTGCTTTGCCTTGGAACCTGAACCTGGCGCAGCGCCGGACACAAGGTAATCACCCAGCAGGTGCCCGCTGGACAGATGGCATTCACCCCCTGTTCTCTGAGCACCTGCTATGCGCCAAGGCAGAAGGACCGGAGGTGGAGCACCCCTGGGAGACAGGGCCTTAGACACGCCGCTGCTGAACGAGCCCTCTTTAGTCCCTGCTGCTGCCTTGGGAAGAACTCCCGCACCCATTTTACAGAAGGGGAGATGTGCGGTCCTCGGTGAGTCTCCAGGGCCCCAGCCACCGACAGCGAGGGAGAGAACTGGGCCAGGACTGTCGGCTCCGCCCCTTTAGCTCCTCACCACGCTGAGCCACAGTGAGGCAGAAACCAGGGTTCGAGGGCTTGGGAGCACCGGGCTGAGGGGGCAGGCGCTGAGAGCCAGAGGCCCTCCCCTCGGCGGAGACGACCCAGGAAGAGGCTGTGGGTGGGGGCACCCAGTGCAGACACAGCCACTGCTCTCTAGGGATTGATGGGAACATGGAAACGGGGCGGGCGTTTGGCGTAGCGGCTCAGAGGCCTCTGGGGATGCCTGCGACCTGTGCCGGAACGCCTGTACCGGAGTGTCTGCTTCTTATTCCTGCCTTGGCTTCTGACGCCAGCTTCCTGCTAAAGCAGACTCCAGGAGGCAGGAGAAGATGGCTCCGGTATTTGGGTCCCCACCACTTGAACACACACCCACATGGGAGACTAGAAGTGGGTTCCTGGCTCCTGGCTTCAACCTAGCCAAGCCCAGGCATCGCAGGCATTTGGGGAATGAACTGGTGGACAGCAACCTCCCCACTCCCCTCTCTTAAATAAGCAGATGCCAGCACTGCGGCATAGTAGGTGCCGCATCCCACATGGATGCTGGTTCGAGTCCCGGCTGCTCCACTTCCGATCCAGCTCTCAGCTGTGGCCTAGGACAGCAGTGGAGGATGGGCCCCTTCACCCGCGTGGGAGACCTGGAAGAAGCTCCTGGCTCCTGGCTTCAGGTCGGCCCAGCTCTGACCATTGCAGCCATTTGGGGAGTGAACCAGTGGATGAAAGACTTCTCTCTCTCTGTCTCTAACTCTGCCTCTCAAATAAATAAATAAATCTTTAAAAATTAAAAAATACTGAACAAGCAAACGGTCTTTATGAAGCAGAAGCGGTTCAGGCCCAGGTCTCCGTGCAGGCGTGCTCAGGTGCACACACACACACACACACACACACACCTGCGGCGCCTCTGTGTGGGAGTGTCCACCAGGGCGGCCCTGGGTGTGCTCTGTTGGTGGCCCTCCAACAGTGCACGTGTTTGGGAGGCACTGGCTTTTTATTTTTGTCAAATTCTTCAAGGCAATCTGATCTAGAACCACTTCATCCCTTAGCTCCAAACCACAACTCAGGATTCTAGTCCCAGCTGCAGCCATGGCCTTGCTGGGTAACCCCAGCGGGACCCCTCCTCTCCGTGGGTCGGTGCACAAGAGCAGAGTCGAACAAAGACTTAAAGAAAAAACTCTTCTTGGCCGGCGCCGCGGCTCACTAGGCTAATCCTCTGCCTGCGGCGCCGGCACACCGGGTTCTAGTCCCGGTCCGGGCGCCGGATTCTGTCCCAGTTGCTCCTCTTCCAGGCCAGCTCTCTGCTGTGGCCTGGGAGTACAGTGGAGGATGGCCCAAGTGCTTGGGCCCTATACCCGCATGGGAGACCAGAAGAAGCACCTGGCTCCTGCCTTCGGATCAGCGCAGCGCTGGCCGTAGTGGCCATTGGAGGGTGAACCAACGGAAAAGGAAGGCCTTTCTCTCTGTCTCTCTCTCTCACTGTCCACTCTGCCTGTCAAAAAAAAATAATAATAAAAACCTCTTGCAGCTCAGAGCGGTCTGTTGAGCCGGGCGGGGCTGGAGGCCGAGCTCCGTCGCTCCGGGCAGCCCGAGCGCCTGTGCTGTTATCAGGCTCTGATTAAGAACCTCTTGCTGGCGTCCGGGCCCTCTGACCCGGTTCCCAGGGCAGAAGGGTGCGCCGACTGCGTAATCAGACAGCTCTCAGCTCAGCTGATTGATAGAGACTCCCACTTTAAAAGAAGAAGAAGAAGGAAGGAAGAAAATGCTTCTGTAAGCCAGCTGTTTATTTAACTTTCCCTGGCATTTAGTGATCGTGAGGCTCGGGAGAAGGGGAGATGGAAAATTAATTTGAGTCTTGCCAGAAAAGGCAGTCAGGGAGATAATGAACTTCCTAAGTCCTACGAAGAACGGGGGCCGGGGAGATGCCTGCCGGTGGGAGTCAGAGCCCAGGGCCCGGCACATCCGGGCAGGCAGGGCCATGGCCCCCTCGCCCTCTCTCAGCCTCTGCCGAGGAGGCAGGGGCGGCCAGCGGGGCCCTGGGCATTTTTCCATGTGCAAAGCCCCATCCATCCCCCCCTCCCCTTGTCTTATTAAAACGGAGGCCCGCAGAGGCACCGCAAGGGTGAGCCAAGGGTTTGCAGAGATCCACAGTCGTCACATGGCCTGTGCCCGTGTGCTCAGATATTCCATTGAGCCCCTGCCCTGACTCTCTCTCTCTCTCTCTCTCTCTCTCTCACACACACACACACACACACACACAAACCCCACAGTGGCATCAGGGGTGAGGAGGGGTGGGCACGGAGGTGCACATCTTCGGAGCGGGAGAGCTAGAAGCATCTCGAAGGCCATCTACCTTCCGTCTGCAACCCTGGAAAGTGAGGCCCAGGGAGGGGTGCCGAGGCCTGACGCTGCACCCTGAGCAGGGGCTGGAGCTGGGCCCACGTCTCGCTTCCTGGCCTGCACCGGAAATGCCGTGGTTGTAAATGACGTAAGGGCCGGAGATGATCTGAGCAAAAGTCCCGTGCTGATGCTCACTGGACCGTCTGGATCCCGCGCCATCATGTAAGCAATCACTCCCCAGGAGGATGGACGTGGGTCAGGTGAGCCGGCCCTCCCTGTCAAGGACCTGTCTCAGTGCCCCCGAGGAAGCCCAGTGTTGCCCAGGGCCTCATACTCTCCCACCTCAAGGTCATTGCCCACACTGTCCTCTCCTCCTGGGAGAGGGCAATGGCACCTCCCACAGGGAGCCTCCCGGGACCACTGGGTCTCAGCAGCACCCCTCTCTCTCCTAGACTCCTGTTGGCTCCTCTGTGCTGGCACCGCCGTCGGCTGCGTGCATTCCTTAGCAAGGCACCTGTCTCGTCTCGCTCAGGGCTCAGCTCCAGCCAGGAGTAAATAAAGATGAATCAATCAATCAATCAATCACTGAGCCAATCCATCAAGCCTTCAACCCATCGATCCATCCATCAACGCTCAAGCTCATGACTCACAAATCAGAGAGCGCAGCCTCCATGCAGGCATCCACACCCCCTTTGACAATTCCATTCCCGCCTGGATGTCCTCCTGGTATCTGACTTAAATTCTTCCTCTGTGTTTTGTGGGGGTGGGCTCTTTGGAGACTGGGCTACCTTTCCCATAGAGGCCTTCCTTTCAAAGCGTGCTTGCTCTGACTTCTTCCCTCCCCACATCAAATCCTCACTGCCAGGCTGCGCACACAAGGTGTCGGGAGATCTTCTTGCAGGGGAGGTGGGATGGAGCCTGGCACCAGCCCCTCTGGGTTGGCGTGTTCCCGGGAGAGGCCCGGAGGCTGGTGCCTGGAAGATGCCACCGCCTCTGCCCTGGCTGCTCCTGGCACGCCCTTCTCTTCCCCTTCAGCAGCTTGTCAGGGCTGACGGCTGATGGACGGGCAATGTCAGCCAACAGGGCTGCTGCCTCCCCCCGCTCCAGGGGCTGGGAGGCGTTTCCTGGGGAGCTGGCGCTCAGCCTGGCTTATGCCACTTGAGGGAGAGCAGCTCTTGCGGGAAGAAGAAGAGAAAGAGCCAGCCTCCCAGGCAGGGGGCAGAGGCAGGAGCCCACCCTGCCCCCAAGGCTGGAGCTCAGTTGGCCTCGTCTGGACCCCGCGTGCCAGCCTCTCCCAGCAGCACACCTGTCGCCCTGAGCTCCTCCCAGGAAACCAGGAAGGGTGGGGGCCCCTGCACCCGTGTCTCACCGACAACGTGGAAGACCACGGCTGGGGAGGCGCAGGATGGGGGCCTTCCCCAGGGAGGCGGCTCTGCTCCCAGTGCAGAGAGCAGTGGTGCCAGGACCGCCCAGAGCTGAGCTGGGAGTCCCGTCGGTGCCAGTGCCCTGAAATCGCCAGCTCCCCAAAGACCTTGTGAGCTCTGGAGTGGCGGGAATGTGCTTGCCCCGCCCCCCACCACAGTCCTGACGCCCGACATTGCGCATGGAGGTTCTGGAAGCTTGTCCTAGCCTGTTTGGGCTGCTATAGCAAAACCCCTGAGACCCGGTCATCTTAACAAACAGATGTGTATTTTCTCATCCATCAGGGGCTGGGCAGCCGGAGATCAGGGTGCCAGCAGGTTCGGGGTCTGGTGAGGGCTGCTGTCGGCTTCCCAGGCAGCACCACGTCCCCTGGTCAGGAGGGAGGTTGTGTGTTCTCCGGGCACTGGCCGGAGGGCAGCAGTGGGCTCAGGGCTCTGTGCAGCAGCTTTGCTAAGGGCCCGAACCCCATTCATAAGGGAGGAGGCCTCCTGGTTGAAGCACCTCTTAAAGAGCCCAGCCCTCACGCCCGTCTCGTTAGGCGGGAAGTCTCAGCACCGGCTTCCAGGAGGGGACAAGTCAGACCTTGGCAGGGCTCAGTGCATGTTTGTTGAATGAATCACTGGAGATCAGAGCTCATTGATTAAGCCAGAGCCAGCATGAGTTCAATCCCAGGTCAATGACTGGTCCCCCTTGCTCTTGGTGAGCAGTTGACGATGGCTGTAGACACCCCCCACCCCCCAGGATAGCCACTGTCCTCACCAGAGATCTGCAGAACTCGTATTAGGGGGCAGGGCCCCTGAATAAGTGAGGGAGTGCCCGGGAGCAAAAAAGCAAGATGATCCATGCAGCTGAGGTGGAGACAAGCGAGGAGGAAGGCCGCAACAGACGAGGTCGGGGCCAGGCAGGGGCCAGGCCGGCCTGGCCAGGCCTGAGCTGCACAGCAAGGACCTTGGACGTTGTCCTGGCACCACCTGTGTGCAGGCTGTGTCCCCTGCAGCCTTGTTGTTTCCCGCCTCTGTGACAGTGCCCTCCCTGGGGTCCCCAGCGTGCAGTGGGCCGACGGGTTACAAGTCAGAGTGTGTGCAGCCTTAGCCCTGCCACAGACTCACCTTGAGCTCATAAACACAGACACCTTGGGAACAGAAAGGGCTGGAGTGCTCGGCGCATTGTCTCCCACGTCACCGGCCCCGCCCAGCTGCACCTTGCGAGGCAGGTGCCTTTGCCGTCCTGTTTGCAGATGGTTCAGTGGTGCAGACCCCTCCCCAGCGCGTGCACACACACACACACACTCACTCACTCACTCACCTCATCAGGAAGAGCTTCACAGCTCCCTGGAGCCAGGAGGGGAGTGGGGGGCGGGGGAGGAAGGGAAAGGTTGGGTGGAGGATGAGACGACAACTTCCCATCCATCCATCAGCCTCCTCCATCAGACTGCCGAAGGGTGCAGAGAGGGGCTTGCCAGGAAGAGCCAGGGGAGAGGCGGGGGCACTTCCTGGGAGCCAGCCCCTGGGCCTCTCCCGGGAATACGCCCCCTGGAGGCTGGTGCTCCTCTTCTGAAACTTTCCAACAGCCTGTGCGTGCTGAGTCCTGGAGCAGAGGGAGGAAGTCGGGCCATGTCCCCAGAGGCCACCCCCCACCCTGTGGCCGGGATTCAAAACCAGGCCCTAAGCTGCTTCCTAAAGGCGCCTGCGCGGCCCTCCCCCCCCCCCCCCCGCCGTGCTCTCCCAGCTGGCCCTGGAGAAGCCTGCTCTCCCCCACAGGAGATGATCTGATCTCAGGAAAAGCAAGCCACTTGCCACATCCATCAAAACAGAAGTTCTCTCCCTCCCAGCAGGGCAGGACAAGCTGCCAGGCCTCCGGGAGGGACTGGCATTTTGCAACAGGGACTCCACCACCACGCTGCTGGAAGGGGGGGCTCCAAGCACATTGGCAGCGGGATGAGCGACCGAGGTATTTTGGTCCAGGGCCCTTCCCAGCAGCCGTCATTCTCGGCGCCCAGCCTGCCGCCTACTCCGTGTGTGCACAGGCTGGGCTCCTGCAAACCATCTTGGAAAAGTGTTCATCTCAGGGAAAATCTATTCATAGACTCTTAAAGCTGGAAGATCCTTAGAGAGCATCTCAGTCCAACCCTTCTGCTTCCGCGTGGGGGACTGAGCAGGCTCCTTGTCCAGCGTCACAAAGCTACAGCCGAGGACACGAGCCCAGGGTGGCTGCTTCCTGGCCAGGGTCCCTCCCCATGATGTCTCATTGTTTAATTCACCTCCAAAGCCATGCACAGTCCATGGTTTTTGCTCAGCTTTGCCACTGCTTGGTCGTGACCTTCAGCAAACTCTCAGACCTCTCTAGCTGTTGATTACCTGTTGCACCTGCTTCGCTGGCTGAGGGTTGGACACATGCTTGATGCAGAGTGAGAGCTCGCAACAGCTGTGCAGGTGTCGACCCTCCGTCCTCTGTCTCCAGGCCTCAGTTCCACCCCTGGTCTCCTGTGGCTCAGTGAACATCACTTCCCGCTGCCAGCAAACACGCGCCCATCCTGGAGTGAACCTGGGACCGCAGGACAGGAAACAAGGCCAGGCCATCCCTCTCCCTGCTACCCCATTGCCTCTTACTCGCCCACTGCTCTGCTGCACTGGGGCCAGGCCGGGGGTCCTGCAGTGGAGACAAGATGGGTAGGGAGAGGAGACAGGACTGGGAAGACTGTACCCCCAACCCTGCAATGCAGATCTCACGGAGTAGGGGAGAAGCAGGCAATGACACAGGATCAGGCAGAAAACAGGACAACGCCCATTTCGAAGACAAAAATCTCAGCCAGAGCTGCCACAGTGATGAGAGCCAGGGGGCGGGGCTCTGAGAGGTGGATAATAAATGATGCGGTGGGGGAGGGGAGACGCTTAGGGGTCAGAACTCGACTCACCCCTGTCGGGGCAGAGATCCCCAGTGGTGTCCAGGTGATGCCAGTTGGGAAACCTTGCCCCAGGGTGGACACAGGATAGAGGATGCCACCTGCTGGCTCCTGGGGTCCACAACCTCCATCCCCAGAGGACTCCCCTGGAATCCAAAGCTTGCCCAGCCCCTGACAGTCTCGAGAAAATGGAGCTCCCTGATTTATAAATGCAGAAGGGGTGTCCCGGAGCAGGCAGGAGGCCGCGACCCTCACTGTCTCCACCCCCGAGTGTGTGCAGCTCGTGAAACTGACTTGGGATTCACGCTCGGTCTCTGGCTCCTTCAGGTTTTTTCCTGTGACTCGTGAGCAATGAAGACACAGACGAGCCTGTGGTCTCCAGATGGTGAGGATTTGGAGTCCAGTCCTGGGAGCCTTAGCTTGTCAGGGGGCCTGCGAGATGAGCAGCTGACGGGATTTGTTCGGTTCATTATCCTCCAGACCAAGGAAACCTTCTAGGTGGGAGTGGTGTGGGAGCTGTCCCTGGTGCTGACTCCTCTCTGCCCTCTCTGCTGATTACAGTCCGGGCTTGATCCGCATGGGGGCACAGTCCTGGCAATCCCCCAATCCCACGGCAGCTTCTGTCACTGCAACTCTCCTGGCTCAGCTCTGGAGAAGTGAGGGTGAGGCCAGGTAGCCAACAATGTCTTCACAGAGCTCTCCACCAGACGTCATCGCCAAGGTGAGTGTTTCTCGGGCGATGACTGTGTCCACAGCATAGTAATTTCCATGTCTGAGGGCGGGATGTGTAACAACCCAATGCTGACAGCAGCTTGATGGTATAGTGTACCGTCCTCAGATCCTGCCTGTCACAGGTCAGGAAACTGAGGCGCAACAAGGCGCACTCACCCAAGGTCACACAGCTAGTGAGCGGTAGAGGCGAACGCATGCTCGGGCAGTCTGAATTCCATGCCAGCTTCCCATCCCCTTGTAAGCACACACTGAGCTGAAGGGAGACTGTAAATGGCTCTGTATTATCTGTTGCTTTGTGTGACTGGTGACATGAATTCTTTCCTTAAGAGCAAAGCAGCAGGAGCAGCCCGGTGAAGAGAGGGGCTCCCATCCTGCCCCAGGAGAGAGATGTCCTGGGGTCCGAGTGAGCCCGGAGGCAAGGGAAGAAAGTCCCTACACACTTAGTAGCCACGTCCGACTGCCAGGTGGGGTCCGAAGGCGAGTGATCGGGACCTGGGGGACAAAGGATGCAGCAAGTGGGAAGTGAGACCTGGAGCACCAGAGCCGGGAGAGGCAGACCTGGGTCCCATGGCGGTCGGGGCAGGACGAGACAACAGGAGACGTCCAGGGCGCATCGGTGGTGAGTGCTGAGCTGCAGTGCCCACAGGGTCCTTGAGGCATGAAGGACTGAGTATCTGACCCCCGGGAAGACTGCCCACAGCCTGACCTGGACCATCAGCCAGCCTCACGGTTAGGCCCAAGTGAGGGAGGACACGGCCACAAGGTCACAACCATAGGCAATGACTGAATGGCCAGAGGCGTGAACCCTCGGCCGTCTTACCCTCAAGTTAGGCAAACCCTGAAGAGCTGTCCCAGCCCTGGTTGACCAGGCCTGTTTGGCCAAAGCCATGTGGGGACTGCGTTCCAGTCCCGAGTCTCTCTCTAACCAGTCCTGCTCCCCACTCCCTTCCACGTTGTGTTGTGTCCAACAGCACTTCCTGATAAACACCCTGTGCCAGCCTCTGTCTCGGCGTCTTCTTCCCATGCGGTGGAGCTCAAAACGTGATGCCACAACGTGTGGCACTGTGACACAGTGCACTGGAGACGAGGTCTCTGTGGCCATCCCCCCACATACCACCTCTCAGTCTCTGTCTACAGCAGGCTTAGGAAAGGCTCTGACCACCCCTTATCCACCCTGAGACTGGACCTGCCTAAGAGAACACAGTGGCCTTCTGTCCCTCTCCGAGCCCTCCGCGTCCATCACAGGAAGGAAGACGGAGGGACGTGGCCATATCTGGATGGGCCTTTGTCATGGGACTGTGCCTGTCTCTCAGGCTCATTCGATTTCCAAGGAAAAGTGCTTCCAAGTCAGCGTCTGTCTCCTGGGCCCACTCATTCTCCCCCACGATCACTCCCCAACCCTCAAAGTTTCCTACGCACCCCCCATACCCCATTCCCTCTGAAGAAGGGGACACAGGGTCTGAATGTCACTGGGCGGGGGGAGCCCCACTCCTGCGACCCTCCCCCAGGCACGTTAATGAACGCGGGCATCCTCCCCTGCTCATCTGTCCACCGTCAACCCACTGCTCAGGCAGAGTGGACTGCGCCCAGGCCCGTGGGGCCAGCAGGGTCAATGTTCGACCTCGCTTAGTGGAGGTGTCCGCCAGCCCATCCCCTGGCCCTGCATAAAGCGGCATTTAGACAAGCTCTTCAGTGGGCGAGTGGATTGAGGAGGCAAGGATTTCCCCTCCTGCACCCAGGCCACCCACGGAGACCACTGCAGGGGGAGAAAGGGAGGGAGGGCGAGGCAGAAGCAGAAGAGAGCGCCACCTGGGGAGGGCCCCAGGACACAACACGAAGATCTGAGATGGGTCACATGTGGAAAGAATGATACAGTTAAAGTTAGCATTTGAACCACATACCCAGTCCCAGCAGGAATGCACTTCACGTCCAACTCAGCCAGCCCCCGTGGGTGCCTGCTGCTTTTGCACCCATGGTGTATGTAAATATACAGGGACCTGGTCACCCAGCCGGGCAGTGGTAGCCTGGACTTCAAATCTGACTCCACAGTTGCAGGGTCCCAAGTTCATTCCACCACGCTGTACTGAAGGAGAGGAGTGGCATGGCCAGCGCTGTGGGGCCATCTGCATCCCCTGTGGACTCCAGTTCAAGTCCCGGCTGCTCCACTTCTGACCCAGCTCCCTGCTAATGCCCCTGCCACCCACATGGGAGACCTGCGTGGAGTCCCAAACCCCTGTCTTTAACCTGGCCCGGCCCTGGCTGTTGCAGCCATTTGAGGAGTGAAATGGGGATAGAAGATCTCTCTCTCTCTCTCTCTCTCTCTCTCTCTCTCTCTCTCCCTCTTTCTGTAACTCTCCCTAATAAATAAATAAATAAATCCTAAAAAAAAAAGAGAGAGAGAGAGAGAGAGGCCAGGAGAAAGGGAGGAAATGACAAGAAAGCACCGCACAGCATGGTAGGGAAGGCAGGCCCCAGCAGCTGCCGGGGCTGCTCGGCCCTCTCGCCGTCCGGCACGGCCAGAGGAAGGCAGGGCAGAAGGCGACACGGGCATCTTTACTCCCCAAGACCGATGCCCCCACTCGCCAGTGCTGCCCTGGCCGAAGCTCCTCAGGGACAAATGGAGAACAAATGAGACCGCTTAGCCACTAAGTAAGCAATAATGGCCTGTGCTATGGCCCCCTCTGGGCAGGAAGCAGCCAGAGGCAGGACCTACAGGCTCCGGGGTGGGGCGGGCGGGAGAAGGAGCGCCATTTATCAGATCCTCACATCCCGCCAGGACGGCCTCCACTTGCCCCGCCCGGAGCGGGAGCCCAGCCTCCTGGCTCAGCCTCCTCCTGAGTCGGACTTGAGACAGGAGACTCCGCCTTCAGCACCCACACACCAGAGCAGCTCCCAGCCCTCAGCCCATAAGAGGGGCTCAGAGCAGGGGGGCGGATTTGAGTGAGATCATGGTCGTCTCCTTTCAAATTAACCTCCACAGCCAGGAACACACTCCAAATGGCCCAAAGAGTGTCCTGGCCCGGGCTGCCATAAATTCAGCCAATAGATATTGGCATCCCTAATGGTGGTAATAATAATAATAACGGTAATTGTAGCAATGCCACTCACTAGACGCCCCCTGCGCGCCTTGTCCTCTGCCGAGCTGTCCGTGGGAGGGCCTTGCTGGGAGTCCCCTCACCTTCGTTTGCTGCGATTGAAGACCCGGTGATAGAGGGGCTCAGAGAAGTTGATGCCTTTGTCCAAGGTCACCCAGCACTCAAGAGGGAGCACCAGGAACCAGGTTTGTACCTGGCTCCAAAGACCATCACCTTGGGCACTGTGCCAGCCAGGGCCTGCTGCAGAAGCACTCCAGACAGTTCTAGATGTGAAAGTTCATCAAGGGGCAAGATCATGTCTCATCGGAGGAATCCAGGGACGGAGCCTAAGGGGGCTTTGGGATGTTAAGTCATGGTCAGCGGCAGAGCCGGGGGCCGTCTGAACGGGTGAGGTTCAACGAGTCCGCACCAGGCCCTGCCTGGCTGGGACAAGGGGTGCGCGCTCCGGCTCTGCTTGTCTGAGCCCCCGCTCTGCCGCTCAGCGGTCACGCTGCCCCGGGCTCCTGCCTGAACTTCTCCCAGCTGAGGTTTGCCCGGCTGGGCGGCAGGGATCACGCTACACTCCCAAGGCCACCGTGAGCGTGGCGCGAGACGGTCTTTGTCACCCTCTCAGCTCAGCAACACCCCAAGCGCGATAAACAGGGAGTTATTGGAGAGCTGCTGGGCTAGCTCCACACTGTCAAGGCTGCTCTGATTGGCCCCTGGGGACATCAGTCTAACCGCAGCCCACGCAAGGTTTAGGTTTTCAGCGTGGCCAGCTTTGTGACACAGCAGGTTAAGCCATGGCTTGTGACGCCGGCACCCCATAGCAGAGAGCTGGTTTGAGTCCCAGCTGCTCTGCTTCTGATCCAGCTCCCTGCTAACGCGCCTGGAAGAGCAATGGAAGATGGCCCAAGTGCTTGGGCCCCTGAACCCACGTGGGACACCGGGATGGAGTTCTTGGCTCCTGGCCGAGCCCCGCTGGTGAGTGGAGCCAATAGATGGTAGATCGGTTTCTCCCTCCCTCTCCATCACTCTGCCTTTCAAATACATTTAAAAAAAAAAAAAACTTTTAAAGGGGAAATTTTGGGGGTGGATTTGTGATGCAGTGAACTGAGCTGCCACCTGCGACGCCGGCATCGATACCAGAGTGCGCCACCCCACTTCCGATCCAGCTCCCTGCTAATGCACCTGGGGAAGCAGCAGAGGACGGCCCAAGTGCTTGGGGCCCTGCACCCATGTGGGAGACCCGGATGGAGAGCCTGGCTCCTGGCTTCTGCAGGCCCAGCTTTGGCTGTTGTAACCATTTGGGAAGTTAACCATAGGATGCAAGATCTCTCTCTCTCTCTCTCTCTCTCTCTCTCTGCCTTTTAAATAAATATAATTGTTTTAAGGTTTTTGGTAACTTACACGGTGGAGGCTCAAGACAGACAAGCCAGCAGCCCTGTCTGGAAATGCAAATACAACAGGGTGAATGAGGCGCCCGATTCAGGTTCAGAGAGGCGGGAGGGGGCAGGCTAGAGGCAGGGGAGACACAGGACCTATGACATAGGACGGGTCAGGGCAGGGCCACAGCTGCCATCTCGTCCTACCCCCGTGACCTTGCACTTGACAATCCTCAGCTCACATCCTGTGGCCCACGCACCACTTGCGGGGAATTGTGCTAAGTGCTTTGCGATTAACTCACGAATCCCCGACAGCAGCCGTGTGAAGCTGCCCGGAGGCTGGTGTCTTCTGACGAGGAAAATCCTGCAAAGAGAGGTTAAGCAGGTCTCCTAGAGCCTCCCAGCTGGTGTGCCTCGGTACACAGTTGGAGCTCAATAATGGCTGTGTGCAGCTGCAGCATCAGAGGACCGTCAGGAGTGGCCATTGATGGGTGTGGTGAGAGGAGTGAGGATTTGGGCAGCAGAAGCAGGCCTGGCTGGTAGGAGGTGACAGAGCTACCCGAGAGCTGGCCAGGAGCAGCAGGTGACAGCCGTGCAATCAAAGTGATTGACCTTGAGCCCAGGTGCTGTCAGCAGGGGGGCTGACCGGGCCAGGGCGGAGCGTGCGGCAGCCCTGTGCCAGGGCCCTCGGCCGGGAGTGAGCAGTGAGCCTGCAGAAAGGCAGGACATCTGGGGTCCCAGCAGAGAGCCGTCAGGGAGGACTCCCTGGGACTGTGTCCAGTCAGACCCCGTGTTAGGGACCAGAGTGCCCGTCCATCCGGCCACGGGAAGAAGCAGAACCCACCAGGGCTGCTGACAAAGGCCAGAGCGCTTCCCCCTGTGGCTGCCACAGCCCCTCCGCCTCCTGGCCGCCACGGCAGGCTCACACCACGGACCTGGTGGCACCGTTGCCATCAGTGTAAGTCCCGCCTGCATTCCCCACCATGATGCCGGGTGCAGGGTCTGAGACCCCGGAAAGCCAGCACGGGCCCAGCGCTGCTGCTGTCTACCTCTGTGCCGCTGGCCAAGGCATCTCTGCTTTGCTGTCTCTGCTGGGCCAACTCTAAAAGGAGGCATCCGGCTAGGGTGGCTCTGCTGTGAGCGGGGCCGTGCTTGTCCCTGGTCTGGCTATCTCAGCAGTGTGCCCAGAGCTGAGTGCCCGGAGTGGTGAGACTGAGGGGATGCTGGCGATGCGGGGAGGGAGGAAGAAGAAAGACAAGGAGGGGCTGGCGCTGTGGCAGAGGGATGAGCCTCCACCTGCAGTGCCGGCATCCGAATGAGCGCCAGTTCAAGGCCCAGCTGTTCCTCTTCCAATCCAGCTCCCTCTAATGTGCCTGGGAAAGTAGCTGAAGATGGGCCAAGTTCCTGGGTGCCTGCACCCACGTGGGAGACCCAGAGGAGGCTCCTGGCTCCTGGCTTCAGCCTGGCCCAGCCCCGGCTGTTGTGGCCTTTGGGGAGTGAAGCAGTGGATGGAAGACCTCTCCCCTGCCCTGTAACTTGCCTTCCAAATAATTAACTAAATCTTTTTAAAAAGAAAGAAAGGGGGCCCGGCGCCGTGGCTCACTAGGCTAATCCTCCACCTTGCGGCACCGGCACACCGGGTTCTAGTCCCAGTCGGGGCGCCGGATTCTGTCCCAGTTGCCCCTCTTCCAGGCCAGCTCTCTGCTGTGGCCCGGGAGTGCAGTGGAGGATGGCCCAAGTGCTTGGGTCCTGCAGCCGTGTGGGAGACCAGGAGAAGCGCCTGGCTCCTGCCATCGGATCAGCGCGGTGCGCCAGCCACAGTGGCCATTGGGGGGTGAACCAACGGAAAAAGGAAGACCTTTCTCTGTCTCTCTCTCTCACTGTCCACTCTGCCTGTCAAAAAAGGAAGGAAGGAAGGAAGGAAGGAAGGAAGGAAGGAAGGAAGGAAGGAAGGAAGGAAGGAAGAAGAAAGGGAGAGAAAGGAGAGAGAAAGGGCGGGGGGGGGGGGAGAGCAGAGGGAGGACAGTAGGAGGCTTTTCTTTTTATTATCATTATATTTTTAAAGATTTATTTATTTATTTGAAAAGCAGTGTTATACAGCGAGAAGGGGAGAGAGAGATGACCACAATGGCCAGGGCTGGGCCAGGCCAAAGCCAGGAGCCAGGAGCTCCTTCCAGGTCTCCCACGCTGGAGCAGGGGCCCAAGGACCTGCGCCATCTTCCATTGCTTTCCCAGGCCATAGCAGAGAGCTGGATTGGAAGTGGAGCAGCCAGGAGTCGAACCTGCTCCCACATGAGATGCCGGCGCCACAGGCAGCAGCTTCCCCCGCTACGCCCCACCACTGGCGCCCAAAGCTTTTCAAGACTGGAAAGTTCTCTTTCTCTCTGTATCCCCGCCCTCTCCAGGCCCAGCACCCGACCTTGCACTTAGTAGGCCAACTGGTCTCAGTCGGCTGAGTGGGAAGGAAGGCGGGACCCCGCAGCAGGGCAGCGAGGGGGCAGTGAGGGAGCCCCGGGGCCGGCCTTGGCGGGAGGCCTCCTCCTAGCCCCGCGCCAGCCCTCTCCCACCATGAGCAGTGGGGCTGTGGTTTCGGACGCCGTGGATCCTGGCACCACCTGTGACTCAGTGTCCTGTACCCTTGGCCGTCTGTCTGCTACACTAGCGACCCCATGTGGGCGGGCGGAGGAAGAGCCCGCATTGTGTGTCCTCAGAATAAGTGGGGAGTTGAGAGGCGTCAGCCTATCCTGTGCTGGGGCGGGGGCGGGGGTGGGGCAGGGATCCCGGTGGGCTGGGAGTGGACAGGGAGGGCGCACAGCGAAGGGAGGCCGGCTGCTCCAGCTCAGCCAGCGGCCATGGGACCACAGCAAGCCTGGCCCCCTCCTGGCCTCACTTTCCCCCCAGGAGGGATCGGGCCAGAGTAGAGAAGCAAGGCGACACTGTGCTTTGATCACTGACTCTGGGCTCTGGTTTGAATTCAATCCCAGTTGACCTTGAGCTTATGACCTTGAGCTTGGCCTTTCTGGACCTCTGTTTCTGCCTGGAACCGTTGGGGGTTAGAGCAGGACCGCGGCGTGAGGATGAAGGCCAGATGGAACACTGTTCAGCATCGGATGGACAGTAAGTAGCACAGAAATCTGACATCACGTGCGCTGTGCCCCAGGCAGTCCGTACCATCACGGAGTCACCCCACACGAGGCTCAGCCGTATCTCCCTGAAGCTCAGCGAGGCGTGCCAGCCGGCAGGCAAACACCCACAAACACCAGTGACAGCACAGAAACCGTGTCGCCAAGTCACACGTGTTGACACACGGATGACAGGTAGGTCGCGAGGAACCGTCCGTGACTTGATCGCTTTTTGAATAAACTTGGGATGTTCCCGAGGTTCCCCCTGGGCTCCCGCTGCCCTTCCTCCAAGAGCCTGCTTGTTTCCGGTGCTGGTTTAATTCTTCAAAGAGCGGGGAGCGGCTCTGAGCAGCCGTGTATCTCAACAGAGGTTGCACCGTCTGAAGTCTTTTTTAAACGGCGGCTGGCACGCGAGGACTTGGGTAAGCCTGGAGAGCGGCTAAGACAGGAGAGGTGAGCAGAGCCCCCGGGGCAGCCTGGGGTGTGTCTGTGTGGGGCAGATTTGCCGCGACTCCCGGTGGCTGGGGGGGACAGCAGCGCTGAATCCCCCAGGCTCAGAGCCGATCCCGCTCCGACCCTGCTGACATCCAGGATCAAGGCTCCCCACGGTGCCACTCTTTCATAACTCTTATTTTTAATATTTTCCCTTTGCAACCAAGAGCCTCAAACCCACACTCCTTGCCAAAAACTGCAGGATCTAGCCAGAATTTAATTAACACTGATTCAGTTGTGTGCTGGTTATTTCTGCTGATGACATATGATCCTGAATTTCTACTTGCAGCAGCGATGGGAAGTTGTCTTCGTAGCTAAATTCGTTAATGTGCTCAGAAGTGGGGCGGGTAAGAGGAGACCCAGAGTAGAAGCGGTAGGCAGGCACAAAAAGACCCAGAAGGTGCTAAGTGAGCCCTGAGCTCTAGGGTTCAGGTTCAGACGCGGTTTGCCTCCCAAGGGCGCGTGTGTTGCAAGCTGGGCCCCAGTGTGGCCCCGAGGCTCTGTTAAGGGATGGGACCTGCTGGGAGGTGGCTGGACCACCGTGGGGGAGGGATAAAGCCAGGTGTCATGGGACCCTGGGTCGTCCCTCCAAGTGAGGGACAAACCGACTCCTGACTCTCTCTGGTTTCCTGTCTCACCGTGGGAACGCTCGCTCTCACACACACGTCCACCGCGATGCTACTGCCCTGGAGCCCTCACGGCGGCACACACGACGCCAGCACCTTGCCCTTCGACTGTGAGCTCAGTGCACGTCTCTTTTGTTTATAAAGGATCCAGCCTCGGGGAGGTCGTTAAACCAGAGAAACACGAACTCATCAAGAGCACTGGCCGCAGACGCGGGGTCCTCACTGTGCCCTCCCCGACCAGCGGCCCCGGCATTCCCTCCGCCAGCGGCATCAGCCTGCCATCCGGCAAGATCCGTTTCTAACTTCCGTCGGTCCTGAGCCTGGTTTCTCTCTCGCCTCCTGCCCTCACCCAGCCCTGTGGGAGGTTGGGGGGGTCTCTCAACCCTGCTGGCTGAGTTTCGAGACCCCTATGGGAGCTGGCCTCTGGCAGGAAGTAGCCAATAGGAGGACACTGTTGGAAAATGAAAGCGTAGAAGCATCTTACGTCTGCCTCGGGTGGCTCCATGTCTTCAGCCCCTGCTGGCCAGGGCCAGGGCCGCTGTGGTTCCAGCCTGCCCTGGAGGGCCTGGGGCCCCGCCCCCTGCAGCACCACCTCCCCCGCCCCCTGCAGCCCCTGGGGTGCCAGCAGCTTCCCTCTCCTTCGCCTGCCCACAGGATTGCTCACTTCCATTCTCACCTCCGCCGTGCGCGTAGTCACCTCTCAGTGTCTGGGGCGGGGGGGCAGGACCCCTTGGAGATTCCGGGACCCACGGAGGCACAAGTGCAGCAGATGGAAAGGCCCGACCCCCGCCTGCGATCGACTCACACCCTCCCAGAGACTTCACCTCACCTCTAGCTTCCTTACGAAGCCCAACGCACTGCCAAGGCCACGCACGTGGTTGTGGGACCGCGTTATTCGGGGAGTGAGGACAGACACAGGGGTGGCCTAGAGTCAGGCGATCGCCCCTGCTCCCAGGCTGCGCCGCCTCCCTACACCTTCCTGCAGTCGCCAAGCCACCGCCGCCCGCTGCTGCTCCGCTCATTATCTGTCTGTCGCGTGTGAGAGCTGCTGCTTCATTGGGTTTGCAATGAACCGGATCAGGGGTCACAGCGCTGCTCCTGGCAGGAGCCAGGCCTTAAATATTTTAGAATCTGTAAGCCGTGTAAGTCACCCTAACATAGTCTCATTATTACTATTAAGTGCCACCTAAATGCAAACGCTATTCTTAGCTGTGGGAAGCAGACAAACAAGCCAAGGACCAGGCCCGACCTCTGAGCAGTAGCTCCCTGCTCCCTGGCTGCCGGAGCGTGGAGAAATGAACACTCTCCCCACTCGGAGCCCACGTGGCTTCAGTGTGGCCGTGGTCACGTGGCTTCAGCATGGCCAGGCTACTCTCATGGACCATGTGACTTGGAGCTGCCCGGTGAGCCCACGCCACACCACACCAGGCACTGGGAATGGGTGAACCCACGCCATGCCAGGCACTGGGAACTGGTGAGCCCACGCCACACCACACCAGGCACTGGGAACTGGTGAGCCCACGCCACACCAGGCACTGGGAACCGGTGAGCCCATGCCATGCCACACCAGGCACTGGGAACTGGTGAGCCCACACCGCGCCAGGCACGGCCGGGGCCTTTCCGCCCGTGTTGTCTTTCGCTCCCACACCAGGGCTTACAGGCGTTGGGTGAGTCTCCCCAGGGACAAGCTGGGGCCGGGTTTTAGGAATCAGGTGACGTGGTCTTCAAATCTGCACTGTGCCATCCTGAAGTGACACGCGGGAGCTCGCGGGAGAACAGGAAGGCCTTGCACCCCGTGGCGGGGAGCCGGCCGTCTTTGTTCCCAAGCTGCGTTCATGCGGGTAATTTCATTCCGTGTTCACAGCAAGCTGGAGAGAAAGGCAGAGCAGGAATCTCATCTCCGAGCTCCGAGGTGCCAACCCCAAGGATCAGAGAGGTCATGTGACTGTCCCAAGCCCACACAGCACGTGGATGGCAGAGCTGGGATTTGAACTTGTGAGCTGTGAGGGTCTGTATAAGCCACAGGAATGCAGAGCCAGGAGTGCCTGAGTCCAGGACCTTCGACCCAGGCAGAGCTCGGCTGCTTCCTCACCGCCCTGCAAACCCCTCCTTCAAGCCCAAGTTCAGTCTCTTTCTCCCTGAAAGGCTGCGTGGACCGCAGTGCCCAGTCCTTGCTCTCTCCTCTGCACTTCAGGGGCAATTACTGTCTGCGGCTCCGGCAGGACTTCATCACCACGCGCCTCCCGACAGCTCCTCTCTTCCTGCCGCAACCCCTGTTCAGCTCCATGGCTGCATTCCTTTTTTTTTTTTTTTTTTTTACAGGCAGAGTGGACAGTGAGAGAGAGAGAGACAGAGAGAAAGGTCTTCCTTTGCCGTTGGTTTACCCTCCAATGGCCGCCGCGGCCGGCGCACCGCGCTGATCCGAAGGCAGGAGCTAGGTGCTTCTCCTGGTCTCCCATGGGGTGCAGGGCCCAAGCACCTGGGCCATCCTCCACTGCACTCCCGGGCCACAGCAGAGAGCTGGCCTGGAAGAGGGGCAACCGGGACAGAATCCGGCGCCCTGACCGGGACTAGAACCCGGTGTGCCGGCGCCGCTAGGCAGAGGATTAGCCTGTTGAGCTGCAGCGCCGGCCACACGGCTGCTTTCTGACCCGGCTTCCCCCAGGAGGACTGCAGGCCGGCAGGGCGGAGTCTCGGCTCCCGGCACCTGGGAGGCGCTCAGTGCCGCTGGATCCGCTCCACGGAGCAGACCCCCAGCCCTCTCTCCTCGCTCCAGAGTGAGGCTCAAGGAGCTGCCCTGGCCACTTCCCAGCCGCGTCAGCTGGGCAGTGTACCCGTCCTCCTGACCCTCTGTGCCCTCGTCTGAAAACGGAACTGGGGACAAGCTGTCTTTCCTGTACGTAGCACCGTGACTCCAGCAGATGTGCCGACCCCAGGATGCCACCTCACCCCCACTCACTCAGGATGGGCGTGTGATGTGTGTGTGGCCAATCACAGAGCCCCATCACGCCCAGAGGCACTGATTGGCTCAGGAGGGGGCTTGTGTTCAAGGGCAGCCAATCAGAGACTGCCCTGGAATGGCTATGCAGACCTCGGGTGACATGAAGCCGGAGGGAATGGAAATCCGGAGGCAGCCAGCCACCCTGAAGCGCGCTGGCTCCAGCAGGAGGGACGCAGAGCAGTGGGTAAACGGAAAAAATGGAAGACGCCACTTGAGCCCGGGATCTACTCCACCCTGGGTTTACCAATTCCGTGAGCCAATAAGCCCCACCGTGGGTGAGCCAGTTTGTGTGGGATTTCCTGGCTTACAAATGCCCAGGTGTTCACCGATGCAGAGACAGCGTGTATGTAAAACCACCCAGAGGGGCACCCGACAGACCACGACGGCCCGTACCTGTGCGTTGACAATGACCATCATTCTCCGCAGTGGGACAGAAGATGAAGTGCTTTGCTTAGGAAGCTGCGTGGCTTAGTTGCTACGCAGACATGGGTTCCAATCTTGCTTCCAGGGCCCAGCCTCTCTGTGTCCCCGGACACGTCAGGCCAGCGGGCAGAGCCTGTTCCGTCGTGAGGCGGCTGAGTTGTGCCCGCCTCACAGGTTGTGGGGACAGCAGGCGTGCGCGCTGCTTTCTCTCCTGGGGCACGAGCCAGCGCCCCTCTTCCCAGGAGCCCGGCCTGGAGTTCCAGTCCAGTTTCCAAGCTCTGAATCACCTCCGAGGCCCCTGGCTTCAGGGCTACTTCTCCAACAAAGCACCTCCGGCGGGAACAGCGCCGTGGGCTCTGTCTCTGCCCAGACGGTGCTGTGCGTCGGGGGCTGCCGGGAGGAGGCATCTCCGACCCCTGCTCTTACTCTACACTCCACTCGCCTGAGATGAGTGGCAGGGCCCGACGTGCTCTCTCCTCTTCCCGCCGGGAGGACACGGAGATCGGAGGTGGACAGAAGGAGGAGCGGATCCTGCAAGACCCACAGGCCAGCGATCCTGTGTGCCTCCGTTCCGCCACTCCTGGGGCCTGGGCCCCTGGATTGCGCCCATGGCCCGGGAGGGTGCTTGCTCCCACGCTGTTCGCAGCT